>NW_027094045.1:600000-927938 GCF_019434415.1 Metarhizium acridum | reverse complement strand
GAGAAAGGCGTGCTAGTAGTAGCTAACCTAACTAAATACCTTAAGCGACTTAGTAGTTAAGCGTCTAAGAACGTTAATAGTAATACTATAGTATTAGGCGGTTTAGGTAATATAAGTAGTTACTAGGTTATTAAGCGCTTAGTAATTATTTTAGCTATTCCTATTACTATTATTACTATTACTATTATTAAAGAAGTTAACCTTATTAACGCCTTACTTATAAGCGTGCTTTTAGCTTATAATAATAGTAGTATAATACTAGTCTCTTAAGGTAAGCTAAACGCTTAGGTAATACTTAATTCTACTTATAGTAATAGCGGATAGCTAGCTACTCTTTTAAGGTATACTATTATTATAATAGTACTAGATAAAGTTATTAATAGGTTAAATATTATTATAAGTAGCGTTTTAATCTGCCTTTATACGATTGGTTAATAGGCGTATATATATTATATATAAGGCTATTAGCTAGCTAACGCGGCTAAGTAAAAAGTAAGGTATAATTTAAGGTAAGTTAAAGTACGCTTAAAACTTATAGTAATATATAATAATAATAACCTTACTATTAATAATAAAGATATTATAATTCTAGTTAATACTATTTATAAGACGCACGCTTAATAGCTCCTTATTATAAGTAGGCTAGCTAGCTATTATATATATAAGAACGAGAAGATTAGCTTTAAACTAGTAGACTAACTACTAATACTAGGTAATAGCCCCTTACCTTTACTAGCTCTTAGTATTAAGAAATTCTTGCCTTTAATTACTAGCTATAAGATTCTTTAATATCTTATCTTAGTAACTATTAAGGCTATTAAAATATAAAAAGAAGTAGCTCTATTACGTGTAAGTAAAATTATCTCGTATATTAGTTAAGGGAATAATAAAGTAATAGTAACTTAAATTTAAGCTTACCTCTTCCCTCTTCTTCTTCTTTTTCTTTACCTTCTTTTACCCTTTAATTATAAATAAGGTAGTATTAATTAAGTAGCTCTTTAAACTACTATTAATATTCTAAATTAAGTTAGCGTTACTACACTTAAATATAAGGTAATTTTAAAGTAAGTTCTTAATATTATTAGTAAGCTAAGCTATTATATTATAAATATTATTTATAGGTATTAGCTTACCTTAATAATATATAATTTTATTATTCTTACTCTATAAGATAATAATATAAAAGCTAGTCTTATAAGTAATCTTATAAGCGTAAAGTAATAAGCTAAGCACGTAACTTATTAGGCTATAAGTAGCCTTATATAATTAAGCCTAGTAAATAGCCTAAAAGCGCTTCTTAAGGTTAGCTATAATTACTCTCTCTTAAGTAAGAATAGCCTACTTAATAAGTAATACCTAGCCTATATAAATAAGGCTAGCTAAGATATAAGAGAATAAGTAAGCGAGTTATAACTAGCTTAATTTCCCGTTAATATTAAGTATAGTAATAAAGTATTAAAGTAAGCTATTAAAGGGGTTACTAGTAAGGCGCTATATTTAAAAGTTAACGGATAACTATAAGAGCTTCCCTTAAATAACCTTATTCGTAAATTAAGTGCTATTAAGGTAAGCTTATAGCTTCTTAAGAGTAGCTCTTTACGCTTAGGTAAAGTAAAAGCTATACTTCTTAAAGAGAGTAGCCTTATTTAAGGGTAATATATTAAGATAATAGTATAGAAACTACTACTAGTAAAAGAGATTATAGGTTATACTTTTACGCTTTTATAGTAGCTTAAATAGCTAATTATAAGCGTTATTTAAGTGTAAGCTAGTAAGAAGTTATTAAGTTATAATTAATATAATAGTAAGACTCTTAACGTATTAATTAAAGAAAAGCTACTTTATATAATTATTTATTTAACGTAACTCCTTTTACTTTAGCTTAGGTATATAGCTTAAGCGTTAAATCTTTATAAGGTTTTAGCTATTAAAATAGTTACTTTAGCCTATTTACTTAAGCTAATTCGTAGTCTTATAGTAAAGAACGCCTTAAGCTAGAACTTATAGTTTCTTCTCTTATTTCTCCTTATAATACTATTAATTCTCCTTTAATTTAACTAGGATTTTAGCGTTATTACGCGTTATTATAACCGCTTAATTATTATTATTACTTATAATTATAAAATTAGCCTATATATTAGGCTATTACCCTAGCGTTAATTAAAGTGGTGGTAACACGTAAAAGTAAAAGATAACGCTACCTAATATAGTAAAGAAGGTTTAAATCTTAACCTAGCTTTAATAAAAGGGGCTAGCTTAGGTAGTCTTTTAGCTATGCTTTTAATTATAGTATACTTATATTATTTTACGGCTTATTAAGAGAAAGCTATAAGCTATATATACCTAATAGGTAAAGCTATTATATATAAGGAGGCTAGATATTATAAGACGTGAATTATTTAAACTATAATATAGGTTTATATTAGTAGGTTATTCTCTTAAATATAAGTTATTATAATATTATACGATAAACTAACGCGTGTAAAGGTTAAGGGAGTAATAATACCGGTTAAAATAGTCTATTATACTAAATAAGAGGGTAAAGCTATAATAATAGCATATAATAACCCGCGCGTTATAATAATATATTAATTATAACACGTTATTTATATTTTAAATTAATTTCTTCTCTTACCCTTACTCACTTAATATTTCCTTTACTTAACTTAAATATATAAGAGAAAGGTTAATAGTATATATATAACTATTATATATATTAATAAAGAAAGAAAGAAAGAAAGGGGAAAGAAAAAGGGAGGGGAGGTATACACCTTAACTTTAAAGGTAAACCTTATTTCTTAAGAAATAAGATTAAATTAATTAATAGGGTTATTTTAAGTGGGTTAATTTAAAGTAATAATAATTATACTAGTTTTAAGTTAAGTTAATTACTATGTATTAGTTTTATTATAGCTTAGGTTATAATATAATAGATTATAAGAGTTATAGTTATATATACATGTATATTATATACGTGTATATATACGTGCGTGCTCGTGTATATATATGTTATATATGTATATATATGTATATATATGTATATATATGTATATACGTGCGCGCGTGTCTTCTCTCTTACTCGCTTAAATAACCCTCTTACACTCCCCTCTCTCTCTTTTAATTCTCACTTAATTACGCGTTCTTCTTAATTATTTAAGAATAAGCTTAATAATAAACCACGTGTATAAGCGTTTCTTAGTAAAAAAAAATATACTAGAAATAGCTTTTAAGATAAAGCTCTTTCTTATAGGTTAATTCTCTCTCCCTTATAATAGTAATCTTAAAAAGCGTAATATATTAATTAATACCCTTTTACGCTTTATAGCTTTTAAGATAAAGCTCTTTCTATAATAATAATCTTAAAAAGCGTAATATACTAATTAATACCCTTTTACGCTTTATAGCTTTTAGTATAAATATAGCTTTTCCCTATAAATTAATTCTCTTTCCCTTTATTATAATAATAATCTTAAAAAGCGTAATATATTAATTAATACCCTTTTATACTTTATAGCTTCTAAGATAAAGCTCTTTTTATAATAATAATCTTAGAAAGCGTAATATATTAATTAATACTCTTTTACGCTTTATAACTTCTAGTATAAATATAGCTCTTTCCTATAAATTAATTCTCTCTCTCTTTACTATAATAATAATCTTAAAAAGCGTAATATACTAATTAATACCCTTTTATGCTTTATAGCTTCTAGTATAAATATAGCTTTTCCTTATAAGTTAATTTATAATAATAATTTAAGAAAGCGTAATATACTAATTAATGTTATTTAACGCTTTATAGCTTTTAAGATAAAGCTTAGCTTTTTCTTATAGGTTAATTCTCTCTCCCTTTATTATAATAATAATCTTAAAAAGTATAACGTATTAATTAATACCCTTTTCTTTTACACGAAGCGTATTAAGCCTCTTCTCCCCTTTATAATAAAGTATAACGGTTAATTAATTAATTAGGTTAAGTTAAGGTATAAGTTAACTACTTTCTCTTTCTCTTTCTCTTTCTTTCCTCTTTCTCTTTCTCTTTCTCTTTCTCTTCTCTTTCTCTTTCTCTTCTTTCTCTTTCTCTTCTCTTCTCTTATAATTAAACTATAAGAAAAAGAGGGGGGAAGGTATAAGCTACTACTCGCTTATATATTTATATATAAACTTATACTTAATTATAAGACTTATAGGTAACCCTTACTTCTCTCTCCCCTCTTCTCTCTCTCTCTCTCCCCTCTCTCTTCTCTCTCTTAACCCTTAAAGGGCTCTTACCCTTAAGCTAAATAACCCTTAACCTTTATAAAAAAAAAAAAAATTTTTTCACCGCTTACTTAATTAAACGGGCCTATACAGCTAATAGCCGGCGCGCCCTAGTAGCTAGCGTAGTGGCCTAAGCGCCCGCCCCCACGGCACCACGGCAGAACCCCGCTTACCGCCTGGAATCCCGCGCCGACTACCGCGAACCTCGTGGTTAGGTTCCGTCAGCTTTAATGATTAACGAGACTCTAAGAAGCCGGTTCTCGCTGCTATCACCTATAAGAGCCACCACCTCTCGCGGGCGGACAATCTCTGCTATGAACCTTGCCAAGTAATTTGACGTAAGATCTAACTCTCTATAGGACATCTCGCGCAGTAATGACTTGATCGCAATCGACTGTGGCCAAAAAAATAAAAAGTAAAATACTACGCCACCCCTTGCACGTTAGAGCTGTGGGTGCAAGGGGTACGATCATCCGAAGGCTGGGAGTCCTTGGGCCAAGCAACTATTAAGCCATTACATTTAGCTAGCTATCTAGTTATGCAGAGCCGTGGTCTGACCTATATGGATTCCGTGTAAGGACCTGTCGTCTTCTATGCCGCTCATCCCTCATCTTCATCTTCATACCCTCTGGTGGAGACTCGTAAAACAGGTGACCACGATCAAAGGGCGCATCCAGCATCAAGCCCTGGAGCGTTTTTACGCGAGAGACAGCTACGTAGCTTAAACCAGTCTGAAAGTCCCGACAGGAGAGATCTGTCACGATGACATCTTCAGTGATGCTCTGCGACTTGTGAACCGTAATGGCGTAGCATACGATCAGGGGAAACTGCGTGCGAGTGCAGAGAGTGCTTCCGATGAGGAAGTCCCTGTCTACTGGGAGAATCGGGACAATCTTTCTGCCATCAGCGGTGGTCAGGAACACAGGTCCACTGTACTTGTCAAACTCCATCATGATAACACAGGGAGGGTCTTGGACTGGGTCAGCCCCCGGTGCCCAGCCGATATCGTAAACGGTACCGCGAGCGCCGTTGCAGAGACCAACTGGCTGCCAAAGGTTAGATGTCAGCATCAGACGGGCGCCAATGCATATAGGGATCTGCTTCGCAAGGTTGCCCGCCTTGTCATCAGGCGCCGCAGCCGCGCCAAGGCCGACATTCTTAGCCTTGACCTGAATGACTGGCCGGCCGAGGCGGTCGAGGTGGTAGTGGTTATATTCGTTCACCCTATCTTTCGTGGCGTATACTCGCAAGGCGTTGGCGAACCTGGCGACCTCCAGATCATCTAGCTTCGCCTGTACTCGACCGGAAAGGAGTTTCCAGGACTCGACTGACAGTTGGAGGAGCCGCAATTCCTCGAGAGCTGTGCGAAACGCCTTCTGATCGTCGCCCCGTTGCCGTTGGACAACCTTCAAGAAGACTGATTTATCGAAGCGTCTATATGCGTTCCTGCCTTTGATCTCCACTCCCTGCACCTCTTTATCGTAATAGAGCGGCTTCTGTAGCACGGGTGGAAGCTGGAAGAAGTCGCCAACCAGAAGGATGTTAAGACTACCAAAGAACTCCTCATTCCTACTCGGGAACGCCTCGCGCAGGCGGTCATCGATCCAAGAAAGCTGTCGCAGTCCCAGCATGCTCTTCTCATCGATGATCAGGTAGTTGATGTCCTTCAGCTTCTTCTGGAGCTGGGCCATGTCAGTGGGCGAGAGGGGCTTGAAGTCCTTGTTGATTGGAAGGTGTAACAGGGAGTGCAAAGTAGTGCCCGATATCTGATTTCCCGCGACGCCAGTGGGCGCGGCACGCCAAACAGGTGTCCCTCTCCCGGCAGCAGCGGCTTGGAGGTGCGCGGAGAGCAAATTAATGAGGTATGACTTCCCGGTACCACCTCCACCATCCACATGGAGCAGCAACTGAGAGGGTTCCTGATTCAGGAAGTGGTCCATCACGGTATCGTATACTAAGCGCTGATCCCGGTTTAGGGAATCTCGAGCTTCCAAGGGCTGATGATCCACATCAAGGTCAAGGCGGTTTGCCGCCTTGCGTTGCTTCCAGTAGTCGCCCTTGAGAATACCGTCATCAGTATACCGTCCAACGTGAGGGGTCCAATCATAATTGATGTCGATGTCTCGGCGGCCGAGCATGTCGATATCCTCTTCCTCCAGCGGGCGGTCGGGAAGCATGCGGGCGAGTTCATGCCAGTCTTCATCCACAATGGGCTCTTCATGGACCTCAAGCTCAAATTCGTCGTCCTCAGCCCTCAATTCATTTGTATCTGGCTCCCCATAATGATCGTCCGCATGGGTGTCACGGTGCTGCTCTCTGCAAAACCTGTACGCAGCCGCGAAGGAATCGAACCGCTGCCCGCCCACGGTGAGCAACTCCTCTGGAGAGCGATGCGGATGAGCCATCATCAATTTAACACGGCAGAAGTCACCAAACTGGGGAGATGCCTCCACGGACCTGTATCGAGGAAAGTAAGACAGGACTCTCTTCTTCGCGTTGGCAGCGAGTCTCCTCCACGTCTTGAGATTATACGATTGCAGGTACTCGAGGTAAGTTGCATCCTCGTGCTGGTCATTTCTCTCGAGATACCTCCTGTAGCTGCCGACGGTCTCGTTGACATCTTCATCCACGCGATACGAACGTGCATGTTGCTCCAAAGGACGGCAGTCGACAGAGACCACCATCCGCGTGCCTTCCTGCAGAGGAATGTTAAGGAGAAGATGGGAAATCTCCTGCGCCGAGTAATCTCTCTCGGCAATCAGCTTATTCATCAGGCGAGAGGAGAAGGATAATAGCGGCTGAAGGTGTGCCGTGTGCGGCAAAACCTGGTCTGCAAGCTTACAGTAAGGCTCAGTCTTCTTCTCAGATTTGCTGCAATACTTGGCAGCGTACGTAATAACCGCCTGTAGGCTGGTGCAAGGAGATATGTCGATATTGGCTAGCCAGCCTAGTATAATGGCGGGATTGAAGTGATTCATGAGGTTGTCATTCCGCGCCGCCTCGAAGACATAGTACGACTTGCCTTCCTTCCTGATCACTGCGGCCAGCTCCCGCAAGGCACGAGGAAAGTCAAAACGACACTCCCGCTCTGGATTGGCCGCATTGGCCGCCTCGATATCTGCAGCAGCGCCTTCCATATCCCTCGCCAGATCAACGGTTCTCTTCCTTACGCGTAAGCAGTATGTGGTATTGCATCTGTGGCGCTGGCAGCGGTTGACGATTTGTGAGAGACGCAGGAATGTCAGTTCTGTACTCAGTGGATCTACGCTCAGGGGGTTACCCTCACCCTGGGGCATAGTCCTAGTCGGCTCAGGATTAATGGCAGTGATGTGGAATCCCCACGTGCGTGCAAAAACATCACGAGCGGCTTCATCCACCATGTCGACTCTTGGGCAATTCTCCATCCAGTACAGGCCATGGTTGTGCGGACTGCCACGCCCTTGCCATTCATACCGATCCCAGTAATCCGTAATGTTGAACTTCTTGCTTAACACGATATCTCGAAAGAAACAGTATCGGCGGTAGAAATGGAAAGCAGCAATGTGAGGATTCTGACGCAAAAGTTGGCGCGAGAGACCCATCCTCTCGGACTCGGACGCAGCCAGCCATTCATCATATCGGGGCATGTGCTGGTAGAGACTCCGCCAGTGTAAATCTGCCGGGCTGAATGTGATGAATGCACCAGGACATCCAAGGTTGTAGGCATAGGCCTCGAGGTCCTGCCTCTTCCTGTTCCAGAAGGGGCGCGTGCCGCGAATAGGTACCGCATGTCTTGTGATTGAGTTGATTAGCACCTGCGCCTCAGGGTCCTCGCTGTGCTCCAGTGCCTGAACAAGCTGCTCCCGTGTGAGCGGTTCATGACTACCATCGTGTTGCTTCACGAAGAATTTGGACCGTGCACGGGCCTGTGACCGCATCAGAGTATTGAAGGCGACGAAGCGGAAGGTCGGGTGGCGTGCAAAACGCCCGTCATGCCAGCGCATCGCGTGCTCGATGTAGTCCATGTAGTCGATTGACCGTAGCCGAGGCTCAACAAAGTCGGCTCTCCCGTCAGGAAAGAGGCAGGGAAAAGCTAAGGAGAGTAGGGCATGAGAGCGATTGAACTCATTAATGGGTGTGCGCCGTATATTCGGAAGCTGCAGCTCGTGCTGCACCTGCTCCTGGAAGCTTGTGGAAAGCCTTGGTTCAGCTTCTGGTTCTCCGGCAAGAATAGACCGCAGAGCATCGAGCTCCGTGTCCTTGGCCAAAAGGTCCGGCACCGCAGCCTCGTCCTCCAGGTCCGGTTCTGCCTCCTCATCTTCCTCGGGTCCAACTTCGGCAGCCTCCACCTGGCTCTGGGGGATGTCGTCCAGGACATTGCCATCTTGAGGCAATTGACTCAGCCGCTCTTCGTCGATGACGATGCATCGATAGCCAGGATGATGGCGCCGGAGGTAGTTAAGCCATATGGCAACTGGCTGGCGGCGTACACGGAACTGGCGGGTGAATTGCCGGCTAAGGTTTGCATGGGACGACGTATTGGAAGGACGGAGTAATACAGTGTTCAACTCCCGCGGCAAAAGCGGGAGTTGGTTGTACACCAAGCCAACCTCGCGGAGAAAGTGAACAACATGTCCCCGATATTTGTACTGCTGGCCCCGCACAAGCATAATATTCACGTGGACGTGAACACGGCCTATTAAAGACTCTTCAGTAGGTGTAAGCTGAGGCAATTGAGTCGGTACGGAGCCAAAATCCAACTGGTTGTCCACAGAGAAGAAGTACGGCTCTTCAGGGCCGCGTTTATCATCCTTTCGACAGCAACGCGCACAAATGCCATCAGAATCGATCTTCATCTGGAACCAACGCTCTTGACATCGACCACAAAATTGCATTTGGTCATTGTCCAGCTTTGTCCAGAACTCACGGAAGATTGCTTTATCACGACAGGTCAAGGCGCAAGCGTCCAGGTCCCCATTCCACACCGGATCTTGTGCGTGAAATACGGCCGATTCTTCAGGTGGAATCATCACTGGACTCCGGTACCGTCGTGGCGGCCCCGACGATCGAGTTTGCCTTTGAGATTTTTTTGGCCGCCCTCCTGTACCAGGGGCAGGACCACGGCGAGCACGGCGACGAGGCCCTGACTTTCTGGAAGGCTGCCGCGAGCAATAGCGAAGAGGGCTTTCGTCCAAGGCATTGCTATTATCGTTCCCGTCTTCGTCCCCTAGATCGGAATCAGACTCTACCCCTAGGTGTTCGAGGTACTTCCGTGGTCGAGCAGGTGAAAGCAGCAAGTTGAAATAGTCCTCGACGTCAACATCAGATTCAGAGAACTGTCCCCTGTCATCCGCTTCCTTGGTCATTCCATCCCCATCTGGGAGCTCATTTGCCTGTAGTCGATCTTGACTCCCAGCTACGTTCCGTGGTTAGCTTGAACAAACTGCCGGGACCACAGCACAAGGATACCTTCTCCAGGACCATCAGAACCTTCAAAGACGCCGAGTTGAGAGATTGTGGGAGTTAGTGACACAGCCTCCCCTGCACGGCGTCGTGAACGATGGTCGCGCCGAATAGTGGCCTGCTTGGCCCTGGCGCCGGCCTTGGAGGCATCATCTTGCGAGTCCTTCCCGCCCTTGTGGAACCTAACAGCCAGGTAAGAGTAGTCCACACCAGTCGTGCTGCTTCGGACAGTAGATGGATCAGAATGTGAGGCGACAGGATCGGTCGAGGGCGGCACAGGCGGTGAGGGAGCTAGAGCCCGGAAGAGCCGCGAGCTCGCTTGGGTTGGTGGGATCGGCGTCCCCAGCACTATCTGCGGCTGGCTGCCTGGCTCTCCGAACAAACTCCTAGCTGTATGTTGTTGCCGTAGCTTCTCTGGCGATGTAGGTTGGGTTCCAGATCTCTGGTTAGGAGGCGATAGGCCAGCGTCTCTGTCGGTTCTTTTCGGGGCAGATCTCTCAGCTGAGGTAGGACGGACAGCCAGCTTTCTCAATGCAAGGACGGCACCTTTGGACCTGGCACGCTTGATCAGGTTAGGGAGGCATATATAGTATATCAATGGTGTCAGTTACCTCGGAATTGCGGTGGTCCCGGCATTCCAGACAGGTTGTAGTTGGATTGGCAGATTTCCTCCTGCTAACGAAATTACTTGGTGATTTTGTTCGGTCGCAAGACGGGCAATGGACTGCCAATTCAGATCTAGGACTAATATTACCCCTAGAATCATAATCCATACCCAACCATGCGGTACATCTGTTTCAATAATGGAAGAAAGGCTGCTGGCCAAGCAAACGAACAGATCGCTGGGCAAATTTAGCGATTGTAAACGATTGTAAACGATTGTAAACGATTGTAAACAGAGAAGTAAACAAAGAAGCACCGACAGACGGTGGCTGTCCTTTACCCACTTTTCTAGAGCCACCAACCAATCCAGCCTTCTTTCGCGATTTCCCATACAAAATTTGGACCAATAGAAACTTATTTGTCAAGCCTGCACCAAACCCTCATTATTCGGAAAACTTATGGATTAATGTAGAGTCAGCCTTCGGCTGAATTATTTCACGAGTGAGCACGCAAAAGCCTTACCGTCGAAGGCTACCGAAAACAGCAGCGAACTAGTGTCTGATGGTAACCCGCAACAATCTCGGTAGCTAGAGCATCATTACCTTACTCAGAGCCGTGTCTTGACGGGCTATGTGAAGCGTATGTTAACGTTTCCCGGGGGCAGAAGACAAGAACACCAGCAGACGCGCCTCGTTGCTCATACCTTTGCAGTACAAAAAAATGAAAGCTGAGTCGGATGTCAGCATTCGTCGCGCGACACCAAATTTAGCGACGACAGCACTTACATGGCCTTGCCCAAGAGCTCTTAGTTTGAGTCGCTGTTGTCTATAGGGTAGTCGACCGGCTGGACTGTCAGCGTTGCACCAACAACCAATCAACCAGCCAACCAACAGCCTCATCAATTCACACCGAAATGCAGTTCAGCAGGCCCCTTTTGTCCCGTGACTGCTGGCTGGAAAGGGTACGCATATCATGTAATCATTACGTTGGGCGTTTCCTTCATCTTGCTATTGCTGCCTAACAATCCACGCTTCTCTCCAACTCCGACATTAGCACTATCACAACCGCTGTTTTAGTTTCGCTGCTCCTATGGATGACAAGAACCCGCAAAAGCTAGCTAAAAGTACATCCCCACCAAAGGAGCTGAGCGATGATAGCATTCAGGAGCTGTTTGCACTTATGGGCAAGTATTCTTCTAGCGAAAAGTTCAAGAAGCTGAAGAGACTCGACCAAGATAATGAGGAACTAAGACAAGAAGTTATTGATCTTCGCACCACGAACGACAAGAACTTGGACGATTTTATAAGGCGGCGGGATAAATGGAAGACTGAGAAGGAGGGCCTGACGGCTCAGCTAAAGGAAAAAGAGGACCAACGAAATCAAGAGCTCCTGAGCAGAAAAGCAGCTGAAAAATCGCTGGACACCGAGCGTACTGCTAAGAAGACATTGTGTGAGCAGGTGAAAGAACAGGAGGCGGCGATTCTACGACTAGTCGACAAAGCAAAGACAAACGAAGCAGAAATCACTCGACTTGGCACCGTAAGCAAAGAGCAAAACGACGCTCTTGAGCGGGCGGGAAAGGCTAAGATAAGGCTCCAAGGAGAAGTCCAGACAATACATAATCAGCTTGAGGCCAGGACCAAAGAGCTGTCAGACGCAATGGAGTCTCTCACAAGATTCCAAGCCTTCCTGGTCCTGTTAAGTCCTCTGGAGGAGAAGATATCCCAAATGTTTGTGTTATAACCATCCCCTCTCTTTTCGGGTAGGTACTTTATTAATAGCACCTTGGAGTACTAACACGCTTCGCGTAGTCGCGAGGCCCTCGAAGACATGTTCAACGGTGCCTGGTACCTCTTCCAGCAGACATTGGGTCAAGATATCGAAACTAATGTCCTTGCGAGGACTAACTCGCAAGCATTTGCTTTGAATCCCCCTGCCCTGCCACTCCCAGCATCCAATACAAATACCGCCAAGGGAATGAAAGTTGTAGCAGGCCTGATAGCATATGCCAATGCACTTACTACCCACGTTTTCAGGCAGACACATATTACTCAAAGTCGCGAGCTCGATGGGGTACTACGTCTTACGGCGGATCAGAACCCTCAGCAAGCTGCTTGTATCCGTGCTGTTCTTCTCAAAGCGTTGCCGGAAAGACATAAAAAGAATCGGGATGAATGCGTTGACAAAGCTGTCAAAGAGGTATCAGACGCAGTTGGCCACTGGCTTCAAAATAAACAACAATTTGAATCAGGGCTCAAACATGTTTGTGAAAAAGCCTCCGCTACTTGGGCACTGATTCAGCTTGTGGAGGAAAGAATCCAGCCCGACTTTCATTTTGAGGTGCCCGACGAATGGCAAGCTCTCCCTTTGCTAAGCTCCAAGTCTACATCTACCTCTCCCCCCCAAGCTGGCCCGGCCAGGCACACGCCGCAGCATCAGAAAAGCATGGAAAACCGTCACGCGAATATGCTCAGAGACAGCCCCACGCTAAGCACACTGAGCATTAATGACGTGGCTAGAGTTGTATGGCCGACTTTTCTTGCCGCTTATCCTCAGGGACCAGACGAGACGAGCTCGGCATCGTTGGAGTTGGTTTATCATGGGTATGTCTTGACACAGACGCAAATAAAAAGCGCTGAAGACGAAATTTCCGAGACTTCCCAAAGGGCTGTACCAAGGTCAACATCTGTGAGAAAGAGGCGAAACTCAGCTGTTTACGTATCAAATGGGAGCAGCTTGACCGGATCGTTAACCGGAAAATAAGTTTTCTGTTGTTTGAATTTGCTGATAACTCCTCTAATAACGTCTGCACTAAAGACATCGAGGTTTCTTATTATTTCCCCAAGGCGTGGCTTGGTAGCACATTGAAGTTCTTCAAGGCATGAGGTGAGATCTGGTGTTATATTACTAGTCAATATAGCTACATGTAGTTAGTACTAATAACCTAATAATGAAGTCCCCGCAATCTGCATCCTACATGCCAATCCAAATCGATTTCGCCTAGCCCTCTTCCTCCCTACTACTTTAAACTAACCCGCGGGGTCCATGAAACTTGATCATTCTACATTTTGTGGCATTTCTGGCGAATGTGACAAGGTGCATAAGTTGAAATAATGTTGAAATAATATGCCTTGAATTCTTGGGCTTTGGTGGATTCACGATCAAACGAGGCATGAATTACAGAAAGTTTCTTCTACGTCAGGGCCACCTCTAACAGAGCAAGTTGACAAGGGACTGGATATGACACTATATGAGAACGCCTCATTGGCTTACCTCACCCTGGCATGCATTGAGTATGAACCTGTTTCCGGGAAGCTATCTTTCGTCCCGTGTGGATATGTCATCCCAAAAGGCATTCACTCGTTCTCAATTCCTGGCTCTGCCATGTAAACTGGGAGGCTTCAGTGCTAGAGCCGAAAACCACCCTGATAAGCTGAATATAGAAGGTATTCGGCTAAGGGCCGCTATTACTAGATCTTTTTGCCCCAAGACTCAACGGTCAATCCCGATAACCCGTCGTGGCACTAGCTCTCCATTATTAATACTTACTTTATGCATCTCACCTCTGACGTGTTTGTTATTCATTTGTCTTTACTTTGCCGTATTCCGTCACAACTTCACAGCTTTCAGAAAAGTCTTTTCCACCTCATTCCTGCAATCCTATAGTATTCTTTGCTCTATTATTTTCTCGAGATCTTCCGAGCGCAGAACTATCCCTAATACCAAGATCACGGGAGCAATAATTTATAAGCATATAGGTAGCCATGAAAAAACCCTCGGGTAGCTCAAACTGGCAATGATTCTCCGATATGAAGGGTAGGTCTACAGGAGATTGGATTGCTTATGTCGAACCCCCGAGAGAACGCGTCCCAAGCCCCCAGGTAGCCTTGTCGCGGCAAGCCGGAAACACGGCCGTTAATGTACCTATATGTTGGCAGCTGTGTGGCCTTCATGATTGCAAGCAGGCTTATCAAGTTGAGCAATAATCGTATGGCATCGTGCACCCACACATTAGACTCGAATCTGCCTATCTGTACGGCAGCCTGATCTTCAACAACCTGGGAGCTCAGATACTTGGCTTGACTGCTCGTCGTGACTCCGGCGGTGAAATTGATCTTTCCGAGCATATAAAGGTCTTCGTCATAGCTATTTCCAAGTTTATAAAGGTAAGGGAAGGAGCCCAAATCGCCGAAGATAGTGTTTGTGAGGCCTTGGTATGAAGGGGCGGTCTGCTTTTGTCGCTTGATGAGAAGCATAACGGTCCTTATCGCTGAGAACATGTAAGGTACGGGAGGTTGATTTGTGCTTCTAAGAGTTATGTGTTTATGTTCCATGTCGAATACGAAGCTAATTCCCGGCTGGTAGCTTTCAGCTGGTAGTAAATCAGGTGATTATTCCCGATAAGGGATACATTCTCGCCTAGAGATTTGCCGTTATCTTCTTCTTGAGAGCGGTACTAGTGGATATCATAAATGTCAATGCAAGGTATACTAGCATCCATGAGCGTCGAGTTCAGAGGCAGTCTATTGTTATTAACCCTGTCGCGGCGCCTATTTCCCGAAATAGACATGGCATTTGGGTGTAAGATGGATGGGTCAGCCCAAGCTGAGATTGCGAACCCAGATGCGCTTGGTTGTTAAAGGTACCTTGTTTCTTATACATTTCCTAGTTCCCAGAGTCTGCTTCTAGTGGTAGAATTGACAGGAACAGACGTCTTAGAAACATGAAAGCCTACATTCAAATTTACCGAGCCCGTTAAAAGAGGGTTGACGAATGCTTGAGCAACAACACTGAGCATTGCGAGCGATATGGAAATGAATTGTAAGTTGGTTGACTAGCCATTTGATCGCTGTGGCCTTTGCGGTAGTTTTTTTTCTCTCGAATCATTGAAGACAAAACCTTAGGCTCCACTGGTGGTTTTGCCCGACGAAGCAAATAATAACCAATATTCTACACAAGAGTTGTTGACCACGAGTCTATAATAACTTGAATCACTATTAACGAGGTAGAGATCAGAGTTCTGATGTCACTAACGTGAAGCAGCAGCCTGCGGTCGACATGATGGGGCCTGGAATCATCTCCTACCTGATACCTGTGTAGTCCAAGAGATACCCCCAACGTAAGTGCGACACAAGCAATCCCGTGTAGGGATAAGATCACACATGGTTTAATGATAGGCGGGACCATGATAATTTTGGATTCTTTTGTCTCGAGTTGGCGTGTTCGACCAAGTCTACTGTCGTGATGGGTTAGAACCGCTGTATCTTGACCAGGAGAGAGACTTTTCGGTATTCGGTACATTGAGATTAATTTCACCTCGCGCAGAAATATTTTCTGTGACATGAGACGCAACTTAACAATCGTGTAGTCAACCCAATTAGGAATACGGTGCCCCTTAGCAGTTTGAGACAAGCAACTAGAACTTATTCCTAATAGTTTATGTGAGAAAGACTAAATTCTTCTACATCCCAGGAAGATAGCACGCGTCTAATTTCATCAAGTATACTATTTTTTATTTGCCAAAGACTTATAACCTTAAACCAGTGCAGCTAATCCTACTAATAACCGCCATTGACCCTAATTTCGCCGTACGAGCAGCACTTAGATCACAAGATAATGTTGGGTGAAAAGGGTGATATTTGGAGGCTGTTGGTCACGATAGTTGCTCTTTAAGGCTCAATTTAAGGCACGTATTGAGGGTCTCAACAAGAGTTTTCAGGGGCTCTCGCAGGGTATAAAAAGGGTTAGTTCTCAGGGTTTTGAGAGTACTTAACAGAGGTCTCCGTCAATAACAAATATCATCAAATTCGTTCAATTGAGGCCTCCATAAGCCTCCCTAATAACTGCATTTTCCGCTGTGTAAATTGATCTTGTATTTCCAATGGATGAAGAATAAACAAGGAGAAGGCGAGGAGGGAAAGGAAGGGAAGGAAAAATGACTAGTATTATTCGAGACATTTTCTTCATACATTGAGATATGGCCTAAGCCATGCCTTTTAATTTCAGCATCAATTGCACCGACCTTCCTATTATCCCAAGACTACGATATATCTGTTCTCCCATTAATTCCTTCAACCGTATACGCTGAGCACCCAACCTGTGATATGGTGTTAGGCTAGATTTATTAAAGTTAGTCATGCTAGCTTTCAAGTTTTTCCTATCCAGCTTTCGAAGAAGCAAGACAATCAATAACCGTCAGCGTCTACATTAGCTAGCCCGGCTCCAGCTTCTGTCTTCCATTTCCAACGTAGAGTTGCCTGTCTGCATGTCACACGGATTAGGTCAAGCAAGGATTAGAAGCCCTTTATTACACAAGAAGATTACGAGAACTATGAGGCACACTAGGCACGAGCCGTTCCTTTCATGTATATAAGATGGTCCCCCCTCGCCTCATGGCTTGGGGAAACCAAGGACCTTTGGCATCCTATAAGATTATCATTGAATTGAGCCCTTTTGCTTTAAGCCTTCTAACGAGCCCTTATCACACTGCAACTGATCTACATAATTTACATCATTATCATCCTCGCAAGTGCCACATACGTAGGGTTAATCAGAAACAGAGTTTTATCAACCCACTAGTTTGCGGACCGACGTAAAAACTACAGATATTTGCGATTATAGAAGCTATTTGGTCTGGTTAGTAACCTCGGTCTTTCCAACATCTAACATTGAGATAACCTAGTTCCATTCATCGTTATTTACCTCTTTTCCCGTCAATCTGTTGGTGGTCCAGCGTCCGTTAACATTAAATCCACTTAAGGCCGTTTCACAAGAGAGCATGCTTGTCTAATTTGTTCCATACAACGATGCCCCCGAATTGGTAGACGCGGTGCAGGTTATTTCCAACTTATATTGCGGCCTGAAATCCCTTCAACGGGATGCCAGCGATACGGAGTGCCAGGCATAGGCTATGAAGGCTACTTGGGTTTCTTCACACAGCAGCTTAGGTTAGTAGGGTTAAGATACCTAGAAAGAGCCTCTGAATCTTGTCGAAAGCGCAAAGATGCTCGAAATTTATGTCATGGTATAAGTCTGCACATCTATCCATGTGATGTTTGTCTCACTCTTTTTGTGCATGAGGAAGTGGGTCAGCCTTTACCCTTTTGCTGGGCCCTAACGGGACCGTAAGTCTCGGGATTCCTATGAGTATGGTTTTGCTGTCCGAAGGTCTTCACTTCCGAGTCAATATGATTGACTTTGAGAAGAGCATTGCCTTTACTAGAGAAGTCCTGCCCCAAGCGTGAAGCACCACAGGCCAAAGATAACGCAGGGATTAAAACTACGTAGCACGGTAGCTCCCACTATAGCATCCAGTGTGCTGTGCGAAGTGCCATCTAGGACGAGGACTGCGACATTGTGTGTCATCATGCAGTCGATTTTGCTCCTCGTCATGGGAGTAGCCTCTAGCATACCAGATTGGCTGGAAACTTCGGCTTCCTCGCCACAGTTGTTCGATTGTTCGATTGTATCCTTCTATTAACCTTTTATACCACTATAGTAGGTTAAACTTAAGGTCAACCGTATCAAACGCCATGTTAAGACGCGACGCCTGTTAGCTAGCAAGCTTCTTAGACCATCTTGGAGAGCTGTGGTGCCAAGGAGAATGCAAGTGCGAATATGTTTAGATGAGCAGCAGCCTTCCCAAGTCTAACATCTAGACTGTTATACGCTGTTTTATCGTTATTCTCATCAACGTTTGCTCCATATCTTTCTAAATTATTGATAGTGTTTTGTTATCGAGCATCTTGACCAAGCTAAAAATCCTGAGCAGAGCAGGAATGAACCCTCCCTTCGAGGCTTTCGGGATGGAAGTGCTTTCCTAGGCACGGGCGCGGCTAGAGTCTGGTCGACTGTGGTCAATGTCCTAGCCCCATTAGGTCAAGTATAAGCGCGCTAGATCATTCTTCTGTAAATCCTACCGGTCGGGGCCTTCCAAACGCCAAGGTGGTCAGTATTACTTGGCAGGTAGCCCCTCCGCAGCTATGCGAGTATAGTGTTGGTTGGAGAATAGTGGGAAGCTTATTGTTGTCTAGCCTCGAAGATTCCACCCTCGCTAAATTAATCTTCGTAGGTTTATTACACTCGCCTGAAATTCAGGTCTGAACAGCTCTCTATTTAAGCTGCTAAGCTAGGAATCACGAATCCTTCCTCATTACCCAGTCAATACCAAGCAGCTTACCCTGGCCGATAAATTTAATGCCACGCAGATATTAACCCCTTGGCTTCGGCTTAGTCACCGGGTTCCTCGGCCGAAGCATCTAAGACTAAGTACAAGTATATTACGTTATAGCACTTTAAAGACACGTTATAGGAGAGACATATTATGCCTTAATATTTAGCTTTATTTAAGGTTAAAATTTTTAATGAGTTGTTAGCGCTAGTTGCCACATTTATATATAATACATGTACAACCCCTAGAGGAGTTAACATCGTCGCATATTCTATCGAAATCGGCAGGGACAAGCCCGCTAAGGTAGCAGGAGATAGTGATTTTGGTCACCAAGGTCCTTAACGCGTAAAGGAAGGGACCGTTGGTTATATACGGACAGTTTCTCGACTCGTTAATAAAGAGGCCGTGGATTAAGATATTGGACGCCAAGTAAAAGGCCCAGCTTGCCTAAGCTGTAATGTTCTTGATAATCTCAGCTACCAGGATGCCCGCGTAGGCAGTCCGAATATAGCCGAGCGTTTTGACCATAGGGAAGGAGTTGGGCTTAGATGCGCGGTAGTGTATCAACATCGTTTGAGCCAAGGCCGCTAGCAACTGGACACGATGGCCAGTTATGGGAGATTTGGGTAATTCGCGATAGCGTTAAACATAGGGGACTAGTTAGCCGCGTTGTTGTTCCAGGTAATAGAGGGATAGAGGTAGAGCGGCAATATAATATGAAGATCAAGTCTCATTTTAGCATAGCATTGCTTCTATTAAGAACATGCAATAACAAGGTCCTTCTATCCCGTATGTTGATGCAACCACGCTGATGAGGAGTAGTGGAGGCGATACATGATTAGCATCGAATCCCATCCGGGGCTTCTAGCAACAGAGAGCAAGAGGCCTATTATGCCCGGACTCACTACCTCTTTGCCGACCCTGTTCGATGCTGTTGCATTCGTTCGCAGCGGTGGGTTTCTCAGGGTCGACTACAGCTGGTCGAGCCGAACTAGCGTCTGGTACGACACCTCACCTTAGTCGAGTTTATCGTGCGCGATAGTCGTATAGAAGCAGATATACGAAGAGTACTTCTTATTTTAGCGTTACTGGATGTACAAGCTTTTGATGCGGGCGTTTTCCCTGGGTTGCTACTGCGCAAATAGCATCTGCGCTCCACATCACTTCACTATATTCGAGACAAACTTTAAGACCTGTAAGAAGCTTAATACATCACGGAAACTTGACTTCGGAAATCCTTCACTCATCAGGCGGCTGACTTCGATAACTACATAACACGGCATGGTAGTTGAGATGTTCTCGGTGATTAGTAACGCTTTCATGTACCATGTGAGATGTTTTCACATAATTAATTCTAGCCGGCTGTGGGAAACTCGCCAACCAACGGGGAACAATCACATATTCCAACTGACCCAGCACGAGTCGGGAGAGTGCTTCGGTCTGCAAAGGGGTCGACGAGGTCGCGTGGGCAGTTGTTGTGTGATAGAGAATGAGTCGATGGTCTAAGGTCCATTTATTGTCCTGTCATCCTCGTTGAACTGATATAAGATACTTCACTGGAAAGACATGTAACATAGTGGGATATTTACAAAAGTCTTCCAATATATACATGAAAAAAGCCACAAATGTGCAACATTGCAACACAATTTCATACCCCTGCAGTGATTTTTGCTATGCAGGAATCAGCCGGGCCCAACAGACTATTGGCAGGAAGACCACCATTGCCCGCCATAGGTGCACTTGTAAGGAGGCTGGCATTGAGTAGATCCAGTGTAGCCTTCGCCACCGCACTGACCCCATTGAGGGACGAGTGTTCCTGTGGGAGGAGGAGTGGAAGATGACGTTGTCGTGGTGGTACCGCCGGGTGGGAGAGTGGTAGTAGGGCCGTTCGAAATGTCGGAAACGATTTCGCCAAGGAACGCGCTATTAGAGTACAGTTGAGACATATCCCACATCATGGCACCACCAAAACTGCTGTACTTTTGAGACCAGTTGATAGCAGCCTTGAGTTTGGAGCCGCTCGTGTAACCGCCGCCTGCGCCGGGAGCGGCTGGGACGCCAATGAGAAGCTTAACTTTCTTATTGGGGCTGGTAGTCTTGGCCCAGTTATCCCAAACGTCAAAATTGAATGCATTTTGAGTTGTTGAGCCCTCCTGGAAGTTAGACACGCCGCACCAGTTATTATAAAACTGAATCATGATGAAGTCAAACGACACAGCGTTAAGGGCTGCGCCAACAGCGGCATCCGGGAAGACACATTGAGGAGCGGCAGAGAGGTAGAATTTTTTGCCTCCTGCTGCATCCATGAGACTGCGAAGCTTCTGGCCAAAGGCAGGCAAATTATTCGTGCTAGCTTCGAAGTCGAAGTCAAAGCCATCGACAACGGCTGATCCGAACGGCCTATCAATAGTCTTGCCCGAGGGTACGGGGCCAAACATATCCCAAACATTCTGAGCGGCTGCTTGGGCATCACTCACGCTGCTCCATCCACCTTGGCCATAGGTCGCGCCGCCAAGAGAAAGAATAATTGTCTTGCCGTTGGTCACCTGGCAAGACTTGATATCCGCTCTTGAAAATGTAAGCCTACGGATACACGGAGCGGGAGCATCTGTATGACTTACTCAATCTGGGGACAGCTGAGGAGATTGGAATTGCTGGGGAAGGCGGTACAATTATCACCAGCGTTGGCGAAATTGGTGATGGGAGGACTGATACCATTCATAAAGGCAACGGGAATAATCTGTAGATGTTAGTCTGTATATAAATTTGTTCCCAATCGCAACAATCTCACGTCAATTTCGGCGTCTGGTGAGACCACAGTCAGCTTTCGCCTTTATGTAAGCCAGCTCTGGGCTGATATCCCTCACTAGAGCAGTAATAACTTAGACGCTGTTGGGCAAGCGGACCACTGCCTTGATTGTACGAATTTTGGCCTGCTTAGAGGTTAGGCGTAGCAAGGTAAAAGTTAATTGGGAGTCGAGACACTCGCCCCAATAAACGGCCACATTTTTTCCTGATCCAGAGTTGAAACCAGCGAGGGTCGCCGGCAATATGGCCAGTATACTGGCTGTCGACCACAACGTGAGGACGGGAAACGCCATTATCGAGGTTTACTTTCGTTTTGAGCAATACAGAACAGTTGAAGAGTAGAACAATGTATTGAAGCGGTCTAATACCACTAAGTGATGGAATAAAGAAGCGAAGTGAAGATTGACTCGTTGACCGCTCCCAATCTCATAGATAAATACTAGAGAGACGCACCTATATATCTTTGCAGGGGGATCGCTAGAGCCTTGCGAGTGACCAAGATGGCGCATCTCCCATCATCGATTAGAAGCCACTTATCCACTTTGGGAATCACAATGGTCTGAGAAGGCGTATGTGACGTTGGACGCTTCCATGAGAATATCCATCTGGTCGCATAACCCATGTGATGTTGCCACGTGGGGAGTGCTGTTGGTTGGGGTCAGCAATGTTACCTGCTACCCTCCCTGTGACTATGCGATGGACGCCATCCGTAGGATTGTGCATTTGGGGGTAACTACCATGTTTTGGATGGAATGTGTGCCCATCAAGTTACCTGGCCGTTGACGCGACAAACTAGGCTTTGCCGGGGCGCCAATCCTTGGTCCATGCCATTGTAACTAGTACATGCCTACGCCACAAGAGTCTTGACGAGATCAAACGGTTATGAGTGGACCAGTCTAACGAGTCTGGTGCTTGGTCAGGTACCAACTTGAATGCTGGCGATGTTCTCGTGGTACAAGCAGCGGGGTCTGCTGGTGTCTGCAACAATGGTCAACTCTGACAGCTCATCATCAATCAGATTCGTCGGCTCGTCGTGAAATCTATGTACATACCAGAAGAGCCCAGAAAGAGGCAGCATGAGCCCACAGGACTAACTGCTGCCGAAAAAGAGGCGCCACAGGGCTGGTCACTGTGTATTTCATTCTGGGAATGACCAGCCACGCGACGGCGCGAGCATGACTCTGTAACCTGCTGCACCCCTCACTGATTGCGTACGTAGGCATTCCATAATTTAAAAATAACTCGAGACTTGGCTGGGTATTCAGCATAAAATCTACGTGGGGCGGGAGTGAGAAAAGAATAAGCGCCGTGACTTACCTGCGGCGCCGTGTTGTTGGAAACATCCGCACTACTCCGTGGTTAGATGCCGTCCCTGCGCCCGCGCCACGCTGTAACTAAATAACATGCAGCTTGTCTTCCTCGTGCCGCGAGACTGGCATAATGGACCGAGGGAAAGGACTCAAGAGAGGGCGCCATCCTCTCACATGTGCCTTGCTTGTCCTGCATCGTGGCTTGCACTAACGCTCAAGCAAGGTCGGGCCGCGAGCCACATGACCTAGGTGAGCATTTCCACCGGCAGGAGTCAGTCTGCTTTCAGAAATTGTGAGGTTAGCATTGTACAACGAGGTCGCACGAATTCTCATTATCCCTACGCGTCAATATAGAACACATCCATCTCCGAGTCGCAAGGTCAGCAGGTTTCTCGAGGTATAAATGTTCCCGATAATCTAGAATGGTGCAACTACCCCTTCTTAGGCACCACGCTGACCCTTCCATCCTGTCTCTTGTGCATAAAATACTCCTACCTTCCCCCCTGCGAGTTGTCCAACAGGCTATTATGAGACTGATTTCAACACCCACGGCGCCAGATAATGGTTCAATGTTGTGCCCACGGTCTAATGCCAATGTAACTGCCGCCCACAAACTCCTTTGCGTCCTCGGGCGGAAATTTATTACCCCAAATCAAACGCCAAATTCCCCAACACTACCGGGTGCGCTGTGGTCTGTTTCATTCGGACTCGACATACCCTCGCTTCTCACGGTAATGGTGGGGACGGGCGTAACACATGGCTTCTACCGAGTACGCGTTAAAAGTACCAGGCTCATTCGTGAATAAGCCCTATCTAATGGTCCCACCACTCCTTTCTAGAGCCACCTGCTCACTTGGGAAGGTTGATGGGACGAGGTTCTCCTAATTCGGCTTTGGATCTTTCTCCTATTGCCGTTAGTAACGTTACTTCTTGTCTTTGAAACTTGACACGTTTAGACGCTTAATCTCTTCCCTTACCGAGAATAAATTCCCGCATGCTGTAACAGTACCAACAATCTGTATAGAAGACAAGGTGTGTCTCTCGGGACTAATATAGTCACCGTTGCTATTACCCGGTCCAGTTTTGCAATTGGTATTTATAGTCCTCAAGGGTAATGTTTATTGCCAGACCAGGGAACAATTTGGGTCATCTTATGCAAAGAGTCCCAACTTGTAAAGCTTCATTTATCCTGGGCGCATGGTGCCTGGAGTGTTTCCAGCATGGAAAGCGTGCCTTTTACAGGTGTAAGATAAATATCCCAGTCTTTGCAAGTCATTACATAAAAATAATCTTTACCGAGCTGTAAAAGTAATAAAATTATCAAGTCATCACGCTTGTGCTTCACTTGGACTTTGTCTCAAAGACTTTAGCTGTGTAGAGAATAAAGATTTTGTATTGGGCGAACGAGCACTTACCTTGAAGCCTACAAATAGAGATGAAAGTTATAAAATTTGCATGTCTCTTTGGTTGCATAATTTTCAAGGTGGATGTAGGGGTGAGAGCGATGAAGTCCTTGACACGGTTCCTCGGGCGACGAACTTTTGCCCGGCTGGCAACGCCATTCACCCGGGTAACTTACCACCAGGCATATAACCGACTCCATGGATGCCTCGCAAGTTCCCGTTTACGCTATCTAAATCGAGTACAAGTGTCGCATTGTGATGCTTATCCTCGCAATTGCATAGGGACTACTAGAAGGAGTTTGCCGCCGGTCACATCACGCGCGTTAAAAGCTAGGCGCAGATCTATCAGATGTACATACTGAGAAGCAAGCTTTTGGCTTGATTCCTTCTCCGCTCGAGGTTGGTAAACAAAATTCCATTGCCCTATATTTATACGTGACCAAACAAACAAGTGCAGAGTACCTGGATTTGCAGGTTGTATTGATTGGAATTTCAAGAAAGAAAAGAAAAGAAGAGAAGAGAAGAGAAGAGAAGATAGCTCTTCACAGCTGAATTGATCCAATATTTCTCCCGACAAGCCAGCACGAGGCAGCACACGGGTAAATCACCCTAAGTCCGGATGTTCTTGAAATTCCTCGTGATATCCGCAATAGCAGTCTCGACTGGCAATCTCTCCATTGAGCTTGCGCCATAGAAGCCATGAATTCCTGTCGTACGGCCCAAAATATACTGCGCATCGTCTGGGCTAGCGATTGGTCCCCCATGACACAATACTATAACATCGGGGTTAATGGCAACAGCCGCATCACGAATCTCCTGAATCAGAGTTACGCATTCATCCATAGTCTTCCCTGAGGTGGCACCGATTGAGCCACTCGTTGTCAAGCCCATGTGGGCGACCAATACGTCGGCTCCAGCTCGAGTCATTTTTTCACTTTCCTGCGCGTTGAAGACGTAAGGAGTCGTAAGCAGGCCCATTTTGTGAGCCATGGCAATCATGTCAACTTCTAGGTCGTAAGACATTCCCGTTTCCTCCAGATTGGCGCGAAACTGGCCGTCGATGAGTCCCACAGTAGGAAAATTCTGGACACCTGAAAAGCCCATGTCGTGTAACTGTTTCAAAAAGAAGGGCATATTCCTCAACGGGTCTGTACCACAAACACCGGCGATGACGGGAGTAAACTTGACAATTGGCAGCACTTCATTGGCCTAGTGTTTATTCTGTTAGAAATGCACAGCTTCCCTGGAGCCTCGAGACTTGAGTCTTACCATATCCAGGACGACGTCATTCGCATTTCCGTAGGGCATGAGGCCGGCTAAGGATCCTCGGCCTGCCATTCTGAAACGACCGCTATTGTATATAATAATCAAGTCGCCACCTCCTTCTTCGATGAACTTTGCTGAAAGTCCGATGCCTGCTCCAGCGCCTACTATGGGCTTGCCTTGCTGTATTTGTGACCGAAGACTGGCCAGGATCTCCCTTCTGCTTGTGGGTGGCGGCATTTTGAAGATGGGGGATCACTCTCGACTAACTGGCTTGGTCAATTTGTGTGCAATGTCTCCGTTATTTCAGTAGCATGATTGGGTTTAATGAAGATATAAAAAGTTGAAGCTCCAAATGAGTCGGAGACTCTTGAGATGACTCCAGCTTGCCTTTCTCTACACAGAACTCGTGGGCAACTGTGGGAACCTAAAGACCGGATGCACCGGTCCCCCGCATATTGTGGGGCAGTTGCGATGAGTTCGAAGCTCTTTGGCACAATGAAAGTGAAGCCTACATCGACGCCTTCAACTAACAGGATGACAGCGACTGTTGCCATTATCGGGACTTGTGACACCAAGTTGGCCGAGTTTCTATTTCTTCGTGACGAGATTAGTAAATACCCCAAGGTGAAGACTCTCCTTGTTGACGTCGGTCGCAAGCCTGTCGCCAACGATGCAGTCGACGTCTCGGTATCAGACTTGCTGTTCAAGCACATCCCAAAGGCCGAAGCCACTCACCTTTCACGCGGAAAATTTATTGAAATGGTGTCCGAGTGCACAACCAAGCTGATACAAGACATGTTCACTAATGGCTCTATTGATGGCGTCATCTCGGCAGGAGGGTCTGGCGGCACGGCCTTGGCTTCGGCCGTGATGCGGCGTGCGGTCCCTATCGGATTCCCCAAGCTCATCGTGTCAACAATTGCCAGTGGCGATACAGGTTTTATTATCGGCGAGACGGATATTACCTTGATGTATTCTGTCGTCGATATTGCTGGTCTCAATCAAGTACTCCGGGACATTTTGGCCAACGCCGCAGCCGCCATAGCTGGAGCCGCGTCTTCGTACTCGATCCGAAGAGAGCACCGACCAAGGGAATCGCCCGCCAAGAAGCGAGTCGCCATAACCATGTTTGGAGTGACAACGCCTGGAGTAGATTCCATAAGAAGTTTTTTGGAATCCCGATATCCCATCGAAACGTACGTCTTTCACGCCACGGGTCACGGTGGGATGGCCATGGAGCGCCTTATTCGCAATCGCCAAATAGATGCTGTAATCGATCTGACAACTACTGAGATCTGCGATCTAATAATGGGGGGGCAAATGTCTGCTGGAGACGAGAGACTTGATGCCGCGATAGAAGCGGGAATACCCAACATCATATCACTCGGCGCTTTGGACATGGCCAACTTCGGTCCCAAAGCCTCAGTCCCGGCCAAATACCAAGATCGGCCGCAGGTAGAGCATAACCCCCTAGTAACGCTGGTCCGATCATCCGAGAGCGACTGCAAGTCCATTGCAGAGTTTATTTGCGACAAGTTGAAAAGATTAAAAACAACCGCCTTGACTCAAGTTTGGATTCCCAAAGGTGGTGTGAGCATGCTCTCAGTTCCTGGCGGCCCCTTCTACGATGAAGCTGCGGACGCTGCCCTCTTTGACACCCTCAAGGCTAATTTAGCACACACGGGAATCAAGGTTATAGAAGATCCAGGACATGTGAATAATTTGCAATTCGCCATACATGTTGCAGAGGCTCTAGTAGAGGTGATGCAACTATCTCATTAAAATCAACCCTATGCTTCGATTGTCTTAGTAGTCATGAATACACATCAAAGCTAAGGGAAGCTAGAATGTATTAATAATACCTCTTTTTTAGCAATGTAGGTTAGGCGTTTACCTAGTCTTGTGGCCGGAGCCTTTTACAATCAAGCGTCTGGTCGAATGTTACTACTGCCACCACGGACACACAAATATACACAGGGATTCGCAACGAGCCATCTGCACCCTGCTTCGGCGCATTCCTAATTCAACGGCTTCAATCAATTAAGCAAGCGAATAAGCTAATTCGCAATCTTGTTTCCTCCCTGTATCTTAATGGCCCACCCCGGAAATATCTGTCCCTCATCTTGTCTAATATGGCTTTTATCAAGTCCCATTTGACCCTGTTTGTTCCTGTGTACCCTTACGACAAACTAACCTCATACATGTCTGCAAAGGCCCGCAAGTTGAGTTTATTGCCGGATGACCCGCATGGACTTTGGCCGCGAAAAGTCCAGATCTTCCCCATTCAGGGCTCTTACCTTGGTCAACTCCCAGTTCTGAATAAATCCGGTAAACGTTGCGAGGCGTTTATGCGAGAGATTATTAGAATCCGATAGTATGACTGCGGTTCCTGGCGCGGCTTCAACCTGGACATCATGCGCGTAGATCCAGGGAGGCAGTGAGTCACTCGACTGCTGCTCGGGAGGCAAACAATACCTTGCGCTAGTTATCAGGCTGGTGATGCAACCGACCGGGGTTGTATTCTTCACCACGCGCATCGAGTGTGGCCGCGAGAAGTTGAGGTACTTCCCGCTGGCTGCCTTGGCTGACTTGAGCCTGTTGTTCTCGACCGTCCCGACAAAAGTTGCGATCCTCTTATACGAAAGATTGTCAAAGTCTGATAGCTGCACTGCCGTACCTGGCGCAGCATCCACGTAGACCTCATGCTCGTATATCCACCGAGGCAGAGAATACCCAGACGTGTTGCCGGCAGACAAGCAATACCGCGCGCTTGTCTGCAAGCTAACAATGCATCCTTGGGGCTTCTCGGCGGACAAAAATCGCGCCTCCGGGTAGATGGACTTGATCCAGTCAGCGTATTTTGACACACGCGCGCCAGTCGATTTGGTCGCGTGGCCACCATTGGTTGTCGCGATAATGACTGGCTTGCCATCGCGGATCTGCCACCAAGCAGAACCACTGTCGCCTGGGGCCGTTCGCGCCCAGAATGGTGATGGCCCTGCGGGTTTATAACTCGCACCGATTCCATGTTCAAGTTCGAAAATGCTGTCGATACGGCTGCGCCCGTACAGCCGCCGCTCGCCGCGCGATGGTTTGTACGCGCCGCTGCCATCCAAGCCAACGCCCCAGCTTCCGTAACCAACAAAGATGACATCTTTACCTTCCTCGTCTAGTGCATCGTTTAGGATTGGCCGATCTACCGGCCTGCCAGCCTCATCGACCACCGGGTTGCGTGCGGGCAACTTGAGGATTGCAATATCGGTAGATGCGCCGCCCATACCCTTTGGCTTTTTGACCCGTTGCGGCGGTACATACACAGTACCTTTGCCTGATGCGATGACTCGCCCTCCAGGTGCGGCAAAGGTCTTACTTGTGGCCGTTTCAGTGCCTCGATAATTGACGCAATGTGCCGCAGTAAGCACAAAACTCCAACCGTCTTTCTCACCAAGCCATGTTGCGGTGCAGCCACCCATACGGCCAACAACAAGCCAAGGTGTTTCGTAGCTAGATGCACGTAATTCTTCGTTGTGTGTCTTGATACTAGTCGCCACGTTCTTGACATCGCCGCCATGCCGCTCAAAGGTCGCCTTGTCAATGACAAGAGGGTGAGCTAACGACCATGCCGTCATAGTGGCCAGGCCAAGGCTCCAGATTGTGGCCTTCATTTTCTTATTTGAAATAAAATTGAAAAATGAGATATATATCTCGCAGCTTGTACAGAACTAATATGTTGTTCTGGGGAAGCTGTGATGTATATATATGCATATAGATGTATTTGCTGCAATTTTTACAAGCTACGTATATTATTAAGTGATACAATGAATTTACTATGTGGCCTCAAGTTAAAAGTAAGATAGCAATACAAAGTCTCTTATTAGGAGCGTATTCCCTGCCTAAACCTACTATGAAATTGTATATCATCTCGGAAATTGCATTTAATATTTCTGTATTACCTATAATAGTCGTGTTTTATACAGCGGAAAGACTTGTGGAGATTAGTACTTCGGCTTTAGTGGCTAATGGGGTAAGAATACATAAATGGTACCTAAAGCTTCCGTACAAATGGGCCTATAATACATATATTAAGACCTTTATACTCCGGGCAGGACCTTTTGTTTATCCGCGTAGCTAATCACTTGACTTCTGGGACTCTGGCAAGCCCACCCTCCATCTCGTAGTCGAAGAGATATTGAAAATCCGCCTCGCGTAACACGAGGTGTTCGCGAGCATGGACAATACTATTGATATTAATGGCTTGGCATTATGCCACGTTTATTTCATTAGCCAAATTCTATATTGCTGGGTTTATTTAACTTATAGATTGCTATATTGTAGCTTAACTATAGTCAATTCTATTGGCCTCGCGCACGCTTAGTCTGTGTCAATCATGCGACATATACGTAATATGGAAAATACAGTGGCTCCCAATCATACGCAGGCTAGATTATCACACGAAGAGCACGTCGCTACACTGGATACACGGTGTTTGACTAACATGCAGGAAACATGCATTATGCTAACCCTCTGCAGATACATATGCATAAGGATTTGCCTTGGCCATAATATAATACCTAATAGTTACATGTTCTCGGAAGGCGTCAATATCTATAGCGGCAGAAGAACAATTAGTCACACTGCAAAAGGTCCGCTACTATATGCAGCTAACATTTTTCTCTTTAGAGCTATCCACGCGACAAATATAGACAGTTAGTCTATATTTTTCTACGCCAGATTCAACTGACTAATATTAATTTATAGCATTAAATTGAGGCAGAGATACCGTACGCCTAGAAGGGAAAGTATTCTATTGTATGTTTAGAACTGGCTCCAACTAACCAACATGTGTTCACCGCTATGCTATATTGACACAAGGACAAGATTTACAGTGCGAACGGATCTTCTCTGGTTTTTGTAGCTCCACCGTATTCTAACGAATACAGGATGAATTAAGCGCCGCTCGTGCAGGATCTCATTGAAGCCTGAGCTTTCAGGGTGATAGATATATCTTGCGTCACGCCCCGTCACCCGAGTGGTTCTCTAGACGAGTAATCTTGTAAAGCATTTTTTAATAGGTTTAGCGATACGCGTCATCTGAGCGCTACATTTGTTAAGCCTTAATTAATTCCCAAGTACCCATACACCGCGACTATCTCTATATTCGACGTGTCACTTCCACACTAACTTAGGTGGGCATATTGTGACTTCTCCCTGTATTATATCACTAGCGGTATTGTAATCTTGGGTGCCTCAAAGCAGATTGATTAACTAGCACGTGGCAAGAGGGGTGGGAGCAGCTTGTGGTCATACTTGGGGGAGCTGGTTCCAATTCTAGCCTAACCATTTTAACTTTGTGTCTAATTAATATTACTGTTAAAGTGTGCATCTTTTCCAGGCCTGAGCCGAAATTTTACTAAAGAAAAGCCCCGTCTCCCGTACACGACTGCTAGTCGCGACAGAATCCTGCCACACTCTTCGTTATATGTATTACTTGGCTAATGTGTTTCATATTTTGCCTTACGTGGGTATACAATTCACTGTCTCATTGTATTTCAACCCCCAATACTTGAACCTTATAAAGAGCGAATCCCCATTACCGTTACATGGGATCCATGTAGAGTGATTTATGCTTCTCCTGTATTACCAGTTAATCTCTTTGCGAAAAGGTGGAATATATTGACTGTAAAGAAGCGTGTAGCAAAGGCATTCTCACCCACCTACACTTTTCTAACAAATTTAAGACTCAATCCTAATAAAACTAATGGCTCTTCCATTCAACTTGTCCATTGCCAACTCAGCAGTCTGGATACTAACTTGTCATCTACTGGATGGATTTATCGCCTGGTAAAACACAACTATTGTCTTGTTGTCTTGTTATTCGTCCACGTCACTCATGAAAAACTCTGAACTAGACCCCGTGCCAAACCATTAAATCTGCTGCCTAGGTCCATTTGTCGTCGATTACTTATACGCTATTGAGCCTAACCCTTAATTTAACGACAGACTTTCCGCAAAACTTGGGGACTAGGGACTTCAAGTTAAGTACAAACCTTCAACGTCTACTATTCAAAATAATGTTACATTGAGAATGGGGGAGTTGTCAAAGGGCAATATAAAGACCATGCTAGGCACCCGATTCGTAAGCGTAATGAGCGATTTGCAGAGACTTGGAAGAGATTCATATATGTAACTAAAGCCAGGGCCTTAAGTTCGTGTTAGGAGCATGAAAGCATAAAACGTATTTTTGGGAGCAGCCTGTCAACCCCATCTCCGAGGCTCCTTTTCTCTACACTTAGTTTCGAAGCATCTTATTTATAATACATTCCAATACATGCAATGCCTTCAGTTCCACCCGGAGGTCTCCTTCTCGTCACAGGCGCCAATGGCTATGTTGCTAGCGTTGCTACCCAAGTTTTCTTGCAGCGCGGGTACCGAGTTCGTGGCACTGTTCGCTCCGTCGCATCAAATATCTGGATGAAAGCGTACTTCTGACCCAAATTCGAACTAGTTGAGGTTCCGGACATTCATTCTCCAGGTGCCTTCGATGAGACTCTGAAAGGGGTGGATGGCGTTGCTCACACAGCCATGAACATGGATATCAATCCAGAAAACCAAAACGTTATCGACGAAACTATCCCGTCCAACATATTATTGCTAGAGACAGCAGCAAAGGAACCTACGGTTAAGAGTGTTGTGGTTGCGTCGTCCCTTGCTGCATGCGTAGTTCCCACAACTGGCGTGCCGTACAGAATCGACGCATCTTCCTGGAATACTGCAGCCATTGAATAAACAACCAAACCATGGGATGGCAAGGGAAACCCCCGTTGGCATGGATTCATGCTCTACAGCGCCTCTAAGGCGCGTGGCGAGCAGGAAGCTTTTACATAGATGCACAAAAACAAGCCACCCTTCTCATTCAATACGGTGCCTAATGTAAACTTCGGCATAGCCATTTCTTCGGAGAACATAGGCTATCGTAGCAGCTCTGCCGTTATCGATGCCGTTGTTAAGGGCTATCCTGCTGCACCGTCAATTTTTCCTCCACAGTAGTACGTTGATATTAAGGATACAGCACCGTTGCACCTAGGAGAGTTGACACTCGATGATGTGAGTGACAAGCGTCTATTTGCATTTGCAGTGAAATACTCACGGGTGCAGATCCTTGAAATCATACACAGGCGAGACCCCGAAAAGATTAAGCTAAAATCAGCACTGAGTGAATGAGGAAGCCGTGGATGCTGGCGAAGTGGATAATAAGCTCAGTGTTCAGATTCTAGAGAAGATGGGCCAGAAGCATGGGTTTACCTCGTTGGAGCATACACTTATCAAGGCCGTGAATACTTTTATCGAGCACCAGCCCAAGAATGTTCCCAGGACAAGGATAGATCTTTACTAGACTCTCTGTCGAATGGGTCAACTAAGACTGAGTATAAGGAAGTTACTTTGATAATAGATTATACTATATATAAGAATCTACGGCTTAATTTAATATTTGCAGAAGACGTGTATAGTAATCTCTTTAAACTTAGTACGTTATAATGTATTAGTCTTTTGCATATTAAAACTTATTTAAAGCCTTAATAAGCTAAGTTATTAAATACAGTCTTACTACCAATGCCTTATCTCCTATTCACAACCTTCACTATACTAAGAGAGTAGCGAAATTTACTTTAAATATACGCATAGATAAAATCTAGCCAGCTAAAAAATACCTTTATTAAGAGCCTGATTTAGACAAGGCCCTTAAATTCGCATCAATCTTCACCTAACAGCTAGAAAAGCTGGTTGAGTCATATATTAAGGCGAAGTTGGAGGACTAATATCTCGAGACGGTATTTGTGGACCTATTCCAGGCGAGCTTAGTGGACTGATATTAGGCCATTCTTCTTTTATTCTCGCTTGTTCCTTTATTCCTTCATTTAGGCGTGTATTGAAGTTGGTTGGGGGGATAAGATTCATGTAGAGGCATGGCTGGTTGTGCAGGTAATCCGCTAACTCCTCTCCGCGTTCTTTGTAAGTGCCTTTTGGCACTTCTGGCTGCATACTAACTGTTGCCGCACTTCTTTGCGAAAATGATTGTTAATTAGCACTAGAATGATGAATGTTTCTCTATATTTAGAACAGAAAAGCAAAACATACTCTAATCTTACAACAGGTCGTAGTTGCCGAGTTTCGTAATCTTCGGTATGGCTAGAGCTGTCCTTACTGCAACTACTACCCATTTTTTGGACGTTGTACGTTAGGTAGGAATAATAGGTAAGATGTATATGAGATAGTGCTATGAGTCGTTATTATTTAAATTTTTACACCCCGAGGCACTATATTTCATTTTATATCCCACCACGGCTAAAACCATGGGGCCTTCCTATTAGCTAGGCATAAAGGTATTATGGGACCTAAGACCAGAGAGCAAACTACTCAAAGGGAAACAAAAGACAAGGCACTAGAATCATTCCTAGGGGCGCTTAGAGGTTCTTAGTCAAACAGACCGTGACTTTTTAGGAGCTGTTAATGGAATATAAGGGAATCGCTTGGAAATTAGAGCCTCTTTTTTTTTGTCGCGACAGGAGCCTTAGAACTCTGAAATTTCCAGTCCTTTGTTTCTAGAGCCCTGAATTATTTTATGGCTAGGGTTGCACTTCTTTGTCGTCAAAAACAAAGCCCTAGGCGCCCAACGCGGAAAACAATCGTATCAAAGACGTTTGAGCAGTATTACGGTAATCCAATCACGGGAGACTGCAAAGGGAGAAGTTGGATAAAAGGTTTACGGATGCAGATTCACTGAGCACAAAGAATATCGCTGTGAAGGAAGCAGCTAAATGACATTCCAGAGTTTCTGGAGTTTGTCTGCACAATGGACTGAGAAGAGAAATGGGAGGCACAATAGATAGTTTGGTGAGCTACCACGATATATTTCCGCAGAAGGGGCCGACGGACCATTACTGCCATTTCGAAGATAGCCGGCCAGCGCTTGTGGCGATTGGCAACTAAGCGCCCATGTCTAAGTTCATGGCTTCCATGGTACACGTGAGTTGCTGCTTATGTACTTCAATGGAACTACAATAAAATTTTAACCGTTTATTAAGGTCCTACTCGTCGAGATTCACTTTAAATCAGAAGGGGCGCACGAGGCAGTGGGCGGGATCATTCGTTGCACAATAGGAGGATCTACATCTGCGGACTGACATCCAACTCCCGACAATGTCGCCGGAATCTGGGGTCAATGCGGCAGCAGAGCCCGGACTGGTCCAACGGGTTATGCCGAGGGTCTTATCTGCCAGCACCAGGGTGCTTAGTACTCTCAATGCCTGCGTGTGTGGCTTAAGCTCTAGCGGTGCCCCAGAAGCATAACTAACAAATCAACCAGGGAAGAAAAAGAAAAATTCTTTTCCTTTACTCGATACTATTTGTAACCTTTTATTCACTTGAATAATTTCGCTTCTACGCAACAAGAGTACACAGTCGTGTTAATGCGTGTTATCGCACCGTGATTCCATCAAGTTGCGCGCTACGTGCCTGCAATGTTAAAACGCTTTGGGAGGTTTATTGTAATTGTAGAGCTCAGAGTCTCCGGGTTTAAAGTATAAGGCAAGGGCCTAAATTCAACCAGTAAATATACCAAAAAATGTATTTATTGAAAAAGCATTCCTCGGTCTAAACTTGACCTCTTAATGACGTTCGAGTTGGGCGCCACGGTGTACTCTTGATAATAGTTTGGTCAATGCTGAATTGAGGTGCAGCACGCCGAAGTACCCCTCTCGTTTATGAATTGGAAGGGGGGGTCCTCTTCAATACCAATGGCACTTGGTTGCTGTCCTCACCATCCGTCACGTTCCACTGTAGCAAATAAACATCGTCTATAGCAGTTGGAACAGCAGACCAAAGAGACTCCCATTTCCCATCACTAGTCAATAATAATATGACGTTCCCATAAAAGCGAAAGCCCGAGGTAATTGTGTTAGAGGTGTCGTTTACCGCTGTTACAAAACCAACTTGATTAGATGACGACTCGGGTCCCGGAATAGCAAATTCGCGGTTCGACCACGTCGGAGGATCAATCGAATTTACAGGACGAGTAGTATTAGGATTCCCAATCCAAGATCCGTTTTTGACCCCTGTATGAGCAGGAGTTACTAGAATAATGTGAGTTACGGGCTTTCTGTGAAACTAGCAACGAGACAACGTACTTATAACTGGAGCAGCCTGTGACTGATTCGTACTTTGGTAGTCACCAATAAAGGCATTACCTACATATTGAGTCAATTCAAGCATATCAGCGGAGGGTAGTTACTATTTACCACCGGAGGAGAAAATTGAAAGGCCACCAATGCCAGGACCGTAGGCATACATCTGAAATGGCTGTGTAGAGCCTCGTCTGCTGATCATTTCCCCTTTTGTATTGCATAGAAACAAAATGGTAATCGAGGCCAAAACATACGGTGAGATCATGATGGAAAGGAATTCAAGAATAACGTGGCTAACAGAACTTCTTGACAGGTGTGGATGAAATGAATGCAATGGCTCCAGATAACATTGCTTGATTTGAGGCAGATAGTTCTTACACTTTTATATCCGAGTAAGAAGCCTCTTCCTTACTTAGGTAAGCGGCAAGTCAAACCCGGCTTGCCGTGTCCGTGTCCACAATGTCTCAAATCGCTGACGCGGCAAGTCATCACGTAGCAGACCGGCATCTTTTCTTGTCAGCCAATCTAAAAGCTGTTGGCTTAGCTTGACATTTTGCTACTACTTGTAAGCTTTCTACCATAGTCACAGAGCTATGCTGGGCATTGACCTTCTATTGTAGCTATAAATAGCGTTTGGTCTCGGGGAGTGGCTCTAATGCACAATCGTACGCGTAATGAACAGGCTATCCACCGGGATGTGGGCGTCTAAGTTACAACTTATACAAGTAAAAAACTCCATAGTACCAACTAGTAGGTTTTTAATTTAATAGAAGTTTAATTATGAGTAGTTGCAAGGCTCTGGTCGTCATGTTATTAACTAGTTACGCGGCCTAGGCTTACGCGGCCCTAGAAGAAATGTCAGGATGCTCCTCGGCAGTGATTGAGGTTCAGGATAGCAGAAATAAAGGTTTTTTTATATGGACTAGCCTAGTCTCTAAGATAAGTTACTGCGGATAGAAGCCGTACCACCGAACCATTGTTCATAGCAAAGATAAATTTGCCTCTCGTCCCTAATCTTTCTATGCATTCAACATCTTTATCGGAATCTTTAACAATGAGTGAATATTTGGTTCTTTTGCTAGGAATCGCCGCCAAAGTCATTTCGGCGGCGGCTTGTACCGGAAACAGTGCAACTAACCGCACGCAGTGGTGTGACTACTCTGTGGCAACCGACTATTCCACCACTGTTGTTGATACTTCAGTCACTAGAGAGTACTGGCTAGAGTTAACAGATGTTTCTGTAGATCCTGACGGCTTCTCTCGATCTGCTATAGCCGTCAATGGCAGTATTCCTGGACCAACCTTGTTTGCGGATTGGGGTGACACTGTGGTTGTGCATGTTACCAACTCTCTAACGACCTCCCTTAACGGTACGAGTATTCACTTTCACGGTATACGTCAAAACTACACCAATGAAAATGACGGAGTTGTATCTATTACACAATGCCCACTTGCCGTTAACCAATCGACCACTTACACTTGGAAAGCCACCCAGTATGGCACGTCTTGGTATCACTCACATATTGGCCTCCAGACCTGGGAAGGAGTTTTTGGGGGCATTATTATTAATGGACCTGCAAGTTCAAATTACGATGAAGATCTCGGGATGGTCTTCCTAAACGACTGGGATCATCAAACAGTGGATGAGTTGTACTCTGTGGCCCAAACGGCCGGACCACCCACGCTCGACAACGGCCTGATCAACGGCACTAATGTCTACGGATCTGACGGAAGCTCTTCCCAAACAGGGACTCGTTTCAATGTATCGTTTACATCAGGAAAATCTTACCGTCTGCGACTCCTAAATGCGGCAATTGATACACACTGGAAGTTTTCCATTGATAATCACACGATGACGGTGATTGCGTCAGATCTCGTACCAATTCAGCCCTTCACAGCCACAGTGTTGAATATAGGAATCGGTGAGTAAGCCATGTTTGTGTCGCTATATATACCGCACAAGCCCAACTATATAACAGATATTCAAAGAATGAAGTTAATGGAAAGGAATCATTTTGTAGCCCAGCGATACGATGTCATCGTGACCGCTGACCAAGCATCCACAGCCGACAACTTCTGGATGCGTGCGATTCCCCAGGCCGCCTGTTCTGAAAACGAAAGTTCCAACAACATCCGAGGTATTGTATACTACGGCGACAGCGCTGGAACCCCCACGACAACGGGATACAATTATACAGACAGCTGCGACGACGAAACAGCCAACCTGATACCCTATGTTAGCAAGTCAGTGTCCAATGCAAATTGGAATGATCTGGAGCTGGCAACAGTAGGCACCAACAGTGCTGGACTGTTCAAATGGTATCTCAACAGTACAACGATGCTCGTCAACTGGGCGAAGCCGACTTTGCAGTCAGTTTTGAGTGGCACAACAAGCTATGACAATGACACTGCCGTCATACAGCTTAGCGACGCAGACCAGTGGATATATCTCGTAATAGAGACAGCGCTTGCAGTACCTCACCCAATTCATCTACATGGACACGACTTTTTCGTCCTCGCACAAGGGTCAGGCACGTATTCCTCTAGCACCGTTACGCTAAACACAGACAATCCTGCACGGCGTGATACGGCTTTGCTGCCTGCGTCGGGATATCTTGTGCTAGCATGGCAGACAGACAACCCGGGGGTGTGGTTAATGCATTGTCACATTGGCTGGCACACTTCTGAGGGATTTGCGTTGCAGTTTATTGAGAGACAAGGCGAAATCGGGGGCATCACAAACTCAACTTACGTGGACAATGTGTGCGCAAATTGGAATACGTACCAAGGAACCGCACTTATCGAGCAAGAGGATTCAGGCGTCTAGCTGTAGCACCACATTCAATTCTTTTCTCTTTTACAAAAACTCAACTCGAGACTGACCGGCAGGGCACGCAATTCTGGACGAGGTTGGGCTTTACTATCTTTCCTCAATTTGTCTTTATAATTAATAGTATTCATGCTCTACTAGCACTGTATCAGCCAGTATCACATTTGAAGCATAGAAAAGGGTTATGCAGATCGAGTAGGTAGCCACATGGCCATTGCTATGAGGCTTTCCCGATCTACACTTTCTCAAGACACTACATTACTATACCAAACCCATCCGCTCCAAATGCGTGGAGGGGAGCCACTGTATGTATTAATAGCACATCATCCAAAGCCTTTGTCTCAGTCCCAACTGAGTGAGGTCCGAGCCAAACACACCATGGCTCAATATGAAGTCTTCAAGCTCTCTGTGATGGGCTTGACACGATCCGCCTTGGCATCTTTGTCTTCGAGCAGATGAGCGTCACTCTCGGCAGAATTCTGGAAGCCGGCCTTCCAAGTCGGTACGAGAGTGGCCAATGTGGCATTAATAGGCGTTCGCCTCCTACGCCAAGGTGTTAGAATGGCTGGGTTGCTAGCAGAGTGACTAGAGAGATGTGGCAGAGAGCCTCGCTACGAGTGAGCTGTTTGGCAGGGTTCAATGTTGTCAATACTTGTATTATATTAATCTCTGAACCTCTCACTATACAATATAACCCCTGAATTTTAGCTAGGTGTGACACAGCAGGGTGGGGTTATCGGTTAAGTTATGGACTAATAATTACTTTTAAAATACTACGCCACCCCTTGCACGTTAGAGCTGTGGGTGCAAGGGGTACGATCATCCGAAGGCTGGGAGTCCTTGGGCCAAGCAACTATTAAGCCATTACATTTAGCTAGCTATCTAGTTATGCAGAGCCGTGGTCTGACCTATATGGATTCCGTGTAAGGACCTGTCGTCTTCTATGCCGCTCATCCCTCATCTTCATCTTCATACCCTCTGGTGGAGACTCGTAAAACAGGTGACCACGATCAAAGGGCGCATCCAGCATCAAGCCCTGGAGCGTTTTTACGCGAGAGACAGCTACGTAGCTTAAACCAGTCTGAAAGTCCCGACAGGAGAGATCTGTCACGATGACATCTTCAGTGATGCTCTGCGACTTGTGAACCGTAATGGCGTAGCATACGATCAGGGGAAACTGCGTGCGAGTGCAGAGAGTGCTTCCGATGAGGAAGTCCCTGTCTACTGGGAGAATCGGGACAATCTTTCTGCCATCAGCGGTGGTCAGGAACACAGGTCCACTGTACTTGTCAAACTCCATCATGATAACACAGGGAGGGTCTTGGACTGGGTCAGCCCCCGGTGCCCAGCCGATATCGTAAACGGTACCGCGAGCGCCGTTGCAGAGACCAACTGGCTGCCAAAGGTTAGATGTCAGCATCAGACGGGCGCCAATGCATATAGGGATCTGCTTCGCAAGGTTGCCCGCCTTGTCATCAGGCGCCGCAGCCGCGCCAAGGCCGACATTCTTAGCCTTGACCTGAATGACTGGCCGGCCGAGGCGGTCGAGGTGGTAGTGGTTATATTCGTTCACCCTATCTTTCGTGGCGTATACTCGCAAGGCGTTGGCGAACCTGGCGACCTCCAGATCATCTAGCTTCGCCTGTACTCGACCGGAAAGGAGTTTCCAGGACTCGACTGACAGTTGGAGGAGCCGCAATTCCTCGAGAGCTGTGCGAAACGCCTTCTGATCGTCGCCCCGTTGCCGTTGGACAACCTTCAAGAAGACTGATTTATCGAAGCGTCTATATGCGTTCCTGCCTTTGATCTCCACTCCCTGCACCTCTTTATCGTAATAGAGCGGCTTCTGTAGCACGGGTGGAAGCTGGAAGAAGTCGCCAACCAGAAGGATGTTAAGACTACCAAAGAACTCCTCATTCCTACTCGGGAACGCCTCGCGCAGGCGGTCATCGATCCAAGAAAGCTGTCGCAGTCCCAGCATGCTCTTCTCATCGATGATCAGGTAGTTGATGTCCTTCAGCTTCTTCTGGAGCTGGGCCATGTCAGTGGGCGAGAGGGGCTTGAAGTCCTTGTTGATTGGAAGGTGTAACAGGGAGTGCAAAGTAGTGCCCGATATCTGATTTCCCGCGACGCCAGTGGGCGCGGCACGCCAAACAGGTGTCCCTCTCCCGGCAGCAGCGGCTTGGAGGTGCGCGGAGAGCAAATTAATGAGGTATGACTTCCCGGTACCACCTCCACCATCCACATGGAGCAGCAACTGAGAGGGTTCCTGATTCAGGAAGTGGTCCATCACGGTATCGTATACTAAGCGCTGATCCCGGTTTAGGGAATCTCGAGCTTCCAAGGGCTGATGATCCACATCAAGGTCAAGGCGGTTTGCCGCCTTGCGTTGCTTCCAGTAGTCGCCCTTGAGAATACCGTCATCAGTATACCGTCCAACGTGAGGGGTCCAATCATAATTGATGTCGATGTCTCGGCGGCCGAGCATGTCGATATCCTCTTCCTCCAGCGGGCGGTCGGGAAGCATGCGGGCGAGTTCATGCCAGTCTTCATCCACAATGGGCTCTTCATGGACCTCAAGCTCAAATTCGTCGTCCTCAGCCCTCAATTCATTTGTATCTGGCTCCCCATAATGATCGTCCGCATGGGTGTCACGGTGCTGCTCTCTGCAAAACCTGTACGCAGCCGCGAAGGAATCGAACCGCTGCCCGCCCACGGTGAGCAACTCCTCTGGAGAGCGATGCGGATGAGCCATCATCAATTTAACACGGCAGAAGTCACCAAACTGGGGAGATGCCTCCACGGACCTGTATCGAGGAAAGTAAGACAGGACTCTCTTCTTCGCGTTGGCAGCGAGTCTCCTCCACGTCTTGAGATTATACGATTGCAGGTACTCGAGGTAAGTTGCATCCTCGTGCTGGTCATTTCTCTCGAGATACCTCCTGTAGCTGCCGACGGTCTCGTTGACATCTTCATCCACGCGATACGAACGTGCATGTTGCTCCAAAGGACGGCAGTCGACAGAGACCACCATCCGCGTGCCTTCCTGCAGAGGAATGTTAAGGAGAAGATGGGAAATCTCCTGCGCCGAGTAATCTCTCTCGGCAATCAGCTTATTCATCAGGCGAGAGGAGAAGGATAATAGCGGCTGAAGGTGTGCCGTGTGCGGCAAAACCTGGTCTGCAAGCTTACAGTAAGGCTCAGTCTTCTTCTCAGATTTGCTGCAATACTTGGCAGCGTACGTAATAACCGCCTGTAGGCTGGTGCAAGGAGATATGTCGATATTGGCTAGCCAGCCTAGTATAATGGCGGGATTGAAGTGATTCATGAGGTTGTCATTCCGCGCCGCCTCGAAGACATAGTACGACTTGCCTTCCTTCCTGATCACTGCGGCCAGCTCCCGCAAGGCACGAGGAAAGTCAAAACGACACTCCCGCTCTGGATTGGCCGCATTGGCCGCCTCGATATCTGCAGCAGCGCCTTCCATATCCCTCGCCAGATCAACGGTTCTCTTCCTTACGCGTAAGCAGTATGTGGTATTGCATCTGTGGCGCTGGCAGCGGTTGACGATTTGTGAGAGACGCAGGAATGTCAGTTCTGTACTCAGTGGATCTACGCTCAGGGGGTTACCCTCACCCTGGGGCATAGTCCTAGTCGGCTCAGGATTAATGGCAGTGATGTGGAATCCCCACGTGCGTGCAAAAACATCACGAGCGGCTTCATCCACCATGTCGACTCTTGGGCAATTCTCCATCCAGTACAGGCCATGGTTGTGCGGACTGCCACGCCCTTGCCATTCATACCGATCCCAGTAATCCGTAATGTTGAACTTCTTGCTTAACACGATATCTCGAAAGAAACAGTATCGGCGGTAGAAATGGAAAGCAGCAATGTGAGGATTCTGACGCAAAAGTTGGCGCGAGAGACCCATCCTCTCGGACTCGGACGCAGCCAGCCATTCATCATATCGGGGCATGTGCTGGTAGAGACTCCGCCAGTGTAAATCTGCCGGGCTGAATGTGATGAATGCACCAGGACATCCAAGGTTGTAGGCATAGGCCTCGAGGTCCTGCCTCTTCCTGTTCCAGAAGGGGCGCGTGCCGCGAATAGGTACCGCATGTCTTGTGATTGAGTTGATTAGCACCTGCGCCTCAGGGTCCTCGCTGTGCTCCAGTGCCTGAACAAGCTGCTCCCGTGTGAGCGGTTCATGACTACCATCGTGTTGCTTCACGAAGAATTTGGACCGTGCACGGGCCTGTGACCGCATCAGAGTATTGAAGGCGACGAAGCGGAAGGTCGGGTGGCGTGCAAAACGCCCGTCATGCCAGCGCATCGCGTGCTCGATGTAGTCCTTGTAGTCGATTGACCGTAGCCGAGGCTCAACAAAGTCGGCTCTCCCGTCAGGAAAGAGGCAGGGAAAAGCTAAGGAGAGTAGGGCATGAGAGCGATTGAACTCATTAATGGGTGTGCGCCGTATATTCGGAAGCTGCAGCTCGTGCTGCACCTGCTCCTGGAAGCTTGTGGAAAGCCTTGGTTCAGCTTCTGGTTCTCCGGCAAGAATAGACCGCAGAGCATCGAGCTCCGTGTCCTTGGCCAAAAGGTCCGGCACCGCAGCCTCGTCCTCCAGGTCCGGTTCTGCCTCCTCATCTTCCTCGGGTCCAACTTCGGCAGCCTCCACCTGGCTCTGGGGGATGTCGTCCAGGACATTGCCATCTTGAGGCAATTGACTCAGCCGCTCTTCGTCGATGACGATGCATCGATAGCCAGGATGATGGCGCCGGAGGTAGTTAAGCCATATGGCAACTGGCTGGCGGCGTACACGGAACTGGCGGGTGAATTGCCGGCTAAGGTTTGCATGGGACGACGTATTGGAAGGACGGAGTAATACAGTGTTCAACTCCCGCGGCAAAAGCGGGAGTTGGTTGTACACCAAGCCAACCTCGCGGAGAAAGTGAACAACATGTCCCCGATATTTGTACTGCTGGCCCCGCACAAGCATAATATTCACGTGGACGTGAACACGGCCTATTAAAGACTCTTCAGTAGGTGTAAGCTGAGGCAATTGAGTCGGTACGGAGCCAAAATCCAACTGGTTGTCCACAGAGAAGAAGTACGGCTCTTCAGGGCCGCGTTTATCATCCTTTCGACAGCAACGCGCACAAATGCCATCAGAATCGATCTTCATCTGGAACCAACGCTCTTGACATCGACCACAAAATTGCATTTGGTCATTGTCCAGCTTTGTCCAGAACTCACGGAGGATTGCTTTATCACGACAGGTCAAGGCGCAAGCGTCCAGGTCCCCATTCCACACCGGATCTTGTGCGTGAAATACGGCCGATTCTTCAGGTGGAATCATCACTGGACTCCGGTACCGTCGTGGCGGCCCCGACGATCGAGTTTGCCTTTGAGATTTTTTTGGCCGCCCTCCTGTACCAGGGGCAGGACCACGGCGAGCACGGCGACGAGGCCCTGACTTTCTGGAAGGCTGCCGCGAGCAATAGCGAAGAGGGCTTTCGTCCAAGGCATTGCTATTATCGTTCCCGTCTTCGTCCCCTAGATCGGAATCAGACTCTACCCCTAGGTGTTCGAGGTACTTCCGTGGTCGAGCAGGTGAAAGCAGCAAGTTGAAATAGTCCTCGACGTCAACATCAGATTCAGAGAACTGTCCCCTGTCATCCGCTTCCTTGGTCATTCCATCCCCATCTGGGAGCTCATTTGCCTGTAGTCGATCTTGACTCCCAGCTACGTTCCGTGGTTAGCTTGAACAAACTGCCGGGACCACAGCACAAGGATACCTTCTCCAGGACCATCAGAACCTTCAAAGACGCCGAGTTGAGAGATTGTGGGAGTTAGTGACACAGCCTCCCCTGCACGGCGTCGTGAACGATGGTCGCGCCGAATAGTGGCCTGCTTGGCCCTGGCGCCGGCCTTGGAGGCATCATCTTGCGAGTCCTTCCCGCCCTTGTGGAACCTAACAGCCAGGTAAGAGTAGTCCACACCAGTCGTGCTGCTTCGGACAGTAGATGGATCAGAATGTGAGGCGACAGGATCGGTCGAGGGCGGCACAGGCGGTGAGGGAGCTAGAGCCCGGAAGAGCCGCGAGCTCGCTTGGGTTGGTGGGATCGGCGTCCCCAGCACTATCTGCGGCTGGCTGCCTGGCTCTCCGAACAAACTCCTAGCTGTATGTTGTTGCCGTAGCTTCTCTGGCGATGTAGGTTGGGTTCCAGATCTCTGGTTAGGAGGCGATAGGCCAGCGTCTCTGTCGGTTCTTTTCGGGGCAGATCTCTCAGCTGAGGTAGGACGGACAGCCAGCTTTCTCAATGCAAGGACGGCACCTTTGGACCTGGCACGCTTGATCAGGTTAGGGAGGCATATATAGTATATCAATGGTGTCAGTTACCTCGGAATTGCGGTGGTCCCGGCATTCCAGACAGGTTGTAGTTGGATTGGCAGATTTCCTCCTGCTAACGAAATTACTTGGTGATTTTGTTCGGTCGCAAGACGGGCAATGGACTGCCAATTCAGATCTAGGACTAATATTACCCCTAGAATCATAATCCATACCCAACCATGCGGTACATCTGTTTCAATAATGGAAGAAAGGCTGCTGGCCAAGCAAACGAACAGATCGCTGGGCAAATTTAGCGATTGTAAACGATTGTAAACGATTGTAAACGATTGTAAACAGAGAAGTAAACAAAGAAGCACCGACAGACGGTGGCTGTCCTTTACCCACTTTTCTAGAGCCACCAACCAATCCAGCCTTCTTTCGCGATTTCCCATACAAAATTTGGACCAATAGAAACTTATTTGTCAAGCCTGCACCAAACCCTCATTATTCGGAAAACTTATGGATTAATGTAGAGTCAGCCTTCGGCTGAATAATTTATTTATTATATATAAAACCTTGAAATAAAAAAACAAAAAAAAAAACAAAAAAAATTATCGATATTAAATATCGAGAGACGTGAAGACATGATATTAGGTGCGGGTGCTCACCCGATACTACCCCCCCTAAGAGTTTAGCGGTTAGGGTTAGTGGTTAATGTAAGGGTTAGGGTTGGCCCACGAGATTTAAATTAAAGTGGAGCTATTATCGGATGAGCAGTGCGACCTACTATCATTTTATGTACCGCCACGTAAGCCCCGCTGGAAGTCACTGCTGGCTCAACTTACAGAGGTTAGATTCTACCAGTTGACTAGACCCTTCGTTGAGTTTCCGTTTCATACCTCGCTATGACCTCGTGGTTAGATAGTCATTTCTGTTTATACCTCGCTATGACCTCGTGATTAGATAGATAGTCAGGGCATAGCTTTTACACCTAGTGGGTTCTAGGTGGTCCGTGCGTTGGTTCCCCGCTATTCTATCGGTCCCTGATACAAGGGGTCAACGGTGCGCGATGAGCTGCGGACATCATGCTGTTAACGGAATATAAGGGGGTATAATTGCTATTCGATCAGAGCGCGTTCTTTTTCGCGATACATGCAAAGGAGATTGCAGCGGTCTAAACTGCACGACGGAGAGGCGAGCAGACGACGGTCAATACGCCCTCGACATCCGCAAATTTATCTCTGAGCTCACGCATCGGCCCTTAGCCTTACTGGTCAAGAGGGCATCGCGAAGAGTATATATCGCGAATCCAGTTGCGGTACTGTAGCTTACATCAGAGCAGTATACGACCAGCTGCCAAGGTATGTTTCCTCAAGGTCTTGTTCGCCCTCTCCATGACGGACGCGGTAGATGGTTGGAGGCATCGCGAACTTGATGTCGCTTAAGCGCTTGTGCGTGTGCGCGTGTGCGTGAGAGGCATGAAGATGAAGCTTCGGGCTGCGGTTGAGGCAAATTCTAATCGAGGTAAGCCTCTGCATCCGTGCTGCATCTAGCTCAGGATTTTCTAAAGGATCTGGCGGCTTTGTTCCTTCTACTCCCACCGAGACGTTGTCACCCGGTGTCGAGAAAGGCTGCCAACGCATTTTGATCCAGATGGTCCGCTCAAACAAAGAGAGGCAAGAGACTGAGTGCTCATTCAGGGCCTCTGCTTTGGTCTCGTGATGATAGCCCTCGTGTAACTATGTGACAACGGCTAATTGATTATTAGATTGTTGAAGACTTCAATTCATTCAATTATCCAACCAGAGACTATACTATTCCTGCAGCCCTCAGAAATACAAGAATATTCTTTCAAGTCTTGTCATCTTGTGAAATACAAGGCGAACAACCCCTATAGCGAATAGGAGTCTTGTATCTATGCTACGTGCCCAACTCGGGTGATGGAGCAATAATAAACGTCTAAGCCTGTTTCTCATCCTCCGTTGTACCCACTATTTCCACCTCCTATGGCTTAAGCTTTACAATAAGTATTGTTAACATCGTACCGCTCAGCTGCCAAATACTCATTTGAGCAGTAGTTGACCGAAGATATCATGTCCAGGGGGTCCGACACATCGATTGGGTCGATTGCCAGTCCCTCCCGTCAACGAGCTATCAGTATCCCCAGGTGCTTCACTATCGTCGTAGTCATCCTTTCGCTGGCGGTCTCCTTTGTCAGTCACAAATATTCCTCTTGTCCACTGGCCTGCAGTCTCCACCCTTAAATCTTCACCCTCAGTAATCTTCCATTTGGGGTTGGCATCATCGATGCAATACCATACGGTCAGCGGATCATGGAGTTGCAGTCCCACAGCGTCTCTGGAAACTTTTGGATGAAGTGATTCGACTTTCTCAAACGTAGCGTTCATAAACGCTGAAACCCATTCTGCCAGAGGCGACTTTGAAGCCAGCTGTGGCTGAAGAGATGCCTCAAATTCGCCACGAGCGAGCACATGGTTCTCAGTGATGTCCATTGGGAGCAATGGGATATTCAACCGCTTTGAAAGATTATCTGGGTAAGAGGAGAGGAATGGTGGAGGCACGCCCTCCTTCTGGCCCAGAGGTGCCGGGGGTGCTGGAATTGTGATGTGCGGTTTCGGTGATGTGAGAGCATACACTCGTGCCACCACCACAGAGTCTGCATAAGTATTGAATTCTGCAATAGTCGTCATTTGGTTCCGAATGTTCAGCAAATCTCTAATAGCACCTGGCGCTTGTTTGATGACCCGAAAAGGCGACTCGTCTATGTTTGGAACCTGCTGCAGATGTGAGAGAGATTGATAACCCGTTGCTGGCTTGATTAATTTTGCCGCCTATCACCATGATCTCCTTGACTTTCAAATATGTTTGCGGATCTTACGCTGCAGTAAGGGCGAGGTTCGTCATTGGATCGTTAGGTTCGTCGTCACACAATGCTTTCAGAATCTCCAAATGTGCAGGTGTTTGAGACTGTATGAGCAGCTTCGATTTTCATAGAGTTTCGAATCCAGAATTCCGACCAACGCTTTCTCGCCACGCAATCTCCTTTTCCACATGGTAGAATAATGAGATGACATTGCGTAAGCAGTTTTCGAGATCAATGTTGCCGTATGTCACAGAAACACTTGAAGCTCGCCCGGTAGTGCTGAGAAAGCCAGCAGCATTGCCAGAATCTCTATTAAAGAGTTATTTGGTTCACTGCGCTCGCCCAAGGCGATGGAAAGAGTAGTGTACCGGATCGGTGTCTATGATGATCTTCCGCGGCGCCATAGTGCCAATGTAAATGGGAAGAGCTTCTTCCATCGCCGCTGAATTCTGTAAATTTGATTAACTGTCGAGAACTTGTTCAGAAAGTGAGCCGAGGTGGACTGTACGTGAACTCTGAGCAGTTTTTCCATCAAATAGCTTGAGTTGCCAGGTGTCACACGATTGGGCCACAACAAAGGCGTTGGGCCAACAACGCTCACCACAACCTGGCAGAAGGTCGGGGAAGATACATTTAGTATGAAGTCGATACCTAGGATGACCTGCCGTGCCCTACAGAATTGATGTCGAGGGATCAGCCTACCCTGGAGTCCAACTAGCCTGCCAAACTTTTCTCCCGTCTCGGCCACTCAGATTCTGCCGTGAGCGCCGCGCAACGAGCATAACCACTCGACCTGTCTGGTGGTCATCTGCCACCAGACTTGACAATACTCCAGACTCTCGGGGCACAATTGGGTACCTGTCAATTGATTTGCCATGGCGACGCCGCCCGCCTCGTCGGGCGCAATTGTCCTCTACGACATCGCCCACAGGCCCCCGGTTGCGGAGACTTGCTGCTCACCAAACCCATGGAAGGCCCGATTTGCGCTCAACTTCAAGGGCGTCCCCTACTCGACCTCGTGGGTACGCATGCCCGACATCGCGAAAGTGCGTCGTGAACTTGGGCTGGCAGCCGGCCGCAAGTTCGCCGACGGCACTGATTTCTACACGCTCCCCGTGATGCAGGATGCTGCCGCTGGCGCCACGGTCGGCGACTCCTTCGACATCGCCGTCTACCTGCAGCGCACATATCCCGACTCGGGCGACGGCCACTTGCTTCCCGCCCAGAACCTCGACTACACCTTTAACCAGAGCGTCGTCTTCCCGGTGCCACTGTCGGAGCGTCCGGATGGCGGCTTTGCCGAGTACGCCCGTTTCAATACCAATGTTGATGCCGCCTTCACCACCCACGTTCCACTGATGGTTGACGGCCTGCCGCTCGATCCTGCCACCGCCGACGAAACAAAGGCCGAATTTGTCCGCCGGGCCGGCGTCGGCTCTTGGGATGACTTCACCTTGAGTGGCGAGGCGCGCGGGAGGCTCACGGAATCCTTTCGGGGCATGCTGGGTGACCTAGCCAAGCTGTTCCTTGAGAATACCGACGGGCCCTTTCTGCTGGGGCAGCGGGCCAGCTACGCAGATTTCATCGTCGGCGCCTGGCTACGCATGGCACAAGCGACTTTGCCCAAGCCAGAGTGGGAGGATGTGCGACGCTGGCATGGTGGTGTGTTTGGCCGATTGCACGATGCCCTGGAGGCGTACGCCCAAGTAAAATAAGGCGTTGGCGCTGTGAAGGGGCATCATCCACTGTGAGCATGTCGCCGGAATGATCAATGGCGAGAAGGCAACAAGAAGTCTGGTTTTTCGAAGACATGTCGAGCGCGCCTGCACCCTGCCGGCAACGACCACCGAGTCGGACTCACTACAGAGGCCGCAACATGGCAGCATACACAGCTACGCGACGCCACGAGACGATGAAATATACGATGGTAGACTTGCTTGGTTTTTTGGTTGGGTCATGTAGTCGGTATGCATATGAGCTGCTTGCTTAATGTTTGCAGGGCGAGAGGCTTCTTGACACATTTGTTACAAATATTGACAGCCAATGATATCGCTGGGCACGGGCGTTTTTATCATGAGACGCCGCCTTTTGTCAACAGAATAGGATGTCTTAGGGGTCAGGCACGAACAGGACATCCGATCTCCAAGACAGGGTGAAGCAAGTCAGGGCAGTCTGAGAAAGGTCCACGTCATAAGCCCAAGCTTCTCTTAAAGGAGCACAACGCGGGTTGTCGGAATGTGCCTGGTGTTCCGTCTGAATGCCGCGGACGATCCGTCACGGATATCCTACAGAGTCCGGAAGTTACTTGCCACACAGGTCAGTCTCGCATGGTGGTTGGGGAAAATTCTTGGAAAGAAAGGGGGGTGGCCGACTGTGCAGGCGGTTGAAAGCGTCACTCAGGTTGCCGCAAGAATATTCACAATATTCACACGTCTTGCTGATGGATAAATGTCGGAGCATTGCCTACACCCTCGTCGCAGCGCAGCAGAGCCGCATGAATGGTGCGTCGACATTGGGCCATTATTCTAGAGTATGCCAGTCAATGCAACTGTCAAAACAGGGCCCTTTGCCATCCGTAGGGAGATATATGGCACGGTTACAGAAAATATCGAACCAGTTTCGCCATTTGATTTACACTAAATTTTTAACGGTTGTAATGGTGGTGTTTCAAGGTGGATGATTTGGGAACCAGGGCTGGGCCTATTTTAGGATGTGGGGATATCCATCAAGCAGCCACTTTCCACTTGCATCAACAGATTATCACGAGATTCCTGTCCATCTGTGGACACGGATATGACGAGCAGCCAAGCTCAGCGCCGCATCCCGTCATTTTCATGGAAACTTGCCTCGAGTCCGTCCGCGGCAACCATCCAGGCCCGAAGCCATGGTTCGGCGCCAACCCGCGGCCGTAAAGTCCCAGGGCTACCAGAAACGGTGGAATGGATCGAGTCCGAGGCAGTATTACTACACGATGTTGCTTCTGTACGCCAGACCGACGGTGAGTTTGAGCTGATGCGGAGCTACTCTTCAGACACGTGTCGGTGTCGACTCGGTCAAGCTGGGCACTGGATGTGCTGGCTTTGTGGACCGGGGGTGGGCAGTATGGCCAAGGGTTTCAAGAGTCAAGACAGGCGATAGTGTCGCTGTGAGCTATATTTGTTTCACGCCATCGTCCTGTCAGTGCAAAGGACACATTGTTATTACAAGACAGCCACGTTGGTAAAATCCCAGCCTTGACATGTTTCAAAATCGTCCCCAGAGTGCAAACAGTCCTTTGCGCTGAGAAATACTGCCTTGGTAAGGTCAACTCTTGTGAGAGAAAATTGCGCTCAGCATGTTGATCCACGCGGCGGCGGGCGAAAGTGCCCATTTTATTTAAATGGCTCGGCACGTGGTCCAAAAAAAAATATATTCACGACGGTTAGCTCGGCTCGGCAGGAACGTTGGCAGTTATTCACTTGGCCACCCGAGAAGATGACATGTTTGCACAATGGATGATGTATTGCAAAAGGGCCTCAACTTGGCAGAACCGGGCGTACATCGGCCGATATAGCCATTTTATATGGAGCGGGCGGAGCGGGCGGAGGCCTTCCAACACCTCCCTTGCGGAAACAGCATTTGAAAAATTTGTGTCGACGCCATGGCGAGATGCCTATCCCATTCAGAAAAGGCGCCGATTGTGATTGTCGATTCTCCAAAGACGCGGCTCACGTCATCGACCTAGGTGGCATCGGCGCCAAATCACTCGACGGCAAGAAGAAGAAAGGAATCAAATGGGGAAATGAGCCAGCGGGTGCATCGGTATTGGGGTTCTGGATACTACTCGGCACCGCCGCATGAATGACCATGTGTAATAACTACCCGTTGAAGACTCTTTCTTGTGCCTTGTTGACAAAAGGTGATTTGATGCTTATTGATCCCTGCCAGACTCCACCCGCGTGCTGCTCGTCCCGTTGTTGCCGGTCAGCCACATCGATGCATGGATGCGATGACGTCTGGTTGTCCTCGGCCACGGCTTCACCAGTGGATGCCGTTGGCGCCTCCTTAAACGGCCCTGAATCGGCAGCCGTTATTTGACATTGAAGTGCCGCCACTGTGGATTATGACATGACTCTGTTTAGCCGCGTCCATGGCCGCAGTCGCCACTCGAGTAGTTTAGCGCTCCGGACATTTCCAATTTTTTTTCTTGCCCGTCTCGTCTCGTCGTGTTCGTGGGCCGGCATCTCCCATTCCTGCGGTACGTGAAACGGACAAGACGAATCGCACCGCAATGACGGGGTGCCAAGTGGGCCAATGCCAACCGTTGTGTAGAAGAAATAGCTAAACAGGGTGGATTTGCTGTTTGCATCGGCCCGATATCTCGACAACAGCTCGAGCAGCAGCACGGAGCACATGGGTTTAATGTTGTTTCCACGCAAACCTTATCTGCCCTGGAGCCAGAGTGGCTCGGCACATGTAATAGTAGTGTGCTCTGTTCGCCTTTTCCATTTCGCTTCTTGCTTTTGCAAGTTATTCTTGTTTCCATTACCACCAAGGCAGCCTTCACCGACGCCTTGACACATGAGGTCGACATTTGGTCGGTTTTAACTTTGGGGTCCGGCCTTTAACATCACTATCAACAAGACGGGGCTGCTGCGCTCTCGACTTGAATTCCACCTTGCCATCATGGTGTCTGCCAAGAGAGATTCGGTACACGGCGAGGCAAGCAATGGGGAGCAGCAAAACCGAGAACCCAAGGATGGCAAAGATGCGCTGCTTGCCGAGCAAAAGATTACCTTTATAGCATGCTTCCAAGGCGGCGTTGCCAGCTTGGGAGGCTTCATTTTTGGATATATTAGGTCAGTTTCCCCTTTGCATGAATCCAACTCTTCTCCTCGCCTCTCCCCCAGCACATCCTCATGTTTTGACGCCCTCGCTAACATGCCGCAGCGGTCAGATATCTGGCTTCTTTCTCATGCAGGACTTCCAGGAAAGATTTGGCGAACTACAACCCGATGGAACCTATGACTTCAGTGCCGCCAGGCAAGGCACCATTGTAGGACTGGTCAGCGTTGGCGCCCTTATAGGCTCGCTGATTGCAGGCAAAATGGCCGACCTCATCGGCCGCAGGCTGACCATTTCCGCTGCTGCCTTCTTCACCTGCGTCGGCACCGTCATTGAGATATCGTCTTCGTATCACTGGGCTCAGTTTGCCGTCGGAAGACTAGTCAGCGGCGTAAGCATTGGCGCATTGTCAGTCGTCGTACCCATGTACCAGTCCGAGTGCGCTCCAGCCATCATCCGCGGCGTCATCGTCGCCTCGTACCAGCTCCTCATCACCTTGGGCATCTGGACTGCGGAAATGGTCAATTGGGGAACAGAAGCGAGGACAACCAGCGCTTCATGGCGCATCCCAAATGGCTTGTCCTTTGCGTGGGCTCTCATCCTCGGCTCAACCATCTTGTTCATGCCCGAAAGCCCACGATACGACTGCAGCCGTGGCCGGGTTGACCGTGCTCGCATGGCAATCGCCAAGCTGTCTGGCCTCGCGCCCGACTCCCAGGGCGTAAACCACCAGCTCGCCGATATCCAGAACAATCTCCACGAGGAGAGCCGAAGCGCCGACCAGTTCCGGTTCAGCGAAATCTTCACCGCGCCACGCATGCTGTACCGCACTATTCTCGGCATCGTTCTCCAAGCCGGTCAGCAACTGACTGGAGCCAACTTCTTCTTCTACTTTGGGACAACCGTGTTTGCTGCCACTGGAATCAGCAACAGCTACGTGACTCAGATTATCCTCGGATCCGTCAATGTCTTCTGCACAATCATTGCCTTGTGGGTGACGAAGCGGTTCGGCCGTCGCAATACCCTGATGATTGGTGCCGCGTGGATGATGATGTGCTTCCTGTAAGCCAGCTGACCCATCTCTTTGAACTCCTGTCCCAAGCAAGTACTGATCGTGGAACAGTGTGTATGCCTTTGTCGGCCATTTTGCCCTCGACCACGACAATCCGATGAACACACCAAAGGCAGGCTCCGCTCTGGTCACATTCTCATGTCTGGCCATCGCCGCCTTTGCCGTCAGCTGGGGTCCTTTGGTCTGGGCCGTCAATGCAGAGTTGTACCCTCTTCGTTATCGTAGCACTTGCATGGGTCTGGCCACCGCCTCCAACTGGTTATGGAACTTGTGAGTACAGAATCTAGCCATGCCTTCATTCCTGCGACGTTGACGCTAACAAATTTCAGTTTGATATCGTTTTTGTGAGTCAAGATAGTTTACCCTTCCCCCATGTTTGCGTAGGAACGGGCAATGCTAACGATTTGCAGCACACGGTTCATCACCGACGAGATTGACTATCTGTACGGTCTAGTCTTTGCAGGCTGTTGCGCTGCCCTCGTAGTCATTGTCTTCTTCTTCGTGATTGAATCGAAAGATCGCAGTCTAGAAGAGATTGATACAATGTACGTCCAGAAAGTCAATCCCATCAAGTCTGGCCACTCTTCCGGCCATTGGAACACGGATGACTACCGCCAGGACATCAGGAGGCTCAGCGGGGCTCACGCCGAGACTGACTAAATTCCGAACATTGACATGATTTGTCTCTCTTTGCACGCCCGGCTTGCATGGTCCCTGGCTGGCGCCCAAGTCAAGATCGAAAATCTTGACAGCGACGTTGTCCATACTGTAGTGCAGAGTTTGACAGGTAGAATCTTGTACTCTTGTATATGCCTGTTTGGATAGCACACATTGCTACTCAAAACAGCTTTCCCGTGCACATACTGCTGTATTTTGGTCAAAAACTCGCCGAAATTGTCATTATAGTCAACGTATAGAGTGTTTGATGCGGTTTTTTGTACAAGGACTTTTTTTTGCATTTTCATGGCGCTTGTGGTTCGTCTACCATCGTTGCCCAATGCATACTTGCAATATGCAAAGTAGTTGGAAGAAAATATACGTATTTGTCTTGGACTGGCTCTTCCTGTTCCTGCACGTAGGCGTAACTAAAAGTTGCATGTGACGCACACTGGTCCATGATTGAAGCTGTCTAGCTAGGTAGGTTAGACCTCTTTTTACAGATATTATAGGCCATCCATTGCATTGAAAGCCCAGCTTCAATAGGGCCGTAGCGTGAGCTTTTACGAGGCTTTTGGTGGCTTTATTCTGCGATACCGAAATAATCGTAGGCTTTTTCCGTTGACAGAGTTTCTTTTAGACCAACTGCAGCCTTACCTCGGAAGCCAAGCCTTATGCAAACTTGACGGGAATGCTCGCACAAGGTTGATAAGATGGTGGTCTTCTTCCTAGCATGTTGTTAAGTCAATGTGGAGAGGCACGGCTTACAGCAGCAGGAATGGATTTGCCCGAGATGATGCTGCTCGCAGAGACCGTTCTAATCGGACTGGACAACGTTGCAGATGGTCTCGTTGTCTACCCGGCGCGAATTCGAAGCAGATTTCTTGAGAGGTTACCGTTTATGGTGACCGAGGCGGTGATAGTATTCCAAGTTTTCCGGTTCCTCTGTAGTGGAGGGGATTTGTTAAATCGACCCTTAGCTAATAATGCGTAGATCATTATGAAAATTGTGGCCAAGGGCACTTGATGACTAGAGAAAGCCGCGATTCGATAATCTTGACGGTCGTTGCTAAACGAATTAGGGCGCATGGGAGATTCGAGTACTCTCGCGAGAAGCTGCAAGCGTTACGAAGATGGAGTTAAGAGGTCTTTTTCCTGCGTGCATACGCTCATAACTCATGGCATATGACAATCAGGGCGAGCCCAATGATGTGAGGGATCACGGAAGGGAGCTATAGCGAGGTCACAAGAGCTCGTGATGCAACTGACAAGTTGTATTGCAAGAGAGCTAAAAGAAGTGAAGAAGTCTATCATGTATCAAAGGAAAAGAGCCAGCTAAAGAGTGCCAGCGTAGCAACAGCAACATGGTGCCTCACACGTGACTATGTGGGCCCTGTAACAATGGTGCCTCACACGTGATTGTGTGGGCCCTAACAAATGACCTTATCGAGCATATTCGCAACACCGAGTTTTTCTGGGGCGAGCTCGACTCTGTGATGAAGTCCAAGTTGTACATTGGCCGCTTTGACAAAGGCTCAAAGAGGGCTTAGAGTCAATAGCTCGATTCATCTAATAACAGTCTTTGGTATCAAAGGTCCTTGGCTTTCCTCAAGGCCGAGTTGACCAAACAGCTCTATAAATACAAGTCAAGAGGGTCTTCTGCCCCTAGGTCCCGTGATCGTAGCCCTCGTATAACCGTGTGACAGCTTGTTTATCCTCTAGCTCATAAAAGGCATCGTCCAGCTATCTGCATCTTTGGACCTGAGTTAATGATACCTGTGCTATGAACCCAAGATTTGCTGATGCACCTTTTTCAAGATGCAATAGAATATATTTCGTTTTACGACTGGCGGAAGTTGTATTGTTTTCGTGCTTGTTTGATACAACGTGCTACAGAAAATTATGCATCACTGGGGCTACACGGAGCTATAATCTAAACGTTTACAACTCACGTTAGCCAACGTTCTTGCCACCAGGAAACTACCGAAACATAGATTCTGAAGCTATCTATCATTGGCTTGGCATATGCAGCCCTGGTCTGGGGCTTTGTTGGTATCATGATTAGCAGCAATCTTACGCGAGATCTTGGCACACGGGCTCTGGCTGCCGTCTATTTCGACGGAGAGGCCTTCACTTACATGGGTTACACGCCGATTATCGTCCTTTTCACATTCCGGCAACACGATTTGCCACGGCTGCTACCAGCTGCTTATAAGAGATAGGTTTAATAAACATTACAAGGGGCCATGCCGTCCGTGACACTGGAGTAGAGGTGTACAAATAGTGATGCTTTGGAGAAGACAATTTTATCTACGGATACTGCCCTTTGCCATTGACAGCCCGGTTGACCGCTAATGAAACCCGTTGCTAGAACAATTTTGTACGGGCAGCATGGAACCGGATAATTAATAGACCACAATTACAAAGAGGTCTACAATACAATGACTCGCATGAACAATTTTCATGGCTAGAGCAGCCAGTGACATTTCTTCGGTCCAGGGTGTTCTCTTTATTTCTCATGAGGTACATATGTACTCATTGCTTGACTGCAATGTTGTGATAGCACCCAACGGCTGTTTCCATCCTTCTTCTACCACGGTGCAAGCTGGCATGTGATTGGGGGAAGAATAGAAATCTGGCCGGCAAAGTATTACGCCCGTCGATGCGTCCTAAACCCCCAGCCTGGGAGCTTTTAAGACTAAAATACCGGCTGAGTGGCTGCTTACTTCTGCCGGGTTGTCGACCCGACCCGAATTCAGGGACTCATAGTCATCCCTGGTGCCAGGCACACGGGTTATACAAGCTATAGATCAGTTTATTGATCACGGAAGCATCAGCTGATGCCGGTATGTGCAGCAATGGCAAGGTAGCATTGGATGGCCCCCAGCACGGAAGAAATGAAGGTCTCAGTGAAAGCATGACTCGCTAGTTATGTTATTAGTATTTCGCGTTGCAGAAGCTTAGATGTCAGTAACTCCTATAATGATGTTGCGAATCACTCCTGCCTCAGATTCTGCTCATAGAAATACACGGCCAACAACGGCGCTCAAACCACAATGGAGTCCATTACCGGCCTTCTCAACTCGGCCCTTTTGCTGAGGGCTCAGACCGCCATGGCCAACAACGGCCTACCGGGCAATGCTTTCACCAACAACAATGGTCTCGCTGCGGCCAAGGCTGCTGCGCCAATGTGGTACATGCCACCTGAACGCCATCGCTATGTATGCTAGTTTACAAAAAAATCGTGATCCTTTCCCCCTCAACTTCTACACTGGTAAACACGTTTTTCTAGACTTCTGTTTAAGGGATTCTGAGATTCGGCCAACTTGAATCACTGTCCCCATTCCAACTGCTTGGTGCCATAAGACGTGGCAGTGCAAAAGCCACAGGCCATCATTGCGCAGCGGAAAACGCATAACAACGTAGCCCATGGAGGGAACATAGACGGTATCTTTGCGTAGCGGGTTGTGCGTGTTCAAGGGCGCTGCGTCGGCCACACTTTGAGCATCGAAGGGGTTATAGCCTTTGTATATTCCAGTCCCCTGAGCTCGTGCCACGACAAAAAACTCATAGCCGTGCTATTCCAAGATTAGATAACCAATGACGAGGTGCGGAGAAAAGGTACTCACCAGGTGGAAAGGATGCCCTTTATCATCAAAGTTGTTTACCACCACGTCAACCCATTTGTCTACGCCAGACTCTTTCAGCCAAGGGACGTCGAACTTGTGCACTCTGGTGGGCTGGGGAACAGTGGCCTCCCACTCTTCACGTTCCAGCGTCAACAGGGGTTGGGCTTTGGCATCTGGAGTGATCCACGATGTATGGTTTATCGAGCCCACTGGGCGATTGTGGTTGGCAGCCCGGATCTTCATGGTAGAATATAGAACCGCCTGCTCATTTGGTTGCTGTCCAATTCCGAGCTGTGCTTGGACAGGTTGGCCCGACACATCAGCTACATTAAGAACATCCACTGACGGTTTCCGTGGAAGAACGTGTCTCAGGGCCGCGTCCTTTATATCGCCGATTGATTGCATCTGGAAGGACTGAGTGCGGGTCAGGGCAAAGTTCCACAATGGCATATTCCTACACTGGTTGTTAATTGCGAGTGGGCGGATAATCGGTGTTTGCCTGTAGTGGAAACTCACTCCCTATCGAGTTCAACCGTTAGATTCGTCGAGATGGCATGCCCAGAAGATTGGGAATATTCCAATGTACGATCTAGAATTATATCAATGCGTTCTCCCGGATAGAGCAAGCCAATGGCTTTAGTGCCCGGCGTTTTATTGTCCACGGGATATCCGCCGTCTACGGTGATGAGCTCCATGACACCGTTGGATACAGCCATGCTGAATGCTGCTGAAACTCTACCCATGTTGTTAGCATTGATACTACTCAGCTCAGACTACGGATGGTGAAATACCCAGTGTTTACGACGCGAAGTCGGATGCGTTGGGCGTTGAGTAGTCGAAGAATGGGCCTTTGTACGTCTTGGCACTCAACTGGGCGTGCCTTGACAGCCATGGAACAATTGAAGCGCCCTCTCCCGTTCAAAAGAAGAGAGTCGGGAGCAGGCTTGAATGAAATAGTTAGCTTTAGACTGTGCTTCATCCATGCGTGGGCGACGTACCTCCATGCCATAATGGTCCGGATCAATGAACCAGTCCAAAACGTCTTCTGCGGTCCGGTGATACCAGTCCCCAATTAGTAAGAGTTGCTCTTTCTGGTAGTCGTACAAGACCTCATCCCCTTTACTCCTGTCTTGAACTGGCCGGTGGACAATTAGTCCCCCGTAGAGGCCATCTGCACGCTGTAGAGCCGAATGAGCGTGGTACCTGCACAGCCGGGTCAGCCATGAAGAGATGAATTGACGCATGCGTTCCCTCTACCAAAAAGTTCCCTCTTGATGATGCGGGATGCGAAATCGGTACGTGAAAGTTTGCGATGGTTGAATAGCGCACTGCGTCAAACCTACCACGCCATCCATTTCATTGTTGCCTATTCATTGGGTCAAAATGTGTCCTTTACTCGGTGCAGAGACGGGACACACACCTTCCATCGACAACCCATGCCAATGTATGGAAATGCCTGGATGGCCAAGTTGGTTCACGCCATTGTGCACATCAATAACCAACTCGTCTCCAGACCTGGCCTCGATGACGGGCCCAGGAAACTGACCTAGGCCGCAAGGTTAGCCACATTTCATGGCTAGCGATAGATCGCATAACAACATACCGTTAATTAAATACACGGGCTTCAAAACCCCGTCGGGTGAGCGATTTTCTAGCGTGATATTCCAACTCAGGTGAACCGTTCTCGGAGCACGGTATACATGATGCTCTGGGTGCAGGACGGTGGTATTAAATATGTCTTGATCCTTTACTTGAGCCGGGCGATCATTTTGGTTTGCCAAACCGCCGCCCGTATTGATGGCAGTTGCCAAAGGCGTCACAGGGCCGAACAAGACATTGTTCAAGTCAAACGATGACTGAGTGTCGAGTAAGTAGAGCATGCAGAGGCAGAAGCCGGCGATAATCAAGCCTCCTAATGCCACCGCTGATATCAGCCGCGCTGGGCGACGGCGCGATTCGCGAGGCGGCGCCCTCTGATGCTCGAAAAGGGAATACATGCTTGACTGCAACGTACAGGTACAGCTCCATGGAAGGAGAAGAGGTATTCTCTTGATTCCGAAGAGCAGCGATTCCAAGCTTGGGCTGCCCTGCCGGATGCCGACCAGCAGTTTGCTTGCTTTCACCTCGGGGAAACAACAAGAAACATCAGCTTCTTGGCAGTGTCCCCTAGTTTGGGTCGCACACAGCAAAATACAAGACAAGCACCCCACAAGGCGGGGTTTCCTTCTCGAGCTGCCCGGAATGAGTGGGAGGTTGCTTAGGTCTACTAATGTCGAGCGAGCCAAACCGAGGGGCGGTATCCCCTGATGAGAAGGGATGCCCGTCAGCGACTAAGCGAACGAACCACTTGAATTCAGTAAAACTTGGCTGGGAGTGAGGGAGCGAAAAAGGAGGGAAAAAAAAAAAAAATGGGCGATGCAAAGGCCGCATTCAAACCGCAGGAAGCCAGCCCAACGGCCAACGGTCGCAGTTGACCGGCTTTTGAGTCTTGACAACCAGCTTTGACTGCGCGCTCATAATAGAAACAATCAGGCGGATGGAAACGATGACATATTGCGTGGCAATACCATACGGTACAATTCGTCTCACGAGACAATCGCCAGGGTCGCCAAGAGCTTCACGATCGCCCCCCAGATGGCTCCGGAAATAGCCCAATCGGCAAATCGGCTCGACCCTCGTGCTTGGGGCGGGCGGCGGGGGTTCCGTGGGTGTCTTGGGACCGAGCATGGTCCCTTTGACAACATGGATCAGCAGGGAGACAGAAGTGTGTCTTGTGTCCCATTTGCTCATTTCCACAACATGCTGCAACACCAACCTAAACCAAGCTTGCACACTAACTAGGTTGGAACGGGCAGCTCGAGGCCTCAACTGCCATGCTCAACTACTCATCATGACCCACAGCCTGGGCGGTCACTGCGTGTGAGTTTTTTTTTTTTCCCCCTTGCGTGTCCCTTGTCCCGTGTCCGTGTCCCGGGCCGCGGTCTGCGCTCATGTTAAAAGGAGTTGCAAGAGGAGAGAGTAGAGAGATACATGGCCAAGGGGAAACAAGGACAACAACTTTGTAACGTTGCCGCGACCGATGCTTCCCATATAACTCGCCTCCAAGCTTAACGGGCCAGGCCGTGAACTCTGTCTGGATTGAGACATTCCTCGGAGCAAGGCTACGGCTTGGACCAAGCACGACTATATTTCCTCCCGGCTTTAACCATGTGTTAGCCTCTTTTCCTTCCTAAATCGTCGAATCGGAACTAGTGAGATCCGTCTGGACATCCTTGATGCAAATGCATGGAAATATTGGCCTCGACACATCACACAGCCCGATACACTCGACAATTCATTCCTCATGACTTAACCCACGTGCCCGACCAATTCAACCAGGGTTCTCCACACTCGTCCAAGTGCTCCGGCATTGTGAGGCAAGGAACTGGGATTTCGGACCTGGTGGAGGGTCGGTAAACCGGCAGCAAGGTCAGGGCTTGTATTCTATAGACGAAGAAGTGTGGTTTTTGGACGGTATTAAATCGCGCTGTGAGCCCGGAAGACATCTCTTGTGCGGTTTGTTTGAACTGAAAGTGGTTTCCAGCTTGGATCGGCCGAGCGCGAAGCAGTGCACCGACGAGGCAGAGCATACAAGATGCACCGCAAACTCTACATCTCGGCCGCCGCCTTGGCTACGGCTACGGCCGTCCAGGCCGGCTCGCTCAAAGATGTCAAGCACATTGTGCTCTTTATGCAGGAAAACCGCGCGTTTGATCATGTAAGTCGGGCCAGCCCAGGGCCACGTTCGGGATCCTCCCAATGTCACAAGACAGACGGTCCTAACAGCAACCTATTTGTAGTATTTTGGCACAATGGCCGGCGTTCGCGGCTTTGGCGACCCGAACGTACAAGTAAACCCAGACGGTCGCTCTACCTTTGAGCAGTAAGTGCATCCGCAACTCATAATCTCACATACAACGGGCTCTAGCTGATCTTTTTTGGCCAGACCAATTCCTCCCCAAAATGGAGTCGACATCTTGAAGCCCTGGCATATTAATCACCTTGGTGGTGAGTGGCTCAGCGCAACGCAATGCATGGGCGCTGGTGATAATGGCTGGGGAACCATGCACTCGGCCTACAACGGCGGGCTCGGCAACAATTGGGCGCGGGCAGACGGGCCGTATAGCTTGGGGTATTTCAAACGAGCCGACATTCCCACGCACTTTGATATCGCCGAGGGCTGGACGGTGGCGGACATGGCCTCGCAGAGCATTCTGGCCGCGACGGACCCGAATCGAATTACATGGATGAGTGGCTCTGTGAATATCCCTGGGTCGCCGACCAACCCTGATGGCAAAGGCGGCATGATTATTGACAACAGCGCAACTCCTGGTAAGACGTCCTTCTTGAGGCATGCGTTGCCACCTCGCGTACCTGCAGTGTGAGTGACATGTCCACCTGTGGCTGACTTGGGGTGCAGGCTGCGAGGCACCAGGACTCAATTGCTTCCCGTTTGTGTGGAAAACGTTCCCCGAGTATCTGGAAGACGCCGGCATCTCCTGGCAGGTGTGGCAGGACTTTGACAATTTCGAGGACAACATGCTGGCATACTTTGAGCAGTACCAAACCGCCCAGAACGGCTCGGCGCTCCGTCACAAGGGCAATTCCTACCCGGGGCTCGATGCATTCTACGAGGCGGCGGCCAAGGGCACCCTGCCGCAAGTGAGTTGGATCGTCGGCCCGCAGGAGCAAAGTGAACACCCGCCCAACTTGCCCAAGGACGGGGCTTGGTTGCAAAAGAAGGTTGTTGATGCCATCACCAACAGTCCGGCGTACGACGAGACGGTGCTCATCATAAGCTACGACGGTACGTTGGAGACTCTAGCACCCCCAGTCTCTTGCTCCCGTTTGCTAACCAACCTCCAAATACAGAACAAGGAGGCTGGGCCGACCATGTTGTTCCGGTTGTTGCCCCCCAGGGCACTCCCGGAGAGTGGCTCAAGGATCCGTACAACCAATTTGGGGACGTACCTCTAGGACCAGGTAAGTCGCGCCAATGGTTACACAAAATTTGCCGTCGCGCATTGTATTGACCCCGGCATGTCCTGTGGCCAGGCTGGAGAACGCCCCGGTTCATCATCTCGCCCTGGACGCGAGGCGGCAACGTCTTCACCGAGTTTGCGGACCATACTTCGGACATCCAGTTTGTCGAGGAATGGGCCGCTGCACACGGTTACAAAGAGGTGCGCACCAAAGCGCTGACGCAATGGCGCCGCGACCACATGTCCAACTTGATGAATGCGTTTGACTTTGACAATGTGAGTATCCGGCCGGATGAAGACGTTGAGAAGGTGTTTTCGAAAGCTAACGACAAGACCGCAAAGCCCGACTTTTCTAAACCCTCCATCACGGCAGTAGACACGCCTCCCTCTCTTCCCGAAGACGGCTCGCACTGGAGCGGAAACCTGAGTCTCGGTTCCTTGACCGGGCCGTGGGTTGGCGCGGCCAAGTGCCTCCAAGACCACAAGAGCAACAAGCCCCCGATTCCATACGGGAAACAGAACGCCGACCAAGACATGGCACAGCTGGTCGAGGACGGCTTCAAGCAAGTGCGCGGCCAGCTGACCGAGGGCCGCTACCTCACCTTTGAAACGTTTGGTCTCGCCCTCGCCAGCTACAACGCAACGGTTGTCAGCTTTTCGCTTGCGACAGAGAACCACAGCAACCCTGACCAGAGATGGATCATCCACACGGTGGGCGGACCTGGCGCCGGTGACCAGTTTTACATCCAGTCGGCGGTGTCCAAGAAGTACATTTCCGGCTGGCCCATCGGCCTGCTGACGTCCGACGTCAACAAGGCACAGGCCTTTAAGATTACATACAACCCGAAGGGCTCCAAGTATAGCCTGAGGCTGTCCAACAAGCCGAATTCATTCTTGGCACCAGACCAAAAGCGCAGACGGCGCGCAAACGGCACCGTGTCGGCGGCTGTGAATTGGGAGGCAAGCTTTGGAGAGTTTACCATTTACAGTGTTTCATATCACTCGTAGCAGTCGCACAGCAAGCAGCTGTTTTCACCTTTTAAACGCATACGATAAAGCGAACCCGGACTCTAGACTTCAGACAGAGCTTTTGCGCCCATTTACCTGTTTCGGGTGTGTTGCCATGGCCTCATTGGCAGTCTGGGAGGCGCCATGGCGCTCTACTGGCGCCACTCCCGGTCTCTCCCTTGACCCCGAGAGCTTATATCATTGTTCCTCTTCGGTAACCAGCCGCAGGTGCAGTAGTATAGCGTAATGGAACCGTCCGCGTATATGTCGGACGGGCCTGCAGGAGAGTGCTTATGTTTTTCACTTGTTCAAAAGTCGAGTTATGAGCAAGTCTCCCAGCGCAGCGGGTTAAATTTGTGTTTACCGTCTGTCTCATTCTGTGGGATATATACAACTCTTCAACATGAGCTCCCAGGCCATTGTTGACCCTAAATATATGACGCCTCTAAGAGGTAGCTCGCAACCAGCTTTGAGTGAAGGAGAATCGTTGGCCACATGATCTTGTCGTAAGTCTGTCGCGTGCTTGTTAGCCAGCAATTCCATTTGACTTGAGTTTAGAGGCACCCACGTCATTTGCGGAATGAATGTACGGGTTCGACTTCTCAAAGGTGTCCTCGGCAACAAAGGCAGCAGCTACAAATGCTTAGCACAACGTTTCTCTACAGGGAACAGACAAACTCACGGAAGCCATTCGCACGCGCGCTGGCATGATCTGAGCACCCGTAGCCACATTTGGAGGTACCCGGAACGATGTTCAGGTAGTCCTGGATGAGGGCGGTGATGTATCGCGTCAGGGCGGTGTCAACGTAGTCTTGGAAAACAGCCGGGGTGCCGCTGGTAGAGTAGCCGGCCATGTCCTGGTTCAGGTATGAGATGACGCTCTTCTGAGCAGCCTTGTAGCTGGCCCAGACGTCTTGAGACCCCAACAGGCCGACTTCCTCGGCGGCATACCAGTGGAATTCGATGGTGTTTTTGGGCCTGATGCCAGACGCGGCGAGAACACGCAAAGCCTCAAGTATCACCACTGTGCCGGAGCCATCGTCGTCAGCACCAGGGCTCCTTCCCGTCGGGGTGCTCCCGATAGAGTCCAGATGTGCGCCGACAACAACTGCAGCAAGTCAATTAGAATCGGAAATGCCGGTGCGATATATGGAGAGCGTCAACGTACCCAGGCTGGAGCTGTTTCCAGGCAACTGCGCAATAACCGAAGGTTGGTTGAAGCCACTGTGGTTAAACCGCGTCACTGTGATGGCTGGATTCGGGGAAGCGAGCTGCTTGACTTGGTCAAATAGCCAATTGGCAGCCTGTATACCCGTGTCGGACCTGTGATACCGAGTGTGGAAACTGTTGGATGTGTAAGACGGACGATACGCATCGATGTATTGATTGGGCAGCATCTCTTACTCAGAGTACGTCTTGAGCCAGCTCTTGGGTCCGTCAGTCGAAACATCTGCTAGCAATTTGTTGCCTTGATCCAGATGCAGCGCGCCTTTGGGGTAGGTGACTTGGCGTTTGACAGGTTTAGACGAATCTGCCGACAAGACTGAAAGCACCTCCTCGTCCTTTATATCGGTAATGTCTATGAACCCAATATTCTTGGAAATAAATCGATCCAACTCCTCCTGCTCAGTGACCCATTGGCCGGGATCGGATTCTGATGTCTTGATAAGGCGCAACTCGGTCGGACGTGTCAAGCCAGCTGGGACAGCGAGAGCCGGAACAGCGGCCAACAAGGCCATGAGAGCGAGCTTGGAAGGCATTGTGAGAATTCCCAGTTGAAGAAATAGTATAGACACAAATTAGGCAAAAGGTCCAAAACAGCTCGTCTAAGGAGTCGGGTAAAGGACTATCAATGGCACGCACATATACCGGCGGCGCCTTCTTATAGATTCTCCAAACTCCTCATTCTAAATTAACAAATACCAGCATCGCGGAAAGGCTGACTAGGAAGGGCAGCTCATGAGCAGGTTACTTTGTCCACAATATCCATTGGGTTCGAAACCCACCTGACTATTGTTTCTCTCATCGATGTGTCATGCCAGTCAGGTCTGGAGTCGTCTTCGCACAGCGCTCCACGTCAAGGAGTTACCCACCGGTGCTACGGCAAAAGTCCAAATATGGAGAAGACGGCGAGCCAAAAGACTGGTGGGAAATATGAGGTTGTGATAAAACGTCACGTCAATGCCAATGTACTTGCCTCTTTGAGCCTGGTTTTCGTCACAGATCTGGAGTTGGTGCCACACTTGGCAGTCTCGGCGCGCTAGATGGTAACAAGGGTAGTTCACCTAGTCCTTCAAAAGAGAAATACGGTTACGACAACTGGCAGTTTTCGTTATGCTCGGCGATTTAGTTGAACCATGCGGGCCGGGCACTCGACGTCGACCTGCCAAGATGGGAAACTTGCCAAACACGGCTGTGCATTTTTCGCATGATATGCAAGAGCAGCCATCAGAGACAACGGTTACGGGAATGTTGAGAACTTTTAAATAGTGTCTCCGTAAGCAGGGTCTAATAGAGTCCAAGATCGAGCCGGCTCCTGGACACTGTAGAGAGAACAGCTACCACACAGGGTGATGCAGACTCATCGAAAAACGTAGCCAAAGGCTCCGATACGACAAAGCAAAGGAAGTTTTTGCCACGAAACACGTTGTTAAACCATGTCCCGGGGCGGTCGGCCCTAATAATTCGCCAAGCAAAGTCGCCTTAAAGGCCTGGACAAGTCGGGGTACCAGCATGCGGTGACGAAGTTTACAATTAAGCTTCAAATACTCTACGCGCCTTCCTCTTGGCAGCCATCTAAGTTTAGAATCTGGCTGTGCTCGGTCCCATCCAAGTTGGAGATTACCTGGGCACATCCTCCTGCCAGATTGAGCCGTCCCGCCGATCTCACCGTTTCCGGGACCTTTGCACATCCAGGCACTTCTCTCTGTCGACGCTCCCGGAGTGTAATTCCAGAATACGGAGTGCTCTTTACATGGTAAATATTTTTCGTTGACTAGAAAACACTAGCCTTTGCGCGAAAAGAGTTATTGACGCCTTTTAAACGACTTACCATGTCATGAGAGTTGGCCATTCCTGCCACAACCTGTTGCTCAGTTGCTTGCCTGATACAGGATCCTTGATCAATCCACTGTACCGGTATGGTGTGACGGACATCATGTCCAACGTCGATAGCGAGTGCCGTCTTGGGCTTACCACTGTCCTTGACTGCCCTGTCCTTGGTGTCATGCACTTTCGCTCGTTGAACCATTATGTTCCAAGACGGTTCAGACACTTTAAAATAAGGTCCAATTAACAAGCGGTCCCTTGAGGTCAAGTATAGTGGGTTATCTCGACTTCGCCTCCGGTATCCTGGCCCAGTCCACCTGATATTGACTATCCATGATGGGTTTAAAGACTCCATGAGATCCTCCGCCAACAGTAACTGCCATGTTTGTGATCCGGGAGACCAGGTTTAAGCGACTCTGCTCTGTAAAGCAGAATTCATCATGGGTAGCGAGATATAGGTCGGCCATCCGCGGGACATGGCCATGAATGCATGCTCGTACGCAGCACGGTGTTGCGGCATGTTCAGCACCGTAGCATTCAAGCATGCGCTGAGCTCAAAGTCCAAGCAAAAGGTATCTGCCTTTGCCGAGGAATGTTACTTTAAACTTATTTACGCATATACGCCGCGGCCGTTACTGTTTATGATGACATAACTGAGCGAGTGAGTCCAATACATCTCTCTGCAATTATTGGAAACGCTACACACGATTCAATGGCTGTACCGAAGTCCCAGCTATCTATCCGGCCCAACAAAGAGATCATCTGTCAAAGTGAACATCCCTCCTCTGTACACTCATTATCATGAAACCTCAACCCGGATCCGGGCGTTCCATCGGCGAGGAGGAGCTCTGAACACCCGCCGAACATTTAGATCAAAGGAGCCATCGGCTCAACAGGGCCGATAATTATTCTCGCCCAGGCCCGCCACTATCTTGCCGCTGTCAGCCACAATATTTTGGCCATTAATAGACGCCGACAGCTCTGATGCGAGAAAACCTCCAATGTTGGCCATCTCAACTGGCTCAGGTACTCTGTTGTAGTAGTACTTTGATGAAAGGTTCTTTTACGCCCCAGTCATGGCATCGAACCCGCCGAATGCAGTCTTATCTGTCCTTACATCGTGCTTATTTTGGCCGGCCGCGACCCAAGAAGACGTGCTAGCGATGCTTGTGCGAACAAAAACCAGGCGCAATTGCATTGACTCTGGTGTTGCTGGCTGACAGCTGAACAGATGCCGACTTTACCATGTTGCTGATTGCCGCCTTGGCGGTTGCTACGATTTTGACAAGACACATGTTCGCGGGTTTCATCAGTAGCTCACAGTAGGATATGTCTGACACGGCTCCGGTCACACCGGTCATGGAGCTGGTGCCGACAATTGTGCCCCCGGGTGTACGTTTCTCGGCCGATACCGTACACATGACATGGCCACCGTACCCGATCGCCAGGAAGAAAGACCGCTGCAGGACGCTAAACGTCGGGTCATGATGGGCCGTGTTCTATCGAGCGAGTTAACGATGCCACCCCGTGTCAAATAAGACTTGGATTCATACTTGCAGAGCCCGACTCCGGCGTAGGCGAAGAAGAAATCGAATCGCCCATATTCCGCCAAGGCCTGCTTGATCATCTGGACTGTCTGTTCCTCAGACGTCATGTCAAGCACAGCGCCGTGTATGGAGCAGGTCGAACCACTCCCCTGAACCTCTTTTCCCAACGGTTGTATATTTGCCAGCGTGAGATCTGTTGCATATACGGCCTTGGGTCCCGCACTAGCCAACGCCATCACAAGAGACCGCCCGATGCCATACGGAGAACCCGCGGTGGCAACAAGGCCGACTTTACCCTTGAGCAACGTCGAAGAGTGAGACATGTTTATGCTTATAACCGCAACAATGTGGTAGCTTGGTATCAGACAGGAAGGGAGTAATGATGCTTCGGCCTCTTTCTGTAAGTGTTGTGAATCTTGGGATGAACACTGCAAGTGTGGTGTCATGATGCAGAACTTATACTTGGGCCGTCCTTTCGCAGCAAGTGCACACACTGCATCTCAGGGTACCCTCGGTCCAGTTACAATCACCACTATTAGGTTAACAGACGGTCGGCACGCAACCCCCCGGGTTCCCGTGTAAATTAGTCGTAGTGGATGTCCCGTTCTACCCCGAGGCCACAATATTTAACACGCTTATGCGTTTACAAAGACTTCCGGGTTGCCAGACTCGCAGTAGAGAATTCTTTATTCGCTCACACAAACCCAATCTTGTGATTGAGTAGAGTCTGATCATCAATGACTCCAAATCATCATTCAGCCGAGAGGTGAGTCTCAATGATGAGCCCACTACGACCGGGGCGTCTCTGGGCGCTGAAGATGTCAGAGCAAAGGCAAGGATGCTAGTAGCAAGCAAGGTTCACGGTTCATACTCTTCAAGATGTGCAAAAGTCTAATGACAAGGCTGGCTACAAGTTGCGGGGTCCGGAGCTGCTTCATATCTAACGGCGTCTCTTTTGGTGTAGCCGTAGCCGTCTGATAGTTGATTACAGCGCGCAAGTCTCTCACCTCATCGACGACCGGGGAAGGCTCATCGGTTTCGAGGGCATGCGGCTTGCCATGTCAGCCTGTCCCTCGAAGAGCGGCTCCCTACCATGCTGCCTGTGAGAATCCTCCTGCTTGGCTGGAGCAAGATAGGTCCTCGTGTCGCCTTTCTTGGTCCCCAACATGGTTGCTGGTGACAAGGGAGCCAACAGCCTTTTCAAGCCTGTCTAGCCGATCATTGATCGGCGTAATCTGAGGTCTTTCATACTCCTAAGCACTCGTTTCTGCCCAAAGTTGTCGGGGGTGGTTGATGAATCACTTACGGGTCATGGAGTAGACCTGGTGCTCCGGTCTCCCTCGCAGCACTTTCAGGCCCAGTGGGGGAACAAGCGATGTTGGAGGTTACACAATTGGAACAGGGACTTTTCCCATCACATCAGCATATCCCGCAGCGACTGTCAACAGCGGACCTCGGCGAACTGGCCATCTAGCGCCAACGAACCTTGGGAATGCGGCAATGCATAACTACACTGTATTCGAACGTTTCAGCATCTTGGTGGCAAATCCGGCAAGGACACTCTTACCGCCCGCGGAATCACGCGGTTGGGTGCCATGTTGAGCGCAGAGCCCTATCTGCCCCAGTGACGAGGCATTCAGAACCAAGATGGTGACGTTCAAAAGCCAAATGCGTGGAAAACGCGGAGGCCGCGGCGAGTCCGGGTAACAGCGATCTAGCTGTATTGAGTCAATACCAGGTGATACAATGAGCGGAAATTAGATGATGCGCACAGCGTTGTGTAGAGCCGGTCGCCCCTTTTAACAGGGTGCGCTTATAATTTTCTCTTTTGTAGCGTAACGAGGCTTTGTATCGTTACAGATTCTTCTATCATCCAGCTAGGGAGGAAACTTTGCCGGGGAGTAGTGGAGTTTGGGGCTAATTTCTTACCATGCCCAGAGATATTATTAACCCGAGAGCATCATCTCCAAGATCAACGGACACTTCTTGAAGTAAGGCGACTAAGTGATATAGTCCACATAATTGTGGCACTCTTTATATGACAAATAAATATTTGCTTTATACTTATATATGGGTATTCCCCTTACCCAAATCCTTGCGTGTTATTCACACGCATATCCAACGCGGTGTAAAGGGGTGGAGAGAACAGACAGTGTACTCCGTAGACATGCCACATGCCTACTGCTCAATCCTTTGAAGTAATGCAGTCATTCAGATGCATTGTCTGGTTATTACCCGACTTGACACATTGTCTTGAAAAGGACCCATGACTTCGAAAACACGGCCAAATCCCGATTTCATCCTGTCCGTGGTTTCGTCCCAGGCGGAGTAATTGCGGAAAACGCAAGCTGAATTGCCCATCCATGGCCACATATGCACTCCTTACATCCGAGTCCTGATTAACACAATGACACGTACATTTTGAGGCGCAGTGTCTTATTCCCACAGCCTCGGCATGACGTAGTCATCTCTATATAATTACGTGGCGTAATACACTGGGCTGACTGGGTCTCTCACTGACAGTTTTGGTTGGGGGATAATTCTTCTCCAGGTCGCTGCTTCTTTGCTTATTTCCATTCGCGTTTCCTAGTCGGATCTTTCGGCAAGAAAGCTCAGTCATTTCATGTACAATAATGTCGGCAACACATGCACTACACCAAAGTTGCCCAGCTCTAACCCCAGAGAGGCAGGATCAACTCTCTTGTGGGGGGTCGATCTCGCACGGCACTGCCTCGAATACGACGCTTACCGGGCCTGAAGGCGTGAAAGGATAAGGATAGTCCTGAGCACGTAAGCTGCATCAAGTATCTCCCCGAGTTGCTGCACGGCATCTGGTGGCGACTATAGGTGCATGACAACACGGCCCGGAGGATTGGTGTCTCTTCGGCCGACGTTCGCCTACGGAGTAGTTTGCAAAACATACATACGGGCCGAAAGGTCAAAACGGGCTGATTGGGCTGATTGGGCTGAGGCATACGAGGATTACGACCTTACTGACATGCCATACAATCAAGATGACACTAGCCCAGTGGTAGTCAATGCCAAGAATTCGATGGCCCCTATTCATAGAGAGCCTAATTATAAAAGAGGCGGCATTCACCGGCCTACTCAAGTGAGAGGGTTTTCCACCAACTAGACAACACTTGCCGTCACAGTCACGATGCATCTCTCTATTCTTGGACCGATATTCCTAGCGAGCGCTGTCTCTGCGTGGCTCCCTCAAGACCGTGGCTTGCAAGCCTTCAACCAGACTGCTCGGTTTGAGAAGCTTGGTAAACGCTTCAAGCCCTCGTTACCAAATGGCGTAACGAAAATCCGCGGCGTCAACTTTGGTGGCTGGCTCATCTGCGAACCCTGGATGATGCAGAACGAATGGAGGAACGTCTTGGGCTGCGGAGACTCTGCCTCTGAATTCGACTGCATGAATGATCACTACAAAGGCGGAAACCGTGGTGCTGGCAACCAGAAATTCGAAAACCACTGGCGGGATTGGATCAACCCCGATACTGTACAGTCAGTCCACGACGTCGGCTTGAATACCATCCGCATCCCCATCGGGTACTGGTCGTACACGGATATAGTCGACAAGGCCAGCGAGCCCTTTGCAGACGGCAACCGCATGCTCCCATACCTCGATGCCGTGGTTCAGAAGGCCGCCGACCTGGGCATCTACGTCATCATCGATCTTCATGGCGCACCGGGCGGCCAGCAAGAAGACGTCTTCACCGGCCAGAACAACAAGCCGGCCGGCTTCTTCAACGACTACAACTTTGGCCGCGCCGAGAAATGGCTCTCGTGGATGACGAACCGCATCCACACCAACCCAGCATACTCGAGCGTGGGCATGATTGAGGTCCTCAACGAGCCCGTGTCACGGCACGACGCAGGCGGCCGGTACCCTGCTCCCGGAGAGGATCCCGGCCTGGTGCAAAAGTATTACCCGGCCGCGCTCAAGGCCGTTCGCGATGCAGAGACGGCCCTCAACATTGCAGACGGCAAGAAGCTACACGTCCAGTTCATGTCGAGCAAATGGGACTCTGGCGACGCGCGCACCGCCGCCGCGGTAGCAAACGATGCCATGACGGCGTTTGACGACCACAACTACATTGGCTTCGCCTTGGGCAACAACAACGGCGATCAGTACCGGCTCATGCACAGCGCATGCACAGACTCGCGCGTCGTGGATGGGCAGGCGTTTGAGTTCACGGGAGAATGGAGCATGACGTCCAACGTCGACTGGAAGAATGCCGACTTCTTCAAAAAGTTCTTCACTGCCCAGCAGCAGCTCTACGAGAAGCCGGGCATGGATGGCTGGATCTACTGGACCTGGAAGACGGAGCTGAACGACCCCAGATGGACGTATTCCTATGCCACGTACCTCAACTACGTTCCCACCGATGCTGCCGGGCTAGAGAAGAATGTATACCAAGATGTTTGTTCTGGGTTTACTTGAACAATAGCCGACTTGTGTGTGACGGGTTGAATAAGTGGAAGAAAACATGGAAATATGGTAAATATAAAGATGACTGTTTTCGGTGCTAAACGACACCCGCCCACTGATTACCACTTCCCAGCACCCGCAGTTGCATTGCGGCGACATGATAACCTCGACTAGCTCTTGTGTCTATCAAGTTTCCCGGACAACCACGTAATGTCAACAATTGTCGTGTTTCATGTGGCCCACGACCCCGGCGATCCCCCTCCAGTTCTCTTGAATGGCATTGTCTGGCGGCAAGAATTCGAGCGTCTTCCCATGGCAAAAGTAACCTGGTCAAGTCACACCGCATTTGAAGATTGTCTCCCGTCTACAAGTGACGTAAAAGTGAGGAAACACTGTGCAAGTTGATACGAGTGGTGTCAATGGCCAGCATCGTAGGGAGACAACTAATATTAAAAGAAAAAGTTGGCAAATTGGAAACTTTTCCCCACCTTGATTCCAAGTTAACTCAGGAGCCAATTGTACCCCTCGAATATGGCCCGTGTAGTAGTTGTAAATATCGCGGTCGTCAGGAACATTGAGCAGTACCCTGTGAAAAACAAATTGGCGCTTCGGCTGCTTGAAGCAAATGAACAGCAAAGATCTGAAGACGGCGCCAAAAAAAAAAAAAAAAAAAAAAAAAAAAAAAAAAAAAAAAAAAAAAAAAAAAAAAAAAAAAAAAAAATTCCAGGCTCAGTCACAGACTCACAGCAACCCAGTGCCTTTCCTGCGCACCGTCACGTCCTTCAGCACGCAGCCATCCGGGTGATACCACATCAACCAGACTACAGTTCGCGTCCTTGGAGACCACCAAAGATACCAGCTCGTCAAATGACCCATTCGTAGTCCTACTGCTTTCGTCTCATGTTGCAGCTGTTGCCAAATTCTTGGCCCATGCCTCACGGCTGCTACATCTGATATCACGTTGGCGCACAAAGCCAATGACACAAACAAGTACCGTGGTTCCAGGGCGGCCGCCAAATCAGGTATTTATCTGTATGGCAAGCACCGTCTTCGGCAAATTCGGCCTGAACACACTGGCTTGCATCGGACTCTCGCTCTCCTGGGAAGGTGCCTGGGACAGTTGTCAGGAAACCAGGCTTCTGAACACGATCGAGGCTTGTTTGGCAGTGCGCTTGGGGTACTTCAACGGTCATCAGGTGGTCAACCGTGATTTGGGCATCTTGTTTTCCGTAAAGGGGTTGTTGGACGGACAAGAAGGATGCAACACACCCAGGTGGAAAACTTGGAAAAGCGACGCTGGCGTGTACCACGTCATTCGCAAGAATAAATCGGAATTTGCAAAGATTCGACATAGTGTCAGGACCAACATGGATCAAGGCGGTATTAAGTAGCTTTGAGCGCTCCACGATAAGAAACCCGGAAAGTAAACAATGCCACAGAAGTCGTCTCGAATGACGTGCTCTTTGCCCACCGGCAACCATGGCCCGACTATCGCCTCGACGCAATGCCACCACACCCAAAGAGTAACGTTTTCATCTAAAGACACATGGTCGAATTTTGTCTATGAATCATCATGCTGTACAATATACATAGAACCTGCCCAAGTCCCAGAAAAACTGCTCCGCATACAGCAAACGCGTACGGTAATATACAACGTCATCCCGTATTACCTATGCATAATGACAAGATATATCAACATGGAAAAAAAAAATGTGTCATGCAAGACACTGCCCAGATCTCCAAATAAACGCCGATCGAACAGCACTCCGTGTATCGCTTCATGATAGCCGCACCTCATATTGTTGGTCATTCGACCCAGAAATATACGTATAGGCAAACCCGACAATGCCGTCGCAGGGGGGCCAACTAACAGCATTGCAGTAATATAAGCCACGTCGTCAAGTTGTTCACCACCCGCCATTCCCAGCACATCTCAGCCTGCCGATATGAAAATGTCTGCACATATTGTTTCGCTTCATATGGTGTTCACATCCGAGATTTATTTAGACGTCTCGATATCCACTGCGAGACTAGGCACCGAGAAGGTGACGTTGGCGGTCGAGCTGTAGGCTTCTTGTCCAAAGGCAAGATATCCGAGGTAGTCGGTCTTTTGCGGGTATTGGGCATTGTTCATGGCAAAGATGGTGTCCATGAGCGGCTTCAAGTCTCCTTTAAAGGTGGTGGTAGGCTTAGTTGCTACCCAAGACAGGACCATCTGGTCCTTCGAATTGGACCCAGCATACAACTCACTGCAAACAGTCAGCTGGGACAATTCTTGTCAACACAAGAAGGAACCGAGGTCAACTTACAAGTCCACGCCCTCGAGGGTCAAGGTTTTGACCAAGCCTTTGTCAGGGGTATTGGTCTTGCCAAGAGGCCAAGCATCGGTACCGAAATCGGCGAACCACACCATCACTTCAAAGCTTGCCTTCTCACTGTCTTCGGCTTTTGTGCTGTCCTTGTCCAGGAACATATCAATGGCCACGTTGGCATTAATCTCGTTTGCTTTCACATCAGCATCGGTAACCTCTTCACGTGTGTCGTTCTTGAGCGACAAGGACCATTCAACATCAAACTCAAACTTGGAGACGGACCCGACCTGGACAGGGAAGCTTTTGCTGTCGACCTTTGCGTTGGGGAAGGCATGCACGTTGTTTCCGCCGATAACTCGGGGATACTGCCAGGTGGCATTGAAGACAGGCGCTGAGAAATCTGTGGCGTATGTTCGATTTCCGTTGAAGTTGACCAGCATGCAAAGGGCGCCTTTCTCGCCCGGTTTCCAACCCCAAGGATTAGGATTCACTTGTGGGAGAGGAGATTGTCAGCAGTCAAGGTCAAATGATTGATTGGCATTTTGGTTTGATGTTGGGTAGACAGCGCAAAAAGAGAGAGAGAGAGAGAGAAGGGGGGGCCGGGGGGGGATGAGGCGAAAGAAGAGAGACAGAAAGAAAAGAAAGAAAAGCAAAGAAAACGTAGCGCAAATTGTGCATGTATATCGAGGGACTCACAGATGAAATTCTGACCCTTGGACTTGGGGTCGAAACCAAAGGCTTGGTCACACTTCATCTCGACAGTATCTTTATCCTTGGGAGTACCTATTCCAGGCAGACCATTGCCATCGTCACCGCCTGAGAATGGAGGCGGCTGGCCATTTGCATGATTATACGCCTGCATGCCCAGCAAGACACCGATGGTGGTACCAATCGGCAGTGCCAGGAAGAGGGCACTAACAAGCCATCTAAGCATGACTGTCGAATATTATAACAAGCAGAAAATACGATGGAGAGCGAGAGGACAGCGAAGGCGAGTCGCCGGGGGAGAGAAGGGGACGGACAAGCTCGAGAGGCCGTGGAATATCGAGTATTTCGGTATCGTCGAGTTTGGGAGGGACTTGAGTTGCTCACAGCGGCGCCAACGACAGCGAGCGTAGCGAGCGGCACGCGCTGACGTTAGGATTCGACGAGGAGCGAGGGTCTGAAGTACAGGACAAGCGAGGGAGGCCGCGGGAGAGTCGTGTATAAGGCGGCGACGAACGAAGTGAGCGTGGAAAAAAAAAAAAGACGGATATGATTGACGGGATGAAGAAACAAACGGGATCGAGTGGTGAGAAGACGGGAGCAGCTGGCCGCCTGGGGCCGCTGACACTTACAGGTACTTGGGCGGGTGGTGTGCACGGGCGGCAGCGCAGTTACAGCGGGCGACAGCAGGCTGGGGCAATAGCAGCACGCGCAATGGCAGGGCAATGGCAGGCTGGGGCCCCTGCATGTAGCCCAGCAAACCAGCAATTGATCAGGAGATGCAGACACACCAGACCAAACTGAACAGACAATAAAGCTAAATTCGGTGCATTGTGGTTTGGTGGCAACTGGGGGGGCTTTTGGGGGGCGCGCACTAGGCCTCCCGGCGCGGAGACGGGGGACATCTGGACACCAGACATCAAATGCATCTGGACTGGAGGGTTGAATGCTGGTCCACTGGCCCCGGCGACATACTACTAATGGGCTAACAGAGCCATGTGCGGATGCGGCGCCTTCCTGTGGCCCGCTTGCTCACCAGAGTTGACCTGAACTTGCTAGTATTACCAAAGCGCGTACCCAACATTAAAGATTGAATTGACACAATCAACTGATACACAGCGCAGCGACTCGCCTCACCCATGACTGATCCTATTGACAACTTGCCGTTTGACTACTACAATGCTTGGCGAGTATTCCTTCCCCACGCCGCGGAGCAGCAGACGGGTCAGACCGGAACATGCACAAAACTCCGACCGTTTGTTTTGATCAGCAAACTCGGGAGTCTTGGCGGCACGCGACGAGCAGATGGGAAAATGAAAATAAAGAAGAAGAAAATAGCATCAGACCCTCGGGCCCAGTCGCCCACCCAGTGGTGCGGTCGGCCAGTCCAGCCAGTCAAGCATCCGCAGCTACAAGAGTCTTTGACTTGTGCGGATTGACGCGCACAGGGGGGCTCCAGGGCAAACGAGTGACCAAGAGGGCCCCAGGTGCTTAGTTGCTGATCCGGCCCGGCTGAGTGGATATCCGCGAGGCACTCCGTGGTAACTACTAATCATTGATACCTTGACATCAAATAGCAATCTGTCCCGTTCATACCAGCGACTCCGTATTTGCCCCGTCCGCCCACTGTCCAGGAGCCATGAACCCGGGAGGGAGCCTGTTGAAGAACTGCCCACGTTGTGTGGATGTGATTTGTACATATTTGTACTCAATGCAAACATAGCACAGCCCAAATCAAGGGGCGAATGAACTAACCCCCTGCCCTGTTGTCCTGAACCAAGAGTCGGCGTTCCATATGAACTGATGAGCCTTGAACGTCCAGAGAATGTGTCGATGGTGGTGGGTCGGCTTCATCGCCCAACTACAGCGCATCGCGCCCTGGTACCTTGTCCTGCAGCGCTGCTTTAGACCCTTACCGGAATAGGCAATCAGTCCAGGTCAGCTACTGATTGTCATTGGTGCAATCATTGAAGTCCCGGCTCAGTACTCCGTATAATCCAGAGTCTGGCACTGTACATCCATAGATGCAAGTGCCTGGGCAGAGTATCGGCAATTACTCGGTACATATCCGCAGTGCACCAGACATTATTCCCCCAGCCATCATGGGACTGCGTGCACATTCGAAGAGGACCCAGAGCATCCCTTTGCTAACGCAGTTTGCACCATTTTCAGGGCTTAGATCCCTGAGCACATACCGTCCGATTCCAAAGGAGGCATACAATACGGAGTACAATAGGGGAAAATGGTGGCTGGGTGCGGGATGCAACAACACGCAAAAAAGCAGAAAAAAACTGCAGCACAACAGGGCAAGACCATCCCTGGGTGCCATCTACCCGACGCTGCCGACGCCTGAGTGTGAAGCCAAAAGGCCAATCAGATACCAGTCCGCACATCCAGGTGGGGCACAGAGGGGCCCGAACAGGGGGCTTGCGCAGGGCTACCGAGGCTAAAGAGGAAAGAAGAGGGGCAGGATCGTATCGCACGAGGTGGCGCTTGGGCTGCGACGCATGCCGCGGCTGCTGGTACCCTCACAGCGCAACCAGACGCTTTGTTTGTCGCCTCTCTTGACATTAACACACCAGACACCACCTTGACTCGTTGACACGCCGACACGCCGACACGCCGACACGGTCGCTGCTGGCGAACATGTGCACAGCCTCCATGTCAAAGGTCCCCCTGGTTTGGACGAGGCATCCAATGCCCTTGTGTGCCTGGCAGCCTGGATGTGTTTGACGTATGGGGAAAGGACCGTGGCGTACTCCGTATTCCAGCAAAATTTGCTTGGGAACATGACCGACTTGACAGCGGCGGAGGCTTCAACACGAAGAATTTCAAACCAGGATCCAGCATCCGCCGCTCCCACTTGGACAGGTCAATCTCAAGCACATGGAATGGGTCTGCATCCCGGCAGAGCTGACTGGGTAGTTCTTGGGTTCAAGAGGCATGAATGAGCACTGAGACGTCCTGGCCGGTTATGCATATCCACCCGAAGACAAAGAAGAAAAAAACTGAGTTTGGTCAATCTCATTTACAGTGGGCAGCTGCCCCCCTTGCAATCAACCCAGCTTAAAGACTTGTGCAGTTTATTATTCTCTAGTACGAATACATGCAAGACAGTGGCGGCGGTAAGACATCAGACATTGCTCTCAATGCTACTACAATAAAGCCAGGAACAAGAGACTCTATCAGAGACGCCACGGCGGAAGTCCAGCATCCAGCAACAACGTGGATGACGGCAAGTGTGCCAGTGTGCCGTGGCACTAGAAGCATGTCTAAGCCCGCAGGTAATCGACCCAAATTAATGTCCATTTCGAGCCATGCCGGCGATGATAAGACCAATTTAGCACATACGGACCAAAAAAAAACAAATTAGTAGTCTGCCGGAACGCACTAAACGAGTACTGGTGTGCTGAGCGGCAAGCGCCTACAATGCCCACATGGCACGATACCGAAACAGCTTCCGCTAGCGATTTCCACGCTCAAAGAATTGCGTTGATAGGCCGATTAAGTGGTGTGGACAGGCCTTGGTGATCTCAAACTAGCAGGGCTCAATACACAGCAAGTCGTATTTGCGGGACAGGTGTGTGGTGAATGGGAGCTCTTCTTCAACGCGAAATTAGTAGTACCAGACATAATAGTTACTCCGTACTTGAGACTGTCCTGCTCCAGAGCAGAGGCTTGGCGCTGAAACGCGAGCGGACACGCCACCAGGCGGATAGAAAAGGAGAAGCTTTATGGCGACGCCAGGGCAGCGCCAATACCCCCGTTTCAACCGCCACTACGGCCACAGCAGTACACCTACTACGAGTAGCCGCAACTTGCCAGCCAATGTGAGCACCACACTGGCCCGTCCCCAGGGCTGGCTGGCGTTTGAGGATCCGAGCGAGTGAGCCATTAGAACTCGGCAACTGAGCGCCAGGCAGGGGGCCGATCACTCGTCGAGAAGCAAAAAATGCTTGCGGATAGCCAGGTGGGGCCTATCAGGAGTGTGGTGTTGATGAGAGTGCCACTTTGGGGCCACTTATTGGAAGCGCCGGCGCCATTCTCACAGCTTGAACCGCCCGGCGCAACCGAAATCTTGGAAGTGACTTCAGCTCTCGGCGCCGGTACAGCATTCCGTGAACCAACTCGCAACCTTGCAGGTGTATGCAAGATCAAAATAAAGCAGAAGTGAATGGAGGCGGCTTGGCTGACGGGTTGCTAGTACTAGCGAAATTCTCTCATATCCCTGGAACCTGCGTTCGCCGGATCGGATCGACAGGTGGGGATTTCCAGAGCTTGAGACGACAAATTACCATGTGGTGAAAGAAATCAGACTGGCCGCGTTGTGTGCAATGGGGTATATTGGCGGCGCATCAAAGAAAAGGTTGTTCATCCTGGTGACTTGAACGGCCCGAACTCTATTATTCCATCAATGACGGATGTATTGTACACAATGACAAGGCGAAACAACCCATCATCGGCTAACCGATGGCGTGCGGGTTGGTTTATGGACGTGATGCGAGCTTAAGCAAACCAAGCGGCAAACTCTATTGTACTCTGGTATGCTTCCCCCCATTTTGCGTCATGCTAATAAAAACAAACCTATCGCGCTGGTCAATGGTCCCTTGGGGGCATTGACTTGCTAGCCCTGATGCTTCAGGTCGCAAATTGAAATCCATTCATTGACAGCCCGTGGTCAAGATGCGAGGCACAAAAAGGCTGCAGTTGGATGACTCTCTGCCCCTGCACTCAGTTCATTCGTCAATTCCTGCTCACCCCAACACGCTGTTAATTGACGAATTCGTGGCCCCAGCAACGCAGCGAACATCGCAGCACGTCAAAACTCGTGTTGGTCGCGAGTAGTGAGTGGAATTGTACCAGGTCGTTTGGTTGGTTGGGAACTTGATGTGAGGCAAAAGGACAACGGTAATCCGACTTTCCTCCATCCACGTGGCATGATGTTGCACCTGACATATCGCAGTACCGCCTGATTACCATTGTCGTGTAAACAGCAGTTTCCGGCACCTCGCAGCAGAGTAATTTCCAAGGCGCCAACATTGTCACTGACAGATCTGCATTTAACAAAGAAATTATGCTTGAAACCTACTCCGTACGACGGCCTGGTCTTGGAATCCCAGGGTTTCGCGTTTCCGAGGCCCGTGCTCATCACAGCATGACACTGTTTTTGCACATACATTGGATTACTAGTATATTGTTGTATTGCATTGCAACGTATGGTACGGAGTAAATGCATGCATAGCAGAACACTGAGAATATGGCCAAGTACGGAGTACGAGGAGTTGGTTTGCCAGGCCAACTAGCCCAGAACATATTTAGAAGCCGAAATGGAAACACGGGGCTTTGAGCACATGAGGCGGCTCAGCTCAGTACTGTGTAGGCAAACGCTCACTGAGGCGGCCAGAGGCCTTGAGGCAGCACCTTGCCTTGCCCAACGGCCCCGAGTTTGACTGAAATCACGGCATGTGCAATTACAAGCCCTGCTGCAGTGGACATGTAAAAGCACACACACCCAAGTGGGGGCTCCGGTGAGCACACGCCCTGTCCCATCCCCACCCCCCAATCATACACACTCCCCTACTCCACACTCGAGCCATTTTTTTGTTTGTTTGTAACTTCGTTAAACTCGGTTTGGATGAATGGATGGAGAAGTATTCTTGTAGTTACAGTGCTCTGTTTGGGTTTTGGCCTGCATGCTTCCAAGATTGAGCCGAATTATCCAGTCCGTCACTGGAGCCATCCCCACCTGGTCACGCTCCGGGCAAATTCACCCAGGCACAGCCGCCTGGAGCGATGCTCATTCCCAGGACGGGGTCAAGAACTACTCCTCCCTGATGGAGACCACAATAATAGGAGACGGTGCAGAGAGAGGCAGGAGCGTTGGGGCAATCAGCTTGTCTCCTGCCGTGGGAGAGATGCGCAGCTGTGCTTGATTCGCCATTCACCCTGCATCTGTACACACGTGCATGTACCGAGTACATCTGCTGCTGAGAGTGAGCGACCTGTATAGTCCGTAGTCTGTACCGAGTACTCCCTGCATCTGTCTGTCCAGCCGGGATGCGAAGAACTAGCAACGACCGCAGCTCGGGGGGCAAACCCGTCCATGCGTTAATACCAGCCAAGTTTAGAAGCCAAACTGTTGTGTCGTTCCTTCCCGCAGGCTCCTAGTCCGCAGCCCGCACTCCGTTCACGCCAAGTACTCCGTACCAAGGTACCTATTTCTTTAGTTCTTATTCTTCCTCGTATTGCTCCGACTTTACTTTCTTTCTCATCCTCCTCCAAGCACCTGGGCGATCATCCCCATCGCGACGTTGTTTTCAACAGTCATAGCATAACCTCTGTACATTCGTTTTTATGGTTTAACTCGTCAGCTTCTTGCTTAGGGTGGTTGCACAGGTTTCTCGTTTCCCGCCGTTCCGTTCGTTTCTCGAAATCACTGAACTGCCAAAACAGTGCCGCTTCTTCACATGCACGTCGATTTGGCGCAGCAACATTCTGCCTCCCAAACTACAACAACCCTAGACAGTTCGCCTCTGCCACCGCGACTTTGCCCGTCGTTTTTCCAATCGTTAATTACTTAATTCGTTAAACAGGAGAACAAGGGGATCGAAAAAAAAAGAACGAGACAAAAATCCTGGCCTGTCTTGTCTCACCGCATTCAACATCCCCGATCAGCTGACGCCGATCAGCGTCGCTCGCTCACGTTCGTCTGGTTCACATGCTACATTCCCAAGCCGGGGCTTCGCTCTTTTCTAGCTCTTCGACGTCGAAAACGGCAAGCCGGAGCATTTCGGTCAATATTGTCAAGACTTGAGTGAGGCAACTTTTGGCACAAGTTGGATATATTCCGAACGTCTTGTTGTCTTGGCCATCGCAACCATGAAAGGCCATCCAGAAGAGGAGGAGATGCTGGAAATCGGCACTTTCCAGCGCCGTGACCAATATCATCCCTACGAGCAACAGGAGCCTTCCATAGAAGAGTTTCCTCCTAGGCCCGCCAGAGGTACCCCCAGAGTTCCAGCATCAAACGCATACTCACAGCCGAACTCGTTTTATTCGGATGATTATGCATCACCTTCGCCAGGCTGGCCGCCTTCGATTGCGGGTCGTTCAGAATCTCAGACACTAGTGGACGGTGCTGAATCCAGATCTAGCGTTCGCTCATGGCGGACTGGGCAACAGACACCGGTCGATTCGACCGCTGCACCACGGTATAGTGTTCCATTCCACAATGACTCTGGCCCGTCAACGCCCATGGTAAGAAACTACAATATCCGCCCTTGGTTTTATATTTTTTTTCTCTCTTGCCTCTCTTTTCTGTTGTGTACTAATAAAATGGGCAAACAGAACCAAAGTCACATTAGCCTCACTGGACTCCTTAAGCAAGCTCAGCCGCCAGCTGGAGGTAAGGACTGGGTTGACCGTGAGAGCATTGATATCGTGCACAAGCGAGATGACAGCGACATCTGGAAAGGCTGGAGACGGCATTTGTTCAGGCTGGTTCCCCTCTTGACCTTCGCCAACACCGGTTTCTATATAGCCTATTTGGCTCTGCGTATCGCATGCGTTGTTTGGGCCCAGAACGCGTTTCAGACGACATACTCTGCCGCTTGGATCTTCATCGCTGTGGAAATCGCTGTCGCCATTCCTTCACTGATGCACAACAGCTGGACCATGATGTCGATGAAGAAGCGATATAGACCCAAGCTGCGGTTGAGAGGTTACGACGTCCCTACCGTGGACGTCTTTGTCACTTGCTGTGGCGAGGATGACGACCTGGTCATGGACACTGTTCGAGGCGCATGCGATGTCGACTATCCTTACGACAAGTTCCGTGTCATTGTCTTGGATGACGGCAAGTCAGAGACTCTCGAGGCCGCTGTTTCCCGGCTGGCCATGTCCTACCCCAACGTCTACTACATGGCTCGTGTGAAAATTCCCGGACAGCCCCACCACTTCAAGGCTGGAAATCTCAATTACGGTCTCGAGCAAACTCATTTGCTTCCTGGTGGTGCTGGGCAGTTCATGGCAGCGTTGGATGCCGATATGGTATGTTTGAGTTATGCGGTATTTCCTCTTGTGCATAACAGTCTAACAAAGATGTAGATTCCCGAGCGTGACTGGCTCCGAGCTATTCTCCCGCACCTCCTCATTGATGACAAGATGGCTCTTGCATGCCCTCCCCAGCTGTTCTACAACACGCCCCCCTCCGACCCGCTCTCTCAAAGTCTGGACTTCTTCGTTCATGTCATCGAACCTATCAAGGATGCGCTTGGTGTTGCCTGGTGCACCGGCTCTGGTTATGTTGTGCGACGTGAAGCGCTCGATGAAATTGGCAACTTCCCTCTTGGATCATTGGCTGAAGATGTTGCTACTTCCACACTCATGCTCGGTAAGGGCTGGAAGACGGCCTTTATTCACGAACCCCTTCAGTTTGGAACCGTCCCCGAAGATTTTGGTAGTCACTTGAAGCAGCGCACCCGCTGGGCCATCGGAACTGTGGACACAGCCTTCAAGCTCAAATTTTGCTTGTGGGGTGAGAAGATTCGCCAGATGACGTTTGCTCAACGATTCTCGGGATTTCTCTACGCCATGCTCAGCTTGTACACTATTCTTGTCTCGATTTCCCTGTTTGCCATTCCCATCATCCTGGTCATGGGTAAACCTCTGGTCGCCTACGCCACTGAGGAGCAGCTCCGTTGGCTCATTCGCGCTTGCTTCGCTACAACTATCAGCAACCGCCTGTGCGAGTTTGTTCTCTTTATCCCTGCAGGCTACCACACCGGCCAGCGTGGTTCCCGGTACCAGCTTTGGATGTCGCCTTACATTGCCCTGTGCCTCATTCGTTCCTTCATGCTGCCCAAGTGGCTGGGAGGTCAGGTTCAGGCTTTCAAGCCCACTGGTTCTCTGTCCTCGGCTCTGAACGAGCGTGATCCCGCACTCAAGAAGAATATGTTTCGCCGCGTCTGGACTATTCTCATCAACTACATGGGAATATTCCACCTGGTCTTTGTTTACTTCACACTAGTGGGCGTCGTACTGACCTCGTACCGATGCTTCGTTCGCACAGACAGCACTCGTTCGCTTTTGCTCTGCCTGGTGACGCACGCATTTTGGCCGCCGTTGACTTTCGTCTTCATCTGCAGCTCTCTGTGGACTCCAATTGCTTACGCCATTGACCCGCCGCAGATGCCCGAGCGCGAGCAGCTACTCGACCGCGACCCTAAGACCATGGTTGCTCACCCTACGCCTAAAAGCAAGAAGATTGCTTTTGGCGGACAGGCTGCATGGTTCGAATTTGAGTTGACCATGTCGACCCTCTATACCACTCTGATTTTTGTGGTTTCCTTTATATTTTAAAAATCGGAGGAAACGACTCGTCAGAAGCGCAGAACCGGGACAAATCAGCGACAACGAATCGGCGGTGGCCAGTACAGCCATCCATTGCGGCCAGTCGCGACAAGCCAAACGACATCATTACGTATGCACAAGCATGGAGCAGATTTTTTGATAATGAATATTTTTCAAGACGATGAGACAGATTTATGCTGCTCCTGGCGGAACGGCACGAAGAGGCGACATGTCCAGATGATGTAACTGGCATTTACTCAGCGAAGACTTGTATTAGTTATTTTGATTTGGCGTCAAGGGAATTGTTGACTACATTGTTGGGTCTGCTTTAGTGTTGAAGGTGAAGAATGACGCGTGAGGTAATGCGGAAAAGGTACAAGGCGAGAGCATGTGCCACTGCGGTGGCTTGTAGCAATTATCATAGAATCGGCATTGAATTAGAATTTGGAGCATATGTACGAGATTTGTATCATGGGGCTTGTGAGCGATTGTGCCGGACCAAGATTTCGTGTCATGCATGTTGTCATCAAGACGGAGGGGATCAACTGTTGTGATTGTCAATTCGGCCCAAGGTTCCGCGCCCTTTTGGCACCGATGCCGGTCATGGGAAGTCACGCAAGGTTACGGGCGGAACGGGTTACGACCACAGAGACTTGCAACTGGATCGGAACCGAAACCACTAAAGACCAGCATATCATCTCTTTTTTTTTTTTCCCCTTTTTCTTTACACGGGAAAAGGGAAACCAAAGAGCCAGAGAGTCACAGAATCAGAGCCACCATGTCACTCCCAGTAGGTCCATTGGTATCGCCGCGCGAGGCCGTGCGTCCACCTCACGAGCCGCTTCACGGCCAGACAACGTCGCTCGTTCCGCTCGAAGCAGGCCACGCAGCAGGCCTTTTCAGGAGGCCTAGGCGGGCCGGAGAACTACGCGCGGTGGACGTACATGCTCACGGGCGGCTTTCCCACGCTCGCCGACTGCCAGCGGGAGATTGACGAATGGAGCCGGGACACGTCCTCGGACAGACTCTACTACACGGTTCTGTCTGGGCCGGCGTCGAGCCCGCGCTCGGAGCCCGTGGGCATCATGTGCTACCTCGCCGTGGTGCCGCCGCACCGCCGCCTCGAGATTGGCGGCGTCATCCTCGGCGCGGCGCTGCAGCGGACGCGGCAGGCCACCGAGGCGTTTTACCTGCTCATCAGGCATGCGTTTGAGGACCTGGGCTACCTGCGCGTCGAGTGGAAGGCCAACAAGTTGAACGAGGCGAGCTTGAGGGCCGCCGAGAGGCTGGGGTTCACGTTTGAGGGCGTGTTTAGAAAGCACATGGTCATCAAGGGCCGAGAGAGGGACACGGCGTGGTTCAGCATCACGGACGGGGAGTGGGCGCGCGTGAAGAAGGGCTTCGAGGCCTGGTTGGACGACGGGAACTTTGACCACGATGGTAGGCAGAGGAGGGGGTTGAGGGAGTGTAGGGAAGGTTGATGAGATGAATTGCGGTGGTTGGGTTTGTTCTGGGACGTGGTGGATGCCTCGGATTGTTGGACAGCTTCGACAGATGAAACATTCCATGTATGTGTATATATATAGGTATATATACATTGATGAGTACTTTGGTCGAGATTGAGGGACTGATATTAGGTGGCTGGGCATTGTGGGATACCGTATGGTGTGCTACGCCTAGTCATTACGGTCTTGTTGAAGCACGACGAGGCAAACCTAGGGTAGGACCGCCATTGCAGCGTTTGCGTTGCCCGGGATCTCGAGTACATTGAGATGGATCTTGGCATGGCCCGAGTTTATGTCTTCCGTGCATGGTTTCGTACATGGAGGTGCTGAAAGTAGTGAGGGAGTCTGACTCGCGGCTCCCAGATGGCGTGCGGCCGTTTGCGAATTGGGGTGAATTTTTTGAGTCTGGAGGCTTCACCTGTCTCGGGTACGTGGCGCATCAAGAAAACAGCCGACAATATCGCTGATGTGTTTGCCTGGCGCAAACCCCGTGTTGCCATGCTTTTGCGCAGCCGAGTTTTTGATGTGTAGATGGATTTCGTCGCGTGACCGTCACGCAACACCTGTAACAGACGGGGTTGAGGCTCATCATGTTTCAGATGCGATGCTCCCGTCAAACAGCAAACAATGCAGATCCAACGACTCGATTCATCATGGCACCCGGGCGTTCAATCACGAAAAAGGGGGGGTATATCCCATAAACACAAACATCAAAATTAAATCTCCGTAGCCACGGACCCCGAGGCTGAGGACAATCCCAGCGCCACATGCCGCAAACGCAAAGTCGGGATTTTGTCCGAGACCACGTACGCAAGACGAAGAGGACATGTTTGCAATTGTCTCGCCAATCTCCACCCTCTCTCTGTTCGTCCCATCGCTGGCATCCAGGACGAGGGGTCCTCCGCAAAGAAAAAAGGTTGGTGCCGGTAGATCGCACCAAGGTTGCAAACTCCCGATGTGCTTGTTTCGTCTCACCCTACGAGCATCTTCCTTGTCGGCCATGCCATCCATCTGAATCACGTGTCCAGCAAGGAAGTCTTGGGGACGATGCCCCCATTCTATGGCGGTTAAACAAGGAAAGACAGAAGACTAGTATCGTTTTACAGATCATAAAATCGGGCTTGGGAATAGCCGTTGACCATCAGGAGAAGCCAGCCGAGTGACCACGGCCGTACTGTGACTCGTGCAGAATAGCAACAAGCCGGCTACACCGACACAATATCCTAAACAGCCCGCGCCGCACATCAATCTGCACATGCTGCTCAAAACACGAAACGTCGACAAAGGTCCCAGCATCATAACCCAGCCATGTATTCAACGAGAGTACGCTCAGTAAAGACAGTCACCTGTTACCAGCAGACAAATGAAAATCCAAAGCCCCCATCTCAAGTCAGCGCCCAGCACCCCCCCGAGCAGAAAACACGTCGTCATCGGCAGTCGATGTATCCAAGGACCGTCGAAAAGAACACACCGCTAAATCAAAATACACACAGTAGCGACAGAAATAGGCCGTGGCCCCCCCCCCCAGGCACTCACACTCCGTTAAACACGTAGGCACGAGGCCGAAAGCGAAAGCAAAGGGCGTCGGCTCGGGTCCAGCCCCAACCAACGAGGCCCCAGGTGACGCAAAATCTGCATCGACAGCAGCATCATGTTTGCGATTTGGGTTGAGCGTCAGTCATCCCGACAATGATGGGTTTGGTTAACTCCTTTCTTTATCCTGCTGCGCTTCAAAATCCCTTCTGGAGTCGTGATTGATTGATTGAGCCACTCGTCCGATGTTTACAACCTTGGTGGCTGCTGCACGCAGCTTGGCGTCTTTCTTTCCGGTCGATGCCCCTACGGGCATGGCATGAATAAAGAAGTGGTTTGCCTTTTCGCCTTGGTTGTCCATGATCTCTGCTGCTGCATGTGATGGTTCGGCAGGTGCTTTTACGGCCTCGTTACTCACGATGGTGACGTCGGCCTTGGCGAGAATTCTGGTAATGGTTTGTTGCCCGAGGGCAGAAATGTAGAGAGACAAAGTTGTCGGATTTGGCGAAATAGTAGGTATCGCGCTTGCGCGAGTAAATGAGGATGGATCGTGGATAAGTTTACAGACGCCAGAACTATTCTCGCAGACCGCGGCGCACTTTTATACATCGTAGTCAACTGTCACCTGATGCTGCCATTCAGTCATTGTTTCATTCAACTCAGTCCACGACGGGTCAAGTGACTGGCTGTCTTTGACGTGACATGGCGACTGACGAAGCAAAATTGAACAAAGAACGGCACTACCTGTCGCAAAAGAATAAAGGCAAAGACGTCATCACCAAGGAACCCCAAACGGCCCTGAAAACTGAACAAATAGGTATCTTTTGATCTTCTGATCCAATGTCTATCTACCTCATGACGAGGGGCCTCAGCCACCAGTCGAGGTTGAAATACGCCGTTGACGCCTATAGAAAATGGCCGACTCCGCCTGCAAGGACAAAAAGGGGCTGAGAAAAAGAAAAGGTGGGAAATTACAATAAAACATAGACACACACAAAAAATTCGCCCCTGTACCAAAGGTATCAGACTGGCCTGACGAAAGCAACTACGTTTCGGCTTGGTTTTGTCGTCGTTAAAAGCAGCAGGTCCCGTTCTACCAGCCATTGTTTCCTCGAGGTGACGTAGGCCCCCGATATCCGTAGCCTGGCTGTTGGTTGTCGGTAAAGCTTCTTTGGGGTCCCATGGCTCCTGGACTCTGCATTCTCTGCAGTCCATAACCTTGCTGATGGGGCCCAGGAGATCCCATTCGTGAGTATGGGTCGGGAGCTGAGCCGCTACGCATCTGGTGTTGACGAGGAGAGCTGGGAGGCATTCCGGGGCTCGGAGACCGTGATGGATGACCAGGGCTGGGAGGAACACCAAAATCAAAACCATGATTAGAAGGGGCAGGACTGGCAGTTCGGCCAGGCTGGCCTCGCATGGCTCCTGCAGCTCCCGTGGCTCCGCCGGCCACGGCACCAGCACCAGCAGCACCACCGAGGGTGCTCACGTTGCTTGCGCTGCTTCCAAGGCGAGACTTTTCATCAAAGGGGCCGTCAAAGGGACTCGATTCGGGAACGTGGTACGAGTTTTCGTCAGCCATACCACCGGCACGAAGCTCCCTGGCATTGTACTCTTGCCCATGGTCAGTGAAACCGTCGGGATTGATGCCATCCTTTAGGAATCGTGCGTTCTCGCGTCGGTCCTCTTCCTCACGTAGGGCTGCAGCCTTGGCCTCTGCGGCTCCAATGCGACGCTGTCGGATATAGTACCAAAGCAGAGATCCCAGGGCCAAGGCACCGACCGCAGCTCCTCCAGCATAAACTCCAGCCTTGGCTCCCGTGGGAAGGTCGTTCCATTTGTCGCTCATGGACTTGTCGGGCTGCTTATTCAACGCGTCAAGAGCGGTAGAGTTGCCGCTCGCAATCTTGATGCTTTCCCAGCTACCGGAGCGATCGCCATAAGTATATTCTTTGCCGCTGCTGTAATCGGTGACCTGGGCGCTCTTGAGATACATGGTGTAAGGCCCGTTTGCATAGTCTGTATCACCGCCGGCCCACTGACGAGTCCCCTCGGGAAGAGACGGGTCACCGCCGGCCCAGATACCAACGCTCATACGCATGGGTGTCTGAGGATAGTTGTGCGTGTTGTTGGCATCTTTGGAATTCAGGGTGCGGACATGGTTGCCGTCGATGAACCACTCGATAGTATCCCTAGTCCATACGGTGGTATAGTTATGATAGTCGTCCTGCATACCGGTCATGGGGTGAGAACCACCGTTCTTGAAATCCTGGCGGCCCTTGCCAAAGTAGTTGGATGTGGCGAAAGTCTTATTAGAGCCCAAGAACTCCCAATCAACCTCATCGAGGTCGTCGCTAAGCCACATCATGGAACTGACGATGCCTCGGCCAGGCGCGACCTTGAGGTGGATTTCCGTGCGGCCAAAAAAGAAGTAGAACTTGGTGCGTATAGTTGGCGAATCACCTTGTTTGTTGATGGTGAAGGCCGCACCAGTTTTTGCATCGTATGTGACAATACCGGCAGTGGTTTCCCAGAGGTCGCTACTCGGAGTGACGTTGAAATTGAAATTATGATCGGTCCCGAATGCTGGATTTGCTGGACAATCGCGTTCCATGGGATTGCAATCAGTATGTACCTGAGCAGCCGCCAGGCCAAGAAGGGCCGTTGCGGCAACAATTGAATTGTAGAGCATATTGTCGTCTATGATGGACTCGTGTGACGTGTATGTGTGTGTGCCTCGCGGGGAGTGACGGCCCGAAACACACCAATGCTCTTGAGCAACTCCTCGATGAATTGTGTTGTCGTTTAGTGATCGTATTCCTCTGTTCCAGCAGAGGTTTGTAGTGTTGTGTTGTTGCAAGAAATGATAGAATCTACTGCTCGAACCCAGGTCAATTGGAATAAGACACGCAGGCGCGGGCGTATTTTTAGTCAAGAGAAGGAGTGGAAGGGCAATTCGTGACAATGCTGTCGTATGAATCTGCTGAAGGCGTGCAGCGTGTTGTCAAAGGAACGTCAGGTCGAGGCACGGGGGCAAAGGAGTGAACGTTGTCAATAGACAAATGATAACGAAGGAACGGCGATGGCAACAACAGGTTCCAGAGTCAACAGGCCTTCATGGTGAGACGAGGCCGGCTGTAATCTTGTCAGGTACAGGTTGGTTGCAGACAGTCGATGTCACAACAGAGCGGCATTTGGTATCTCGCATTTTGGCAGCCGGGGCAGCTCGCAAACTGGGAGCGGTGTGGTATTGTGCCAAGGAACAATGCCCATTGCCATTCTAGGGGCAATTTTACCCGTGGCGTCAGGGGGTGACACTGGGAGTCGGCCAAAGCTGGACCACCCCATGTGATTCTTACTGGCTGGCTCAGGGGCAGAGGCAAGCGGATACCTCTAGATGCTTGCGGCAACGAATGGCAGCACTGAGTTGGAACCAGGGAAGGAGCGATAGGAGCCCGGCAAGGTCAACTAGTGCATCCACCCACCAAATCGCGTAACCTTGTCCCTCAACTTTGTAGAATCAATGATTGTTATCCCCTTTTTTCCCCCTGGGCGCTCAGGTATGGATGGTACCGCCATGCAAGATGATATCTGCACCATTGTGGCTTCCGGACCCGGCCTTGGTGCATTAGTGTCAGGGGTTTGAAAGACGACGACCAACCACCACTCATGAGACAAACTGACCGGTGCCAGGGGAAGAGATGGATGGTGGACGAGCACTACGATACGCAGTACCGAACATCCTCACATGTTCATTCAGAGAATGCCGGATCAACAGCCTGAGAAAGTCACGGACACAGCTAAAAACATGCTCTACGGAGGGAGGTCTGTGCCACCAGCATATCAAACTGGCTTTCTAGACTCGACTCGAGTCTGTCGATTGTTCAATTCATGTCAACTCGCCATTTCTCAAGCAAGGAACCTTCTTGTCCACCCAAGCATCCGTTTCTCTTGGCGGTGCATTGGCCTTGATCTCGCCTAAACAGTAATCAGAATTGGGGCCGCAACATGATCCCCCGCGGTCGATTGGAGCCAAGACAACAAAAAACATTGTTCCCGGTCTTGGAGGGCCACGCTGTCTTACCCCATTGTCGAGTTCCCACTAACCATACCACAGAGCTGTCCGCGCGATAGCCAAGCACCTTGCTTGTGCCAAATCCCTTTTCTCGCCTTTCGCCTCCCGCCGCGCAAATCACAGCAAAGCATCACATCCGATAGCGGCTGTTTTGGGAGCAAAAGCACTGAAGTGAGACACGAGCAGGCGGGCCTGAATGTCGTCATTGCGTCCGGTATTGACATTTACAAGCATACTCCGTAACATGACCACGGAATGCGATTCCCGACCGCATTCTTGCATCGCCTGCACATGGAAATCACAACGCACATAGCATCATATCTGGAATTCGCCTACTCAGGACCGTGAAGCGTCACCCCGACACGATTTTGCACGCAGACGAGGCGTCGCGGTGCTGTAAGTTGCTCGGGTATGGGTAGGTTTTGAACAGTCGTTCCGCCGGTGGGGGATCCTGTGTTTCCTTCCGATGTGCTCGAGGGCATGCGCCTCTAGCGAGTGGTCGCAGCCAGATCTAAATAGAGGCATAATAATCAAACTATGAAAGAGAATTGACCTCAGCAAAGTATATGTGTAGAAATGCATCAGTGCAATAGTGTAACATACGAAGAAAAAAAAAAAGGCGCGCTAAGACACGACTTGCATAACATCAAATACAATACAATGCAAGGAATCCAGCGTCAAGAGCATAATCGCCCAAGCTGGAAGCAACACTTTCTAGTCGGCACTGGTTCTCGCATATCTATCTGTAAATTAGGTTGCACCATAAACGTGTCCGTAGGAAACTGTTTGATGCGTTGAATTAACGGCATAACGTCAAGTTTGCTACAGGGTAGTGTGCACATCGATGCTGTGGCTAGCCCTCACACAGCCAACAGCCAACCCCCTCGAGGACTAATAAGTATGTTGTATCCCGGGACCTTTGGTTTCATGGCCAGTGCCGGGAGAGGGAACTACGCAGATGGCCAAGAAGGTGGCGGTAGAACCAGTACTTCATCAAAAGAGAATCGTGACTCTACCAGGAAACTACAGGGACCGTGGCAGCTCGATGGGTCGGGAGATGTCACTAAGCACGGATACATCCGGCGCAAGGCATCACGGCAAGAGGATGTCCCAAGGGGAACCATCAGAGCGAAACCCACGAGATGCGACATTGATAAACAGGCTCAGCCATACACAGCAACGACCAATGACACAAATTCAGTATTTCTAGCCGGTGGCCCATGCAAACGCACCATCCCTCCATGCTAACAGCCCAAAAGGTACGCCAGAGCTAATGTGACCCGTCTGACCCAGAAACGAGGGACAAAAAAACAGATATGGGGGGAATTAATAAAAAACATACGAGAAGAAGATACTGGCCATCCTTTCCGTCTCACGTCCTGCGTCGTCCGTGATACATGTTCCACCGCAGCGATATGTACAAAGATGGGGATACATCAATGACCAGTTACAAAAAGCATCCCTTGAACAAGAAAAAAGAAACGACAGCGAAAATCAGTCTGGTAGCGGCGGGGATATTAGAGTCGAACGAACGTTTGAAAACAAAATAAATTTTGGGCAACTGGTTTTGATATCCGCCATGAGAAAAAGGTGGCGTGGAAATTAGAGAAGAAGACGAAATCGCCAGGGGGGTATTTGGATCATGGTGCGTGTTTTTTTAGATATTTTCCATTTATTTGGGGAGGTCGGGGGGTTTTTTTTTTCGCAGGTTTCGGCCCGTCACATTACTGTGCACTTGTTCTCCTCTCTCTCCTTCTTGACACTCAGAGCGACACGGGCTGCCTCGGTAAAGGCCTCGTTGACGCCGCGGTTCTTCATGGCGGAGCATTCGAGGTACCGTGAGGCTCCTATTCGCTTGGCCACCTCCAGGCCCTTGTCGTATTCGATTAGAGGTCCCTTGGGTCGCACCGAGTTGGCATTTCCGTCTGCAGGCGCGGCGGCGGATGCGGCTGCTTCGTCGGCTTCGTCGTCGTCACCGCCGCCTTCGCGGAGATCGCACTTGAGCGCGACCAGGACCAGCTTGACGCCGGGGCAGTTGTCGGTGATTTCTCCGACCCATTTCGATTCAACGTTTTCGAGGGAATCCTTGCTGTCGACCGAGTAGCAGAGCATAATCAGGTCGGTGTCATCTGGAGAAATGTTAGTCCAGGGGGTGGTTTGTTTCCGACCCTTTCAAGATTCAGGTCGTCCTGGCGGGACGGGGGTCGTTACCATATGATAGCGAGCGCAATCGGTCGAATTCTTCTTGGCCAGCGGTATCCCAAAGCGAAAGCTCGATGTGCACATTATCTACAAAGATGTCTGTTCGCAATTGTCAGCGCGCAAACTCGCGACTCGAGCCAAAACGACCAACCGCCGCGTGGCGTGTGCATGAAAGGATGCATTTTTGGAAGCAACCCATACCGTGGACGTAGTTTTCAAAGACTGTAGGCTCGTATACCGTGGGAAAGTAACTAGGCGTGTGCGTTAGTCGTCGAGTTCGCCCTCATGCTGATTTCCAGAGTTTCGCAAGGGCATCGTGAGTCGGGTATCAATACGCACCCTCTTGTAAAGACATTGAGCAGCGACGTCTTACCGCAGGCACCGTCACCTCTGTCATAACGATCTGTTAGCATTCATCGGTACCAACGTTTGTCTCGACTCGGTTGCCTCGCGTCGCCGATCATGGGGCAATGGGGGCAAGCACATACAGCAGCACCAGCTTGCGCTGAACCGTCTTGGATCCACCGCAGAGAGGCATTCTGAGGCGGGTCGTTCAATTGGCAATGTCGGGAGTGGAAGAAGAGCGCAGAATTGGCTGGTGAGGCAGCGCGCGACTTCTTGTTGAGGTGAGGATTCTGGCGGCGCAGGAAGGACGAGACGGGGCGGACTCAAAGCTATCGGCAGCTAAAGAAGAGACACGGAGGAGTAGCGGTATTGCGGGGGCCGCAGAAGGAAGGGATTGTCGGCGGTGCGTCGAGGCCCAGAGGCTGGTCGGCGGAGAGGGAACGAGGAACTCGACGTTGGGGAATGGAAATGGGAATGGGACGAGGAAGAGGAGAGAGTTGAGGCTCAAAATGTCAGGATGCCAGGAGGAACAAAAGAAATCGGCTACGAATGCGCCTGGCGAATGACCATGCAGCGCCGTCGAGTCGATATTCAGCCACAAGCTGACGATTAATGCCATGCATCAGCAAATGGCCTTCAGCGCCAGCAGCCGCACAAGTGGGTTCAATGTTCATTTGCCGGGTCCGTCATTGACCAACATCCAGCCGTCGGCATCATTCGCATGGAAAGTGTGGTAGCCCGCCGCCACATGCACCCAGGCAAAGCTTGCTCGAGTCGAAAGTTCAACCTCGCGAGCACCGGCGTGCTGCAGAGCCGCCTGGTGCATGTGCTCTCTTGATCCCCTGCGCCCCTATATCTCAGCACACCACACCCGCTAATCACTTGAGCCATGGGCCCGCCACGTGTTTCCAAGCCAGGCACTTGCAGACATTCAATGTTGGACGTGGAAACTCTAACCAGTTGACTGTCTGGTGTGCTAGCTTCATAGCCGCCCTCCACGTCTGATTTATCTACAATCCAGACAAAAAGTCACTCACTGAAACACGCAGCCTGGCACCAAACAAATCTGCACCAGTCCACATCCCAGCCACACAAGAACATTCCTTTCACAGCCCAAGGTCTCTCGCAATAGTAATAATATATGCAGCAGTGGCCGGTCATTTACCCAGCAACCTCCCACCTCTGTCCTCTCAAGTCCCCGGAACCGGCCGATACGCGATCTTGATCTTGAAAAATCTTCCCCCTTGACCCGTTTCTAATCATCATCCCGCTGATATCCTTGTCGATTTCGTCCCATTCTCTCGCCCAAATCGAGCTTGCCCGCCTGCTTGTGAAGCCCATTGACAAAGCCGCGTTCACCTCCTCGCTCTCTCGCTCTATCGTCCGCTTCCTGTGCCGCTCGTTCCTCTAGTTTCAGAACAGCGAGGCGCTTTTCGCGGTCTAGGTCCATGTCAGATGCCGCCGACTGCATAGCTGCCAGTTTGCGAGCTTTTTCTGCCTCTCCATCTTCGTCATTGCCTCGAAGCTGGTTCCTTGCTCTGTCGTTGCCATATCCGTGTCCGTTGCCGTTATGACGAGGCCCGTTTCCATTCCGTGACCCCCTCCAATTGTCATCTCTGTTGTGATCCCGACGTCTGTTGTCATGGTCGTCGCGCCGGGTATAATAATCGCTGCGCCTCCCATCACGTCGGTCTAGAGACGGGCTGCGGCGTCGCAGTCCATCATCACCTGAGTTTGGACTGTCATGCCTTCGTCTATCATCGCCGTGTTGATAAGAACTTCTTCTGTGACTGCTCTCATATTTTCTCTCTCTTTCTGCTAAATCATCTCGTGCCCGCCGTGGGCTTCGATCTGCGCCGGAATCTCTTCGTCTTCGGTGTCTTCGTCTTCGCTCTTCATCGTCGCCATCATCGCGCTGGCGTCTGGGGCTCCGAGACCGTGAATACGATCTGTGCCGTCGCTTATGTCGCCTCTCATCATCCTCAGCGTCCCTGCTCCTGCTTCGGTGTCGTCGGTGCTTCCGTCTGTGCCTATGCTCCTTGTCCCGCGACCTTTCCTTCTTCTTTTCATCCTCCATTCCCATGGAGGCCAGTAACTGTCGCCTTCTGATGGGGTCGTTCATCATAGCTTCGTAAGCCGCTTGTTCCTGGCGCTTGATGGCAAGTAAAGGATCGTCTCGAATCTTGGATGCCGTATCTCTTGCACTGTTCGCATTCTGAAGTGCTATAAAACTTTCCTCCCCTGCGCTCTTTTCAAGCTTCTTGTGTTCTGTTCCCTTGATTAGGTTGTCGATTCGCCTCTTGCCCAGGAGATACGCTTCGGTCTCTTCGCTGGTACCAACTTGACCATCAGTAGGGCCTTGGTACATCCAGTCGACCCGGTCTACTCTCTTCTTGCCGCCGGCAGCCTCGAGCTGCCGCTGCAGCTCCTCCTTTGCACGCTCTTCTTTGATTTCATTGATGCGCTGTTGGGTGCGCTTGCGCTCGGCAAGGGCCTTTTGTTCTTCCTCGTAGACGGCTTGCTGATTTCGCCGTAGCGTTGGATGGAAAGATTTCTTGAGGTTCAGATCGCCGCCACCCATGATGACTCTTTTTTTTTTCTTGTTCGAGTCGTGGATTCGTAGATGTTGTATGAGTGGTTGTTGGAGAAAGTCGATGGAGAGTGGCGAGGCTGGCTAGATGTCGAGACTCTGGGACCCACTTTTCTTTTCATGTGCCGGGCGCAGCAATCCTGCAGGTCCACTGGTCTGGTGCTGTCAACACAATCCAGACTGCTTGGGCTCAACTGCGAGTGCGCACCCAGGATAATGTAGCAAAGTCGGCTCAAGCAATGAACCTGGCGAAGTGAACGGCTGGCATCGCCCCAGATTCAGATCACATATATGAGTAGGTGTCGGAGGAGATAAATTCATGGTGCAAAAATACGCTTGGTCTCTAACTTGTACACTCCACCAGCTCCAACATCAGTCCAGGTTATCCGGTCGCCGTTCCATTCATATTGTACAACGTTTTAACAAAGAGCTACCCAGCAGGTGTCCTTTTTACCAGCTTGCTCGCTTCACACCCGGCAAGTTTCCTGCCATTGCCTGCATTCTAAAGTTGAACTGTCCAACATTAGCACTTCGCTCCCATCTTTTCGCATCAACGAAGCTCCTTCGACATGGAACTTACCCTCGTCATTTTGAAATCGCTCAGTACGCCACGGCCTTGGCCTCCCATGATACATCTATTGCGAATCTGCGTGGGCCGGGTATAGGCGTGCATTTGGGTGAGTTGCAGCTGGGCTTCGGCACGGACACGAGGGGAGAGGGTCGTGTTGCGGATGATGTATCGCAGAGCTTGTCTACTACCAGTCAGTGTCTAGTTGTGCCCAGTTGTTGCATAGATCAATTGCGCCGCGTAGAGAGTTTGTCGATGGTCGCTGTTGAAGGGTGCGGTTAGGAGATGCTGCGTACCTCTCCGTCTCGAACTGCTCAAAGACCTTGCGCTTCGTGTGGTCCCGAATTGTCCGGGCCTTGACGAAGCAGCCCAGGTCGAGCTTCTTCGCTCGGAACATCGACATGGCGAGCGGTCAATTTTCCCGACGTTGATGGATGGGAAGCTGTTTGTTGTTGAACGCAAGGCAGAAGAGATGGCTTCGAGATGCCGGTATTTTGCCGACGCGACCCGCTTTTCCTTCTCTCACCGTGACAGTCTACGGAGTAACTACTCCGTACGAAACGATGCATTTCCCAGAATGAGTGCCTACCTAAGGAATGATTGAAATCAGTAACCCGGTTAGTTTCACAGTTGATGCCGGAACTGGCTCCTCTAGAGGTGTGTTTGGCTTGGGTAGGGATGGTTCTGCTGGATGGTGCAGACGTTTAGCAAAAGTAAGTTTTAATCTGCACTATCGCAGTTTGCCAAAGTTGGATGTTCGACCTCGAAACCGCCCAGGCGCGAATACGTTGATGCAATCGTAAGTCGTTGTCTTAACTGAACTGCTCTATTCTAAACCAACTCATATTCGCACAAGAAGTGAATGCCTGTGTAGTCCCTTATCATGAGTCATGAGGGCCACCCAATAATTAATGTTTGAAACACTTTGGTTCTACCGAATAACCGCGATGAACGTATTCTCTGTTCCGTTCTGTAGCCGTACAACGCCAAATAGTCGACCATATCCAGGCCTTTGAAATGCACAAATTTTGCAGCAACACCAGCAAGAATGAACCTTTACGTGCAGCCAGCTCTCAAAACAGGCTCAACGAGCCCATAGATTTGGGTGATAGGTTCCCGACATCAGTCGTAACAAACGTACTCGGGGAGTCCATCTATCGCTTGTTGGTGAGTGGCAGCGCAGACTGAGGCTTCTCCTTGCCCTTCTGAAGCTTAGCCACAGTATACACAATGCCGCTCACGAAGCCTAGGATAATTGCCGAGACACTACCAAACGTAACAGGCGCAGCGAAGAAAATAATGCCCAAGATTGCAACAGGTAACTTATTGAGCGCGCCAACCATGGCGTACGTGGTGGAAGAAGTGGCGCGGATACACCACGCGGTCGAATAGGAGATGAATATGGCACCGAGACCCGAGTAGACCATGCCCATACACATACTGTAGCGAGAATTGGCGGGGAAGTTGCTGTTGAGGTTGGTGGATGACCAATCCTCGACAAGGAGAGATGAGACGATGAGGACAGGAATGGTAAGGAGGTTGTTGTAGTACATGACTGTAATTGTTAGTGGGCTGATGCCTGAACGGGGAGTGCAAATGACCAACCTTCCCAGTTGTTAAAGCCTGTCTTCTTGATGATCTTGCGCATGCTAAGAGCATACATGGCGGCACAAAAGACATTGATGCCCATCCATCCGTAACCCAGGTTCATGGTGGTTATGGCGGCAGCCGTGGAAGCACTCTTGGCATCCGCCCACGCAGCGACAACCGAACTAAACACCATCATGATGAAGGAAACGAGGGTCAACGGAGTGAGGCTACTCCCGAACCAGAGAACCTCTCCGTAGGCAATGACAATAATAGTCAAATTCTTGAAGATGGTGTAGACAGGAACGGAGAGATATTGCAGGGCCTTGTTACCGGTGTAAATCATGGCAACGAGAAGCAGAGCAATAGGAAACCCTGCAAGATTTGTCAGTGCCGCGAAAAAGAAATAAAATAAAATAAAAATGCAAAAGTTGGACCGGGAGGGGACATACAAGTCTTTGCCTTTTGCGAGTCAAATGGGCCCAAGTCTTTGACCATGCCAGCCTGCTTGCACATGATGATGGCCAGTGTTCCAACAATGGACTACTCGTCGACATGATCAGCTATAGCTTGCACATACTCCATGAAATATAAGCATACCTGAACAGCAAGATACAACAAATTCATGTTCCAATTGGACCCTGACACAACATACTTATTCACAATGGTCATGCTCATGGAACTCAGACAATACGCAAAGACGGAGGCGCCACGACTATTATCCAGCGATGCCATGGACAATCCCAGACCCTTGAGCGCATCCGTCTTTGCCTGGGCGGGCGTAAAGCTTGGAAAGGGCTGCTTGTTGGCGCCGCTGGTGCGGCCGTTGGCGACGCCATTCCCATGACCACTGGACATGGGGAGCATGTCGTCGGATTTCTTGTCTGACATGGCAGCCCCTGGATAGATGGGGAAAGGAGAGGATACCGGGCAATTGAGGCTCAAACTCGAACACAGGCGTAACAAGCACGTCGGCGGAGGTGAAACGAGTGAAAGAAGGTGAGCTGCGTCATTCGCAAGGGGAAAAATGAGTGAAGACTGCGAACCGTGGAAGACAATGTTCTGACCGTGTGTATAATAATAACAGGGAGGTACGCGATAGAAAGGGATAAAAACTTGCCACATTCTAAATTTAGCCACAGCCTCAGCCACAGCCGCACTTGCGTGGACCAAGTACCTAGGTACCTAGATGCTTGTAGGGTAGGTACCTATTTACTTGTTATGAATTTTTAAATAAAATATCAATTGATACGTAAAGCTATACTAATATTACGGTATTTTACTTTCTGTTCATATCATATTACATGTAATGATGAGACTTAGCTTATTCTAATTGCAACTCCATTCAAGCTCCCTTTATTCACGGGATTTGTTTCAATCCTGCCCACTGCCATCGCAGTAAAAGTCTTACAAGTAGTGGGTTACTAAATGCATAAAAACACCAAGGTAGTCAATAACATGAAACATGAGAAGTCTGGTACTATTCAAACCAGTTGCATGACGCGATTTAATGCCTTGCCTAGGAAAACCGACGGGCATGTCCTAGGCCAGGAGCAATATAGAGGGAGATGCGATCCTCCGTTGTGCAGTGCTGGCAGCTTGTATATGAACAAAGTTCTTCTCCTTGATTCAAGGTAATAATACGGCCTTTATTTTGAACTCACCTTGAATACCCGGCGATATATCACGTTTAATGCCTACTGACCAAACTAATTGCAATTGCAAAGTTGACAAAAGAACGACACAACCAGCCAAAGGTAATAGAAGAAGAGCTCACCGACTTGTCAGGCTAGCTACTGGTGGATAATCTTGGTTGTGCCGGTAATGCTGTATTCCATATGGTAGAACGTAACAACGGGACTAACTAGACCATTCTCATTCAATGCATTTAAACGGCATTTGGATCTATCTTTGGGATTTGAATGTGAGACAGAGCCACTCACTTTGGCCCAAGTAACCAGGTTGCCTGGATATGATATGAACGAGGTGCAACAGAGCAGCTATGCGACGTAGGCTTTGCTTCAACCGTTGACCAAGTACTGAACTACAATGGACACGCGTCATTCGGCTCCCTGCTGATTTTCAAAGAACTGCTTATGGGAAAATTAGAATCAAGTTTTCGATTAAAGACATCTTTGATAGCCGTGGAGCGCCCCATTCTCTGAGTGCTCCATGAAGCTGCATCCCAGCCGAGCCTCCGGCAGATAGTTATTCGTAGACCGGAGGCTAAGCTTTGAAAGCCCACGTCTTGTCTTGCTGCATTCGATGGCCTAAAAGTAATTCCTCCGTATGAGACATCTATTCTTAAGCACCTTCTTGTTGGAGGCCTTAGACAGAAAGGGAAAGAGAGAGAGATGAAGGGGCACACTTATAAGCCGGAAATCGGGGTACTCGGCCCAGGGCTGCTATCGCTGGATCTTTTTGCTCCACAGATGAACGGTCAAACCCGATAACCGTCGTGACACTTCTCGCCTCGGCGATGTGATGTGCCGTGGATCCGCCAGCTCAGCGGTGGCAGGAACAGTGTCCATCATGGCTGTAGATCGCGCCGCAATAAGTCGATAATGAAGTGTTGGCATGTCCAAGTCCTGAGAGGTAACATTGAAGGGCTACAAGGGACGGTCGCCGTCGTCGCCGTCGACCTGCTCCGGGCAGTTCGGGCCTTCCGGCCGTCCTTGTTTCTAAGTACAGGGATATCCTGCAGGGGCACATGTCAATTAGAAGTATAGGTCTTGTGGATCAATATCCGAAGAGGAGGCTGTGCTAGTTCTGTGAGACACCAGACTCTGCACTTGCGCACCGTCTCCCCTAATTATGTGCTAGGCTTTTATGGCTCAGAAGTCAGCGAAGCATCCCACAAACGATTCCATCGTTGCCGACCTCTCCTGCCAGGGCGTCCAGACTGGTCTAAATTATGTAGTCGTCTCTCTAGTGATAAGTCTCCAGGGTTTGGTGCTAAATGCGCTATTTTATTGTAGTCATGTATTTTATAAGTCTCCCCTAGATGGTATGAAGGTGAAGATGATGGATTTGCGGCACAGGAAACGACAGATTTCTGAACGGAACTCTCATTGATAAACCAATAGTCCTGAACAAATCGGAAACAGATTGTCCACGGGTCCAAGATAACAAATGTAATAGTTGTAATGATTGCTTGGCCCACGGACTGACTCCCAGTCTTTGGGTGATTCTACTCCTTGCAGCCTACTGACCCAACGCGTAAAGGGTGGCGTAGAATATCGCCAAGTTATGGTATCCGGCTCATGGTTGAATGTGGTTATGGATACGCCTCAAATACGCACGGGGATGGATTAGCATCCGTGAGGCCGGTCTCCTCCCCAGGTAGCTGACACTTCAACGTTGCCGTACTCTCCTTCAGCTATTATTTTTTCTGAGCCCGATACTTGTGGACGGAATCCTGGGACTCCATACGCTATCTGGTCCTTAGGAGATTATTCAGAGTCATGGTCCCAAAAATTCACATGAATTTTGAGGCTGTCATGAATCGGCACGGCCATTGTAGCCCTCGATAATGGGATAGCTGTATTGGGGTATACTTCAACGCTATCGCCGCCCTCTCTGTTAAACAGGGCGCGCTGGACAAACCGGCTGGATGCTCTAACTCTCCCAAAGACATCGGCGGGTTTCTCTCCGTCTCCGTTGAGCATGATTATCTCGCTTACCGCCTTTGTAGCACTGCTCATCATGACATAGTACACGGTTGCCTTGCCTTATTTGCCGTCAACCTCCGTTTGAATGGGAGTGTCGTACTCGTTCGTCGGGTCGTAGACTTTCCATGAAATTTGGCCCCGGCTAATCTCATCGTGCGGAGACGCGTCCCTGCCTCTGTCCCAGAGATCCAGGTCGATGACGAAATCCCCATCCGCCGCAAGCGGCCGAGATGTGCGTAGCGTGATTTGGTCTCGCGGCTCGACAGACACAGAATCAGACTTCTCAACATTGTAGATTACTTGACGGCCCAAGTCGTCGGCAGCATGGATGCTGCCAAAGAGATCACCTGGATCCTCCCCATCAAAGTTGTTTATCAGGACCCAAAGGACCTCAGCCAACGGGCGGGGCTTGGCGATGCAGGCATCCGGCTTGGTTATTTCAATAACTGGTGGCTTTTCAATCCGAGTTTCTGTGTTAGTGTTGTCGCAACGAATGGAACTAATCACGTTGTCAAAACGACCACCATCGAACTCGTCCAAACGATCGTTGCATGGAAAAGAGGTTTGAAAGGACGCGCCGGCGCAATTATAATCACTGATAGGTTCTTAGTTTCTGTATCATTCATGTTTGCAAACCATAGAAGTAGCCGGGACGCAATCATTCGACTGCTTTGAGGAGATGTCTTACTAAAAGAACTAGCAGATACCAGCGGCTGCGCTGAGAAGAATCGTTGACGCTCTGCCATTCCATTCCAAAGTGACACCAACTATTCAAACATTTCGATTAGCCAAAATCAATTGGTGACGAGGTAAGAAATAGCCAGCCTCATGAGCTGGTTACGCCAACAATAGGCACCAGCCGAAGAAAACATACCGCAGGATTGGGGAGGTGTCTTTATAGTAAGACATTCTCCGCCGGATTGTGGTGTGTAGCAAATTTTTACAGTAGCTTCTTCATTTTCGGCTTTGTCCTTGACTGCAGTAGCAAGCCTGCTGCAGGCATTACTACTGAGATCGCCTGTGCTGTGTTAGATGAGGTATAACTTCGTTGGACAGACTATACTGGGTGTATCGCGGCGGTCTACTTTGTGCCACCCAATAGATCCTTTCAACTCATCGTGGCGCCACGACACGGCAACGGCTCGGTGCCAGTGCCATGGCACACTGCGCAGCACTTGCAGCGCCCTGGCCCAGGGCTGTTTGTAGATGATCTGGGATCTGAACAGCAGCCCAGTCGAGGCTGCTAAGCGTGGTCTGGTCTGCTGCCTCTGTTTGAGGTCCATACTCCCTGATGAACCGCCTCAGATTGCTGGCTGCAGACTGTCCCACATATGCTTCCCAGGCTCCATGGCGTCCTTCTACAGTATTTTGCAGTCCAGCAAGTTGCGGCTGCGCGCCGCTAGGGTCTGTTGAGTCTGGACGAAAGTCGAGGTTCCGTGTGAAGCGACCCAACTGGCTGATAGGGTCCTCTGCGCCGAGAATACAGTTCAGATCGGCTGCACAAACTTCGTACCAGCCAAAGATGTGGTTCCATGGAATCCCCTGAGCGGCAGCTTGCTCTTGTTGGGCTGGGTAGGGAGAAATATTCTCCAAAGACAAGTTCACATCGACCATTGCCCAGTTTGTTCGGATCCGGTAGAGATTGCACTAATTTTTTCAATCATAAAGTATTTTGTTACTTTTTCTTTTAACTTGATAATAAAATTAACTCTAAACTCATAGAGCTCCTCAACTACTATGTTCAGAGGGGTGGTGTACGACCCTTTGCCGACGAACGGGCTCTTTGGTGCATCAATCTGCTCGGAGAAACAGTAGGGGAATAGCTGGCGGTCTACTAATGCTGGAGCAAACAGAAAACTATGCTACTAAGCTTCCTATACCAGTGGACGCTCAAGAAAACGCTTGGGGACTTCAAGAGCCGACATTGCACCTGTGATAGAACATGGTCCTTGACTAGACGACGAGTTGCGCTCATGCTGCTGTTGCTTATCGAGGGCATGGTAGAAATCCCCGGACAGTGTCCCCTTAAGGTCTTGGTTCATGACCTTAGAGAAGATGCCAGCCTGGTCGTTATCAACATCTATTTATTACTGGATTCTTTGGCTGCGGTGGTACAGTAGCGGAGGGACGGTGTATCTAGAAGTTATATGTCTATACCTTTAGGCCAAACTGGAGCGCATTCTCGCTAATGTCCACACCGGCGATCTCGAGATGGCTAATAGCATGGGGCTGAATCGACCGAGTCCACCGAGCGCCTTGCGCGTAGGCAATTGCCGTGGATCTGCACAGGCATCCGATATCAATGACCCTCCTGACGCCAAGGCGAAGGTTTGGTTTATTTGTGTAGATAAGCTGGGCGAACTAGTCATGTTAGTCGCCGTAGCCTAGGGGCGTCAGAGTTTTGTAGCAGCCAAGTGGTGTCGGTTCACTGTATATATGCTGGAACGATGCCTTGTTCGGATTCAGCTCCCCGGCTCCGGATTTATGAGCAATAGCACACATTGTAGCCAGAAGATATTGAAAAAGTAGCGACGAGGGACAATACACAATCCAGCTGCTTCGAATTTAGCTAACCTTCAGGCAGATAGAGGCTAGCTAAGACATATCTTGTATGAGGGAATTAAGTGCCTTCAATACTTGACCTAGTTGTAGATGCTACCATACAGGGTATCACTATAGGAATATCGGAACGGAGGGTGTTGGGAACAGCCATGACGTAAGTTCCTGCAGGATCACTATTAGGTTAGCAGACATGTGCAACTAAAGCGGCGTATAGCTTTGTACTATGGTGTGTAGTTGTCATTTCTAACTTACTGGTTACGAATATATAAATAAAGAGATTATATTGAAGCTACATTTCCTTGAGCTCTTATTTTTCCTGCCTCAATTTCACATATAGTACAAGTAATCAACTAAATCAAGTCTAACGAAGAGCTAATTCCCACACGGAGCCCATCTGCATTCTGTGGACGAAATCTTCATGTTCTTTGTAGAGTGGAGGAACATCGGCACCATGAATCCTAACGATCCTCTACACTAACTCGGCTCCTTGGCAAGTTGAAAAGAGTGTTGGCTCTGAGGTGAAGTGCGTATTCCCCATGTGTGATTTGGCCAAAGCTTAGCGGTTACGTTTGGGAGTTGAAAGTTGCCGCTTTTAGGCCGAAACATACACCAGACAGTTTGCGGCCTTGTGATTACGACGTAGTATTGGCCTATAGGGTCAACTTGGTGCGTCACGCACAGCGACAACGGGAGCTGTTGAATCGGTTAGAGCGCCTGCTGCTGCCGTCTAGCTATGAAAAATCAGGGGATCCACACCTAGAACAATAACCTGAAATGAGCTCCAATTTCTAAGCAATCTGTCGACGGAAATATAAGCGGTATAGTTGCTGTTTAATGAGAGCGCGTTCTTTTATGACACGATCGGACCCCATCATGTTCCGTTGACAAGACCTCCCAAATTGAAAGGCCGGAACAATGGGCTTTGTATTACGGCCGGTTGCTATTATTATCCATGCCTAAAATTTTTTTTTTTACGGAGTCAAAGGAACAGGTAACGTCAATGACTTTGAGGCGTGTCTGTGCACGGCCATGTTCTTCAGCCTTTGTTGTTACAGATCGACGGTATACCGACATTAGACCAAAGCGGTAATTTTAGAAATTGGAAATTGTCTAAATTCGAGACTCCAGATGGATTCAAACCCAGCCAAGGAATCTGCATGCGTGGCAATGAAAATTGTAGAGCTTGGCTTCGGTTTGCAGCGCGGAAGGAGTCGTGCAAGTACAGCGGCGACACTCCACATCATGCCGGGAGTAAATATATCAATGAGACGTTAGGGACGGCCAGTATACGTTGAATGCACAAGAAGAAAATTCACTTGGGCCCCACGAGGGGTTTCGGCCTTGGACTCGCCTGCTTTGAATGGTTTCAAACACGGTTCAGCAAGTGAGCCCGCCCGCAAGTTATGAATGGACTCAGCCTTGAACTCGCATGCTCTGAGGGCTTTCAAGGGCGAATTCGCCAAGTGAGCTCACAAGTATATAAACACGGCTTTACATCCTGTGCATCTACGAGCCTGTCCAGTTCATTAGCCGACACACCTGTTTGTTATGCCTTATTTTCACGATGAAATCCTCCCATTTTCTCCCTTTCATAGCGGCTCTTGCAGCGTCGGTAACGGCGTCTCCTATCCAGGAAGCCGCAGATGAACAGATCTCGCCCCGCGGGTCACCCGCTAGCGCCTGCTTCCCATTGTAAGAGAAGTGATGCAATTATGCATAAGCCCATGGTATGAAGTTAACGCTTTAAAGTGCTGATCCTCATTGCAACGTACCTACGGTTTGCCAATGTGCTAATGGTAAGCCCCCTGCGTCTTTTGACACTTGGCATTCTCAATATATGGCTTACAACTGTAGGATGGATCTACGAGTCCAACCGGGACAACTATAATGCTGGTGGCAATGGCTGCGATCCCCCTTGGAGATTTATAGGCAAGAAAACGAGCCAGCACCCGAAATTCCGTTGCTGAGTGGGGGATTTTGGGGAGGAAAAAGGAATTGTTGTAATATGCCCCGGTTGGCTGGTCCACTGAAGCAACTGGCAATGCCAATGACTCAACAGTGAAGGTGAAGGATGTGGATTATCAGATGGATTGTCTTGTCAACTTGTTCCAGTTTAGGCTGTGTACAAAGTATTGGGCACCAAGAATTATACTTTGCAATCATTTGCAGCCATGAATAGCGAATAATAAAGGGGGGTGGATAGTTCTTACAAGGGTTCGTAGAGGGCTTGTAGAAACTTCAATTTCAATCTAATAGTTGTCTTTTGGGTTTAAATGGTCCTTGGAGAATTCAATCTGGGGAACCGACCTTCGATCCGTATGCACACGTGATATTGTAGGTGTGTGTAACCAGACCTAGATGACTGAGGCATCTAGGTTAAATGTCAACGGAATATAAGGGGGTATAATTGCTATCCGATCAGAGCGCGCTCTTTTTCGTGATATTAAAGCTGTCTTGGGCTTTTATTCTTGAAAGCCTGATATCACTTCTTGGCGTCCTTGTGGTCCGTCGCGATGCATCCTTTGTGCCCCGGCTGCATCAGGATTTATTGGCCGGTTGCGGAAGGTTATGTCACTTATCCGCGTGACAACAGTTATAGAAATTAGAGTCTTATTTGGAGGGCAATTGAAGCAATTATACAAAGGACCCAACCTTCTTACGCGGTCACACGTCGCTAGAAATGAATGTGCTTGCTATCCGAGGCGACTAGTATACTATGGATTTACCCAAATTGAACTCAATTCCTTAAACTACGGAAAAGAAATAACTGTTCGTTCAGGTTTGCCAGAGGCCTTTATCTTTGTCTTCACTAGTATAGGCACCCCAATTCGCTTTTGCGTCTCGCATCCAGCTAGTCAAGACAATTGCGGCGCCTCCAAGATGATCCCGGCTTCTTTCTCTTCTTCTTATCTCTCGCCCGATCTTTAGGACTGCCATGGTAGTTAGTAAAACAACGGGGGTCTTTCGGCTCTTCCTCCTCCCCTTCCTCATTTATGACCGGGCTGTCATCATCCTCCGGATCAAGGTCATTGGGGTCAATCGGGACACAGGGCCTTTTGGTCTGCCTCTTCCTAGCGCGGGGAGAATCTGAGGGGTTTTGGTTCGGTATCCATTTGGTTTTTACAGGAAGCCCCGAGCCATCTTTGTGGTAGATGTATGCGCCTTGAATGTTTCTAGGAGGAATAGCTCCAGGCACGACAAACAAATCTGCTGTCTCATCGGCATCATTGTGGTTCGTATTGTGAAGCCAGTGTCCCCGAGGCAGACTATGCAGGGTGACTTGATAGACAAAGCCGGTTTGCGCCTCGAATTCCTGTTGGGCAAATGATCTGTCGATAGATGCTCCGTGCGACGGTGATACTAATACGTATTCAGGTGTATTGGCAACGGCAGCATCGTCGAGACCTGTATCGAAACCTGGTTGAAGGCCTTCTCTAAACACTACTGTAGGGTCTCGGAAATCGCCGACGAAGAAAGTGCTCGCTTTGTCTCCATCTAGTTCGTTTGTTATGTCCCCAAGTTGGCCGATTTGACTTTTAACCCGACGGATGGAAGATTCTGGCGCGCCTGAGGATGCCAAAGTTGTGGCAGCATAGGTGAAGCCCATGAGGGGTACACAATGTGGTGTTTTCATCCTGCTATGTGCGGCTTCAAGGAAAGAAGACGTGAGGTGTATAGCGGAATGCGGAAACGCTAGCCTAGGTGGCGAGAAAAGAGTTTATGTAGAGCCATCGGCAAGTGGGACATGGACGCGGTCTTTCTATTCAGGTCTAAACCTGCCACCTCACCTTGTAGTATCAATATGTCATGGGGTTGCCAAAACTATCATAAAGAGTGAATTCCAAGGGCCGGGGGCTAGCCAGGCGATAGTAAAATAATAAAAATATTGCTTATGGATAAGCGAATATACTTCATATCTTTATGCACATTAATACTGCATTCTTGTGGCTACTATCGATTGCCTCGTTTTTTTCGTAAGGCCACGGATATGTCTTGCTATATTGCTTGATTTTATAGGGAAGAGGGGGGCTCATGCTCGCTCGCTTGTCAATCATATCGCCACTGTCTGCCCAAAGCAAACTGAAGTCGCATATGTTCTATGGACTTGGGGGCCTGGCTTACCCGCTCAACGCCTCGTATTATGCTGGGGTTGTGCACCATGGCGTTGCATTCGGGTAGACACTGGGCTGTCTTGGCATGAATATTAATTATCACATCATGCCGTTCTCTGCACCTTCGCGCCGCTACCCGCTCTTGAAGGCTGTCTAGGTTCATGCTTCGGGGCGCTCCGTTTTGCCATTCATGGAGAAATATGGAGTAGCAGGCCCCTAGAGAGGTCAATGAACATATAAGAAACAAAGATTTCTGTCACCCCAGCCTCTTTTAATAATGATTACTTTTTGTAGGCTATATAGCCCCCCCTGCCGTGTCGTGGGTAAAGAAGACAGGGGCCGGAGTTTAATATCGCTCATTCAAACTCAGCGATATTCGTCGACCCGCCCTACGATATTACTAATTCACCAAGAATTGCCCTCACGTATGCCGATATGTATAACGAAAGAGGCCGAGGCGTCCCTTCTACTAAGATGTCCATGCGGTGAGTCAAAGCAAAGCCCCCTTACACTGGAGTTGGGGGCCAATATTGTTTCACGCGTACTCTTGGTCTAATGCTTGCTTCCAATTAGAAACTCTCCATCGTTATGAAACCTGGATTCCAGTGACGTCAGTAAAAGCCCGTCATGCACCAAGTTTAAAAGTCCTTCGGTGACCTCGGTACATCATGCACTCAACCGCGCACTCATCTTCCATATCCCACACTGCACCGACTGCGCAAATCACAGCCCTTTCGAATAACACGCCACTTCAGAACTGCCTTCAATATAGTCAAATAATGGCTGACGAGTGGCTGACTACGGATGGTAAGCATTGGGACGGGGTGGAATGACAACGGAATCCTAGACTCCAACTCTGATACCGATAAGATTTAGAGGACAATGCGAGTGGGTAGCTGCCTCAACACTCTTCCACCAATTTTGAGTCTAGAAGTCTTATTTGATGCAGGGTCTTTTATCGAGTACTACTATCAGGTGTTTGATAATGACCGGCCCACAGTGTACAAGTTCTACGTAAGTCTTGGACCCCAGATGTCGGGCTATGAACTCCTCGGCTAACCATTGTCTGTGAAGAGAGACAACTCGATGATGCTGTGGGACACCACTCCGTGTCACGGCGCCACATCAATCACCGAAAAGCTCACCGTATGTCGAGTAGTATGTTCTATATGGCAGGGATGCTGATTCAGTTGGTTGCTCCTTTAGAATTTGCCCTTGCCAAAAGTCCTGCACCATATCCAGGGATTCGACGCGATGCCGTCGAACGATGAGGGAGGAGTCATGGTCCTTGTCAAGGGCGTCTTGCTGGTAAGTTCCGACGGACCTGAAGCCATTATGTTGGCAACTACTAATTGATGCATAGAGAGAAGAGACGGAGCCTGCCATCAAGTTTGTTCAGTCATTCCAGCTTCTACCGGACGGCGACAGCTATTTTATCTTCAACGACATTTTCCGGATGCATTAAATCGTGGGAGAAATCTAGTGGCGTAAATCGAGCAGATTGGCAAACTGATGCCGCCGAGCACGGAGCTTATCAAGATGAAGTCGCTTATTCGAGGCAATACTAGTTATCTGCCTCTAGGACATGCAGCAGAGTCCTCACAAGTAATTCGGTTATCGTACAATTCCAGTCTTTATATATGCGCTTGAGAGTCTCTCATTTTGTCTATATTGCCTAAGCAGCCGTGCTGTGTGGCAAAAGCAGAAGTGATTCTGCCTTCATCATCATTACTCATCAGATATCCCCGTAATCAAGTCAGTCCCAGCCTTTTGGTTAACCTCTCTAGCTAATTGACCTAGGGTCGACGGTTCCTCCTTTCCCCAAGCTGAGAACCAACTCTTCATGTCATTATAACTGACAGATTGCTTCTGATTCTTTTCAAGCCACTTCTGCAAGTAAAACTTGGCATCATCAAAGTCATACGGCTTTCTTGGCTTCCCATCGGCCCCTGAGGATACCATCTTGCCCACAAACTGCCAGTCCCACGGCGCGGCGATGAACTTGATGCCCGTCCCATCCTCATCCATTCCCTCTACGGAGAGGACAGTATCTTGTGCTTCAGCTTCCGACTTGTACTTTTCCCAAAGGGCGGCTTTCTTGATAAAAAACGCCGAGATGGTATTGTCGGTCCATTTTGACGGGATCGGTTTGCACCTCTTGTTGGAGCTCATATGGGCCCATCTCCATCCTGGCTTGAGCTTCTCAAGGACTTCTTCTCCATACCTTTCGGGTTCGTCGGGGGAATAGGTGGTCGCGATGTAATCGATATCCCCGGTAGCCTGTCGGTTACCGAGTATAACATTCACGGCACCACCCTGAACAATCAGGGTGAATGGCTCCTCACGCAGAGCCATGTTCGCGCTGGCATCTTTCATAGCCTCCAATAGGGTCTCCCTGGTCATAGTGTCGGTCTCATCGCGACGCACAAGGGGTTTAAGACCCGAATGGCGAGGCACAGGCTCTGCTGTGACCGCAACCGCGAGGGCCGAAACAAAAGCTCTCAAGAAACGCATAGTGGTGATTCCGCTGCGTCTTGGTTCTCAAAAGATGCTCGTAAATAGAGGGTTAGTAGACTTCAACTGCAGCAGCTAAATGCAGATATAAAGCACTTCTAATCCAGCGCGGCACAAATCACTGTGCGTGACGAGAAGTTCGGATCCGGGACCCAAAATAATCTATTATTTCGATCATTTATTCCAATAAACTCCGTCTTGCAGGCATCATGGGCTGCGCACTATATCTGAGAGTGTTAGGGGTCGGCCATGACATGGGTACCCCCTCAACGCCTACACGAAGCTGAGGTATATAACTTCCTTGATATACCTGGCTAGTGTTTACCATCACTAGAAAGTAGGATTCGTTCCGTTAAGGTTACGGAGTCCCTCGTCCTAATCAATTCCTTTCTCTTCCTTTAGCTTTGATATGCCCATAATAAGTACCAGTTGTAGGGGTAAATATCCTCCTCCTCTCCCCGGGCCATACCGGTTGGGATATAGCATAATATAAAGACCAGGAAAAGTCATGGTTACAGCCTAAAGATTAAGATCAGTATTAATCAGTCGCCAACAGGAACTGGGGTCCTAGAGCTCTGGAGCTTCTTGTCTGGGGATATTTTGGCTCAACGCTTTGTAATCGCCAATCGTTTGCCGATATAATTGCTTCGATGCTTGTATCACGTTGTGAGTCATTATACTTAACTGTGGTATTTTTTTCTTCTTTTTTGACAAGATTATCATTTCTCCCGTTTTCTCCATTTATCTTGCCAGAAGACCATGTTTTATCCGGTCTAGAGGACCTCCCAGCTAATCTACCCTAAACCTTTGATAATTCTATTCCGGGAAACCATTTTAAGACAATGGACGGTAATAATGACAGGGTTCAAGGCCACAGCAGATGTACATGGAATGTATTGGAGGAGAGAACGGGAAGTTACGCAATACACGGATATCTAGTCTTAGTATAGGAAAGTCCTTCTTAGTTTGGCCAAAATGGCGCAAGAAATTGTAAAACGCATGATATCGACGTGTAGCGTGCAGTTAATAGTCTAAAGTTTCCTCTGCTTTGGCCTGATAAGCAAACGCCGCTCCAAGTCTAGCACGGAAGATGCCTTAATCCCTTACTTATCTGATATTGACTACGTAGTACTTATTTATGCCAAGTTAAGCGTGGGGCGTGGCGTGAGTTAAGATTATCAACTCTGGTGCGACAAAACTGATCGACTCGGACAAAGTGTGAGTCTCCATATACCAATTGCGTATATTAATGCCGACATCTCATCCCAGCAAGTAGAATTCATCGTCACCAACTCTCCTTGTCTTCAGACGTCTTTCTATCAAACAAAAACTACCAGGGACTGGTCGAGTCCTCAAGCCTGATCAAAATGGTTTCCGAATTTGCACTGCTCTCCCCTCTCTTCGCTGTTCTCGCCTACGCTGCAGCCCCCCCTAGCGTTATTCCCACTCTTGCCAGTTTTGATGGTTTGGAGCTTGGCCGCATGGTTCAAGATGTACAGAAGGCGAAAGATGAGATGGCGCTCATGAAGAACTTTGTCGAAAGCCAGCCAGACCCGTATATCGACATTCCCCCAAGAATGTTCCCTGCCTGGGGATGCCTCTACGACCGCGTTCAATTCAAGGTTGACGAGGTCCAGATCGCCATTAGTGCCCACGAGGACATTTCAAGCGTGGGACCCGAGACGATGGATATTGCAGAATCTGTCGCCACCGTTGATACCACAACGGCTGGCTGGAGTATAGAAGACTCTACTACTTTTGGCTTCGAGAGCTCTGTGAACCTTGGTTTCGGCGGTTTTGGTGCTTCCCTGGGTATACAACATAGCAACACGAACTCTAACGGAAAGAGCGGCGAGTCTAGCAACCAAAAGGAATACCGAAAGGACGTTGGCAGGACTCGTGAATGCCCCAAAAAAACCCACTGCTCGGTTCAGACCTGGACTTACATGGCGACGCTCAAGGGACATTGCCCCCTTATCCCAATGGCCGACCCCGTTTGCTGGAAGCTTCGCGTCGGAAAGGACTGGTTCCCGACCAAATTTCCTGCGTACAATATCTTGGCAGAGAACAAGCTTCTCAAGGGCAACCTTTCTCTTCCCGCCGTCCGCAAGCAGGACGACGCATGGGACGCCATCGGTGACAAATACTTCACCATGACAAACAAGGACGGCTCGCCTACTGGCCCAGTTCTGCCCAAGGAGTTTGTCGAGAATGTGTGGTGGGCAGATGAGGCCAAATATAGCATCAACTACAAGCTCACCACCCCATGCACAGTCACTGCTCCTATAATGGATAGCAAGGGAAACCCCAGAAGAACCCAGGTTTCTCTCAAGGTTCAGGGCGGCAAGTTTGTTTCTCGGGATGAGGCCCTGGAGCCTACGGGTTACAACTTTACCGTCCTTGATGTCCTTGAGAGCGCCTTCGATTAGACATTGCATCTGCTCAAATTGCTCCTGTTAGTCACACAGGCTCGGTATTTGGTGCAGTACTACTATTGCCTGGTTATGTGACTCGAGCTTTTTGTGTGTTGATCCTCTACCAAAATTCAGTCTATATGATCATTTTAAAGCTCTTGGCAATAGACAGTTTATTAGATAAATTTAAAGCATTATTGTTCAACGCTTACGCTTTGCCTTTGTCCTACTTCTTGCGTCTACTCATATTTAGAGCATTAGCTGTAGTGCATTTATCACAGTTACAGGGCTCCTTGTATTTGTATACATTGAACAATTCTGACATGGTTTATATTTTATATTGCAGCGTAGTATAAAATCTAATATGGAAATGTCGGTATATTTCTCCTACCACTTGCCTAGTAGAGTATTTTCCCCATCCTCGGTGGAGGTACCGCCTGCAGTGCTTGGTCTGACCGTACTCGACCGCTGGCTCCGGCTGGCCAGGCATCGTTCTCTTGGTCCGCTAGGAATGTCTGCTAATGGGTACGGGTACCTTCACAGTAGCTCAAGGAATGTAGTCATATAGGGCTACATAAATACTCTATCTACTGGGGATGTATACACTGCATGCTCCCTCGCTTTATTCTTAGCAAATACATGCTGCTATAGTTATTTTCCTTTAGACTTGTCTAGAATTTCTTCCTCTGTAAACTGCCGGGTATAGCTTCTTAGCAGCGCCATTCGATCGTCCATGCTCATCGACATTGTTCCTCCCCAATGAGTATCATACACCTGGCAAGAGTGCGATAGTCCTTCATAAGTAGTCGTACTGTACTCATAAGGTAGTCAATCTTATGAAACACAAGAGCCTCTTGCGCTGCGTAGAGTTCCTTGCTCCTCATAAACGCGACGGGATGTTCACGCCAATGCCGACGCGGGTTTAGGTGGTGAGAGGTGTGGTAGCCATCATTAAAGCAATAGCGATTGCTCTATTTGCCCACGAGGAGGCCCACGGGGTCGGTAGGCAATCCAGCAGGTCTGGTGCTAACCGGGACGTCAATTAGCGTAATGCTAGAGCGATAGTCTGAGTCGGGGTCATCATAATCTACCAAAGCATGCTGACCCCAGTTCCCCAGCATTAAGCCAGAACGGAGCAGCAGAAACGGGAGCATGAATATGATGACGGTTGCCTTCGGGCTACACTGGTATGGCGTAGAGAGCGCTGTATACCAAGCCAGCTCCCAAAAAGCAGCCTTCATCGCAAGAGTTCGCCCCTTCCTTATAAAGTATAAGGGTAAATCAAGCCAGATCAACAAGAAAAACCGCGCTTTATAATGCAGGAAGTGCAAAACATCATCGCGCTGGTATCTGATGGTGGATGAGAGGTCATTAAGCCCGTTCCCCTCAATGTGGTGATGCTTTACGTGATGGTAGTAGTAGGAATTCCAGGTATGTCCCATTAGCGGATGAGGAATATATGGGAACAGCCAGTCAAAGATGGATAATTGCTTGTTAAGAACGCCTCCCATGTATATGTGCTGATGCATCATCAAGGTGTGGGTGCCCATGTAGCTGACTTGCATAATAAAATGAGGTAAATCTCCATAATAGGAACGCCACGCTTGGAACCGACATGAAGAAGTGTAGCAACAGATGCGTAAGCATTACCACGTCTGTATCAATACGAACAATTGATCGGGCGACGCGAATATAGGGACGGAGAATTCAGCCGTCGATAAGAGGGGGCAGTTGAATATCACCAAGATCAACTCGGTAAAGCCAGTAGGTTCAAATGAGGCATGTTTGGGGTCGTTTAACGCGGCTAGAGCGGTTATAGTAGCCGCGTCTCGATGACGTTGGCCTAGTACATATAGAGTTAGCCCAAATGAGACTAGCCGCTACACGACCAAATATGCCTTCACCTTCAGAGAGGTGATATAAGCAGGGAGAGGGAAGTTAATTCGACCAGAGGGGAAACCAAGAGGTTGCAGAGCTGGCCATAGTACGGAGGAGAGGCAGATAGGCTGGACTCGTGCTTAATTAGGCCGCCAGGGGGCCAACGTGATGGATCGCGATAAAGAAAAGGGAAGCAGAGCAACAGGAATCAAGCATCGACTGCCATGAACTAGCTAGAAAAGTGTAATGAATGATGAAAGACGCTGGAAAGGTGCTGGAAGAGAACGTGGCTGCTTTATTGTAGGACACAGGGCGCCCCGTGACCGGGTTCCCAACAGCCTTTCAATTCACGACAGACGGCCGCAGCGCCACCTTTGACGTTGCACGACATGACAATAGGGAGTAACTATTTACTAGACAAAAAATGTGAAATGTGGTGAGGAGAAGGGACAACGCTTTCGTTGGTAGAGCTGGCAAGCCTCATGAGACAAACAAATCAAGGCTGCAGAACCAAAGCCACCGCCTTAGTCACTGCTTCTCATGCTTACGGGGCTTAAAGCAGCTCTCAAGGCTTTCGTGGCGGAAAAACTTGGGCAGATAAGGATTGGAACGGTGTTGATTTTGCGAATGGTGAATTTTTCCACGGCCTTGTAGTTGACACAACTTTTAGCTTGTTCCAAATTTCTCCATGTAGCCAACTAGCGCTGGATCTTTCGTGGCTGGAAATAAATGCCCAAAGGAAATACGCACTCCATCTGGTTTGTTTTGCCATGGAGTATCAGACTCGGATTGGCCAAGATGCTCTGCCTCGAGCCTCGCACTTGGCTAGATTCCTACGGTATACGCCATTGGCAATATTCACGGCGCCTCAACAAGCCCGTGGAGCGAACACGATCCCGTTTACACAAGTCCAAAATCCGACCTCCCCCCAGCCAGGCAACATCTGTTAACCAGGAGAGTGGTATTTTGACCTAGATAACTGGGTCAGCCGTGGGATGACCATTCGGGGAGGCGACTCAGTCTATCAGTGCCTGGCGAACCTGACTGCCGCTCTCGAACTCGTCGGTCAGTTATCCGCGGCACCTCCTCGGTTCTACCGAGGCCCAGGATGATGTGTCTGCTGGTAGAATAAGAAAGAAACTAATAAGCCTTTGCTTAATAAGAGAATTTTGAGGCGATAAGCTAATATTAAAAGTTAATACTATAAGATATTATATTAGCGTGTTTGTAAATAATAAAGCAGAGGTAATTATATCTCACTTAACATTATTCATTGTTATCAAGTATTATAGAAACACCAATAAGTGCTATACAAGTTATATAATATTAGAGGAGAACCTTTTACGTTACAAGCAGAATAATTAATAGGGAGACTAATCATCTTAAACTAAAGAACTCCAAGGCAAGCAGAAACACCTTGAAAAGGCCTACAAGGACAAGTTGGTTCGAATATGCGACCAGACCCCTTTTTTTCGCGTCTTAACTTATTACAAAGCTGCGTGCAGCTTGGTGCGTTTATAGGGTGGCTTGTAGAGGAGTTTTTACAGACACATTTGGAGACACATTCCTCTCGTTTAATCAACTTTCGCATTCTACCCGAAACTAGCATAAAAACATCTCGATCAACGATCAAATCGATCGGTTGAGGGCGAAATCGATACTATATCAATCGAGCGGCGAACCACATCTTGCACGGCCGATGAAGAGTGCCTAGAGATCCCGGGAAGCTCAGGGGTGCCATGTTGCCAGTAACTCCTGCTCGCGACCAAGACCAACCACGGTTCAAAAGCAACATGCTAGGAACGGATGCCACATTTCCTAGCAAACGGCTTTCGTACTCTCCACTATAGCTGTCTAAGCCTAGGCCTTCCAATCAAGTCCGCGACGCCGTTTATTGGGATGATCCTATTCTTCTGTTAGCAAATAGATACGTATATCAAATAAGGCTTCTCACAAGTAAATTACGGAAAATTGCACTTCTAGTCGCCTCTTCTTTGTACTTTGTGATGAAGTCCGTGCCAAGGCTTTTCATAAGCGCCAATGCCCCTTTTGCAGCCGTTCCCGGATCTTGTTCAGCCAATTTGACCTAGTATTAGAGGTATTAGCACCTCGTCTCGCGATTCTTACGGTGTAGTATATGGTAAGTTATGAGTATACCCAGTTCTTGCATTTTTCCATCATATCTATTGCGGCAGCCGTCATTTCAATCTTCTGAGCGTCGTCCAAAACGGCCCCTGTAATAAATTGTCAGACGGTGAGAAATAACACCAATGAAATGGGAAACTGACCGGACGATAGCACTTTCTTTTGCTCCTCAATCTTGACCATAAGACGTAAAATCTCGAGAGCCTTGAGTCATGTGTCAGTCTAGATGCACAGATTGAACGCTTAAGCTCGCTTACCCATATATGCGCAATAGTGTAATCGGGAATTTGTGGACTGTCGTCCAATTGATTGAATGCTGGTAGGACGGTGTATTCATTGAGAAGGGGCCTATTCAAGCTGTTAGCAAGTGCGCTACTCCTTGGCATTGAGCTTGGCCATTTCTTACCCGTAAGCATAGTCCTGATTGCAGGCATGCTTCTCGAACTTGTCGGCCCACGACTTTACCTGGCCGAGCACTGCCTCCACAGATCCAGCCGAGATGTCCTTGGGTGCTCCTTCATCTCTTTCCATGAAGATGCCCAACTCTCCTTGGTAGAATAGTGATACTTCCACATTAATATGCTTATTTACTTCTTCCAGCTGCTTCTTGGCATCTACGCTTAAATCTGCCTTGACACCCCAAAAGCTTAGTGAGGCTTCGGCACTACACAAACAAGTATTAGTACTAGTTTTGCTTGGGACCTGTAAATCTCGGGCTGAAAACACGCGGCAACACTTACTGTGCCTTTAGGTCTGTTGTCTCGGTGCCGTCTTTGGAAGTAAAAGTTATGCGGGCAATCATCCTGCCGCCAGTTTTAAACCCTGTGTTTCCGCCCCCTTTTAGCTCATGGAAGAATTGGAACGGGGAATTGTTTGAGATGCTTACCTTGAATCCATCGATCACCAAAGACTTTGGCAAACTTCTCTTTTTTGTATATGTCTGTGTTGAACCGGAATCCACCAGGCGTAGGTATCTGTCTCTCTACATCAAGAAAAGCGACATATGTCAAGCTATTCTGGGAGAACTATGACTACTCTTAGTTTTTTTTTAGCTTGTATTTTGTATGCGAGAGTCTTTACCTTTGCCTGGTTTAGGTAGTTGCCGGATATAGAAGCGCTCTGGCCCCAGCCAGAGATGGTTGCACCGCCACTTATACCGAGGGTCTTTAAATAGGAACTGTAACGCGCGTTAGCCAAATACTTGGATAACTAGACGCACCGAGCGCGTACTTGTAATCTTCTGTCAACTTGTACTCTTTTCTCAAAATACCGGGGCACCTTGCATTCTCAGCCCGAGTCTGTATTTCATTCGTTTCGATCATTTTGGCTTTTCCCTCTGCTTGCTTCTTCATCTCCTCCTTTAGCTCCTTTATTTCAGCAGCGACACGTTCTTCGATCTCGCTTGTCTCGGGCATCGTGAAGTATTCCTTCATGTCAATGTTTGCAAAGTCCCCTGGTCCAGTGCTAGGTGGCGTGAACTCAAACATTGTTTTCTCAGCTTGAAACGTCTCATTGGCTGCAGAACCATCTTCCTGATCCCTCTTCGCATTGTCACGCCAGACAATAGCATCGAAGATTCGTCCCTTTTCTAGGAACGAGTTGTACCTAATTTTCTTAGGTTAGAATAACAAATTCACTTTTCAAGTTGAAATAGGCTTGAGTGAATTACCCTTGTCCCTGGCGTAAGATGCCAACACCGTTCTTCTTGTTCCGGTTGCCCGCGTCTACGGGCGGGTTTTCGCCCTGGCCTTGGTCTCGTTTCCCAGGTTCAAGGGTGATGATTCGATCTTCTTCCACAAAGTCAACCTGGATGAAGAAGAATCAGCTTTTCAGACGACTCTTTACAAATATTAGTAGCCAATGTAAAACTAACATGTTCGTGTTGCTTGATTTGCTGAAGCACTTCATCAGAGAATCTACCCGAGTAGCCGTGAAAACCAATGGCATCTGAGCGATAGGTATGTTTAATACCCTGTGACTGGTCCGTATCGTCCCTGCCGTCTAGGTTTCCTTTGTGCATTTGGTTCACCCAGTCAATGTGCCTATCGATGTGATCATTTGTCAACTCTCGCTTGAAGACTACAATATGGCTGAGAAGAGTTAGCAGGATGAGTTCCGCAACGACCTAAAGAACTTTTATACGCCAAAGATTAATTTCTTACCCAGATGGTTTGGTAGCGCTATTCTCGGAAGAATCAAGTGCTGCTGCTCCCCTTTGAAGCATAGTAGGCCCGAGGGCAAGCCCCCAATACATGAGCTTCATTGCGCAAGTCTAGCAAAGGTGCGCAATATAAAAATAAATGTAAAATCAGCCAAGGAGCAGTAGATGTTGTTGAATGATGGAATGCTATGCTGCAGAGGAGATTCAAGGTGGTAGAGGGAGGTTTTATAGGCGATGCAGTCAAGGCAGAATTTGATATCAAAATCATAGTCCACAGCGGCCTGGCCTTGTCTGCAATGCAAACAAGAAATGCCAAAGCTCCTGGACCCTAGTGTATTAGTGTACATGTTCCCTCTTGATCCCTGAATCTGCCTTCTACTTGGGTGAACGTGGGCATTCGAATGTATCAACACTAGTTGGCGTGGAGCCACTACTGCTTATATCTGCCGCGCCATATTGCCAGTCGGCTATGGACTCATGGAGGTCGCATGATGCTGCACTCCTGGCTACACGTGGGATTGCTTGATTCCACCAAAAACCAAACGAGAACCGAGGCCGCTAGTGGAGCAGCTCTTGTCACACGAAAAAATACCAAAAGACGGGCGTGGCCGCGCCATGGTATTTTGTGTCTGGTGTTATACCCCATTGTATCAATCCCTTGCGACAGCTTTCGTACGGGCCCGGCGCGCCCCGCCGTGCCGACCTGGGCATTGAACGTGGACTGGTCCTTCGCTTAAAGCCATCTAGCCAGGTGGTTGAGGGCGTTTTACAGATGATTGGGACCTTTTCAGACCTGTGGCGAGAGCCTTGGTAGGCGTTACTATTGATGTGAATAGGCTTACTAGAGCCGGTCGTCCTTTTCCGTGGACATTTGGCCTGCCACAAACCACAGAGCTATCAAGTGTTTTGGCCTCAATATCCAGGCACAGTTTTCTATAAGGGGCAGTGCACAGTGTGTTCGTACAAAGTCTATTTGCATGGCAACCCAAGGTCGCCAGCCCGCGCAAAAAGCCGGAGAAGCCCAAACCGCTTTAAATTAATGCCCCTTGGCTGTGGGCTGGTATAATTCTCTTACTCCCGGAAATATTTTGGGAATTATGCTTCCGCTTTTCCCAAGCGACTTCATACCATTATACATGATACCATGTGCCAAAATAGCTCTGTAGCCGGGTGTCACCTCCCAAAGCCCAGCTTTGCGGTGAAAAGCGATAGCCGGGGCTTGTGGAATCATGTCAACTGCCGTCAACGGTTTGCCTATTCCAGCAAAGAGCACTAGACAAGAGGGTCTGGTTGGACCTAGCTTATCCCACGCGGCGCAATTTATAACCCGTAATTATGCCGTAGTTGCACGGATAACTGGGCACAACGCTAATATGGGTCTGATCTAGTACCGTTGACGTCTGATTGGAGCTGTCAACTGGTGTTTAAGAGTGTGGGGGGAGCGGTAATTTAGCGGGCCCACATGTGATTTATATTCTTTACTATATACCCTTACGCTTATTTTGAATAGTAGTAATACGTGGAAACTACATGACAACTTTCTTTATTTGCGTGGTTAGTTGCGGTCCCCTGGCCTAGGTACGGCTAAAATACAATGTTGCTAGATGCCCTCCATCTAGCCCCCTCTTTTTTTTTTTTTTTTTTTTTTAATAATAATTAAAAATTTTAAATATTTTCAAATACATTCATCTCGTCAATTTGAGAGCTAAAATATATCATTACTTGACGCGTTTATTAAAGCCAGCTTATTACCAGGGTGTTACGTGGAAAAAAACATATCAGAGTGTGGATACCAGTCATTTAACTGGATTTGGTTAGTAGACGTGTATACAGCCTTCTTGGCACATTCGACACACTGGCCTGATCCGGTGCGTTACGAGCTCAACTAGGACTAACTATTCCACTATTCCACGCTGTAGTTACGGCCGGCCCGCGTGTCGCCCTCCCAGACTTTACCATAGCGACAGGACGCATGGTCTCATTCCACGGGGAGGCCGGCCCCCCTTAATGGTGTTCTGTAAACGACTGGTAGGTTAGTTCTTGCAGAGTAAGAACGGCTCTCCCCAAGACGTATGTACCAGGCTCGTATATCTGACTCATAAACATGCGCATAATCGCATGGTCCAAGTATTCATTTTCCAAGAAACCAAGCCCTCTTGGCGCACATTCTAGCTGAAAGACGCGCAAGCATGGAGGACAGCATGTCTCTAGCCTTGTATGCCCAGCTCTCTTATATAAGGGCGGCCAGCCCGTCCTAGTATAGCCGTACCACCAGCTGCATCAGCCATGAACAAAGTCATTGGTTGAACATATTACCAAATCGTTGTCAATCGTTTACAAAGTCATTACTTGCTTATTACTTGCAACATGAAAGGCTCGGCGGCCCTCGCTGTGCTTCTCGGGCTGGCTTCAGCCAGTCCGACGCCGACGGCCGAGGTCCAAACCCAGCACAAGGCACCTTGGAATCTCCGAACAATCTCCCATCGGTCTAGTCCTAGGTTTCCGATGGTCAATTTTTTCCGCAACTTCAAGTACTACTATCAATCCTGGCCAAGCGACAAGACGTACTATGCGTATGTTGTTGATTCAGGTGTTCGAATTTCACACAAAGAGTTTGAGGGTCGGGCTGAGAACCTTTGGACTGCCTTGAAAACGAGAGATGGCAAGGACGATTTTGAGGATAAGAGTGGTCACGGCACTCATGTTGCTGGAACCATTGCCGCCAAGACATATGGTGTGGCCAAAACTGCCCGGGTGGTTTCTGTCAGGGTCCTCGACAAGGAGGACCGGGCGCCAACGTCGACAATCATAAAGGGCCTAGAGCAGGCCATCTCCGATATCGCAAAAAAGAACCGCCACAATAATGCCGTCATTAACATGTCGGTGGGGGCGGAGTGCTCCACGGCCATGAACACCATAATTCAGAGGGCGTATAAGCGCCGGGACGCGAGCGGTAAAGGCTTGGCCAGTATTCTTGTTGTAGCCGCCTCCGGCAATGAGGGTGCCGATGCTTCCACCTGCTCACCCGCTTCGTCGAATGACGCTTTAACCGTGGGGGCCATCGATTCATCTTGGAACGTTGTAAAGTGGTCTAATTACGGGAGAAAGGTCGATATCTTGGCTCCTGGAGATGGGGTCACCTCGCTTTCTAGTAAGAGCGACTATGGTACCGAAACCATGTCGGGCACTTCAATGGCTGCGCCCCATGTTGCTGCCCTGGCACTAAACGCCATGGCCGTCTTCTCCAAGTTGAGCAATGAAGTCAAGTTTTATCTGGGACAGACTGCCACCAAGGACATGATCAAGGGTGACCTTCGTGGCGCGCCAAATTTGCTCGTGAATAATAACAATAATGAACAGGAGAGCTGTGAGCGCCGCAGCCAGCCAAAGAATGAGAATGAGGACGATGCTTGTTGAGCAATTGAAAATGCCGAGGGAGTGGAATAGGAGCCATGTGCCCCTGGCTGTCGATGAGTTCGGGGTGTGTACACAAAAACAGATTCGTGAATGGTAGAATATATCAACATGAAGGCTACTTTACTCGGGCCATATGTGTGTTCTACAATATGCCTCGTAGGATACCTTGTCAGATACGTCGCCAGGAGGCGTTGTAATTATCGACTAGAAGTATCACGGTTCAAAAGCAGTCCATGAGGTTGCGGGAGGGACCATTTCAAACACCGCTATAGGCCTCATAGAGACTTGCCCGGCTGAGTCGGTTGTGTGATGACGATGTCGACGACTTCAATTTGGGGGACGGTGGTGTTGCTGCTGCTTCTGCTGCCGCTATTGGCACCAAGGCTCATATCGGTTGCATTCTCTGGTATAGTGTGTCGGTCTGCCGTCAGCTCCATCTCGTCCCATATTGGCTAAGAATCTAAACGACGCCTAGTCCCCGTCGAGTGGGAGATTCGGAATAAGTCGTCGATGTGGTGTCGGTTGATCTTGACTCCAGTCCGTGTGCACATCAAGCCACGGCCAGGTCTATAGCAGGATCCATTGGGTTCAAGTCTAATCTTATCAAATGGTGTATGTATGTATCTTGGCTCGTTGAAGCATTAGGGCCTGCATTTTTCTGAGCCTATCGCTAAAGTTGCTACTATATAGGCTAGTTTTAGCTTGCTATACATAGCTGCTATCGCATTTCAGGCCTTAAAGTGAACATCTATATACTACTGTAATAGATTGCCTAAAAGAGGCGGACTCATTCGCATACACCGCAGTGTTTACAATATATTGGCCGAATTCCTTGAGGATGGCCGGGCCCATAACCATGTCATGACAGATGGGGATGTAAAACGGGGGGTGCGGTCCGCGAGTTTTCAGACTCATATGCTGAGTAGCGCAGGAACTGAATCGTGGACGGGAGTTAAGTTGCCCCATCATCAAAAATGCAGCGTAATATACGGAAAACACCATCCGTGCGTATCGCCGTGGCTATTTTTCCAATGGGGTACTGGTTACTAGACGGGACTATCGACCGCTGGTATCATCAGGGCGCTTGACCAGATCGCACAATCGCACGAGGGAGCATTCCGAACTCGATTACCTATCTCCTGTCTAATATGAAATACCCATACTTTGGAGGCAGCATGCTGCATTTGTGGCCACCATCAGCGTAGGTACACTCTAAGTGGCGAGCCATCATATCAATACCGCAACTCGCTTATAGCGCGGGTCGACTTCATAGGAATTGGTAATCCCCCGTCCCGATACAGAAAGAACTGGACTCGTGCCGCGCGCTCGTTCAGTGTTTCTATACCAACTCAAGGGAGTCTACCAATGACACACAATGGAAACCATATCGATTGCGTCATGGACGAGTTGCGTAGGATGGCTTAGATATCTAAAACGGGCGATATCCAAAGGCTGCAAAGTTATCTGCAGAGACACATAAATCCAGGCGAGACTACCCAAGTGCTCCATGGTTCTTGCAACTAATCCCAAGATTCCCGCCGACGGTTGGTCGAAAGGCTCACGTTAGCCACCTAGAATCGACTTCGCAATGAACAAGTACAGCCGCGACGTTGTGAGGCTTGCGCCGCCTCAACTGCTTCATGATGGTTCACATCGCCCTCGCCCATCCTCAGGGAGTATCAACAGGCGGTCTGCTTTTGTCACACCATCTGCTATCGAGTCCCCGGGCCGAGCTCTTGCTGTCTGATCTCCCATCCAAACTTCATCCATCATGACTTGGGTCTTGAAAATTGCACCCCCGCCTTTTTTCTTACCAGCCAGCGCGCCTAAATATCCCGACTGTCCTACCCTCGCCATCAACTCGTTCAAAGCCGATTCGAAACTCTCCTAGTTCTCTCGCCTCTATCAACATAATACCAGCTCCATCGCCCGCGCCGCCCGGATCGCCAGCCACAGGCGCCCCAGGGCCTTCTTGAATCAGTGGCAGGTCCATGTTGGCGCCGTTTACAGCCGCCAAGTCGTTCTCACCATGATTCGCAGGGCCCAATTCCTCCATCTCCCCTCCATTGTTTCCTTCATCTTGGGCGTTATGAACAGCAGCGCCTGGTTGCGGCACGCGAGGTCCAAATGAGTGCCCGCGCGCCGCGAGCAGCGCCCACTCCAGCACATCCTGTGGAACCGTCTCGATCTCCCGTATGTCGCCCTCGGGCAAGTTGCCTTTCAGAATTCTATACCAAAGGGACAAGATGAGAAACGCGAGCAAGGAAAGGACGAAAAGCGCCAGTACAAACAGGAATATGGCAATCATGGTGGGTGGCACATACGCCGCGGGCTTGACGCATCCCTGCGTCTGGTCTTGTCGGGCTTCCGGCGTCGCAAGCAGGTAGTTTCGTCCTCCAGAGATCATGACCATGGTGTTGAGCAGCATGGCCAACTGATCGGCCACGTTACCGACAGCAGGCGTGTTGGTGCCCCAATACATCAAGCCCTGAAACATGGGCGCCCAGACCCTGAGGTCGTAAAGGGAGGCCATGCTTCGGGCCGTGTTTGTCGCCCCGGGTGCATTCAGGGTGCATTTGAGGGCGTCAAGCTGCACCGGCTCGTCTGGTTCCCAGCTCTTCTGGACGGCGGCGAGGACACCCCAGTCTGACCCGTCAGAGTTGGCGGCAGCCGAGGTGCTCCATGCCACCAGATGGTTAGTGTTGGATCCTGTGCCGGTGTTGTCGCTGTACTCATCGAACCAGTTTGTGTACAGCATCTTCTTGGATACCAAGTCGTTGATAATGGTCACGTTTGAAGTCCCCGCCGGAAGAGTAAGCGACGCCGTCGTCTCGCACTTCCATGAGCCGATGATGTCGCTGTCATCCGGGCAGAACGATGGGTCGAGGTTGACTTTTTTGTATATCCCGAATGGGCAAGTGTTGTTGAAGGCAAAGATCTGCGCATTCTGCAACACGGCTACCGGTCTCCCGTTGACTTGCGAATAAATATCGGGCATGGAGTCGTTGAAAACGAGGCCCTGGCCGAACCAGCACCGGTCCTTTACGGGCTTGCTGACGACAAGGTAGGCAGTCAGGACGTCAGCCGCCTTTCCCAAGAGAAATAGGAGCAGCAATATGGAGAAGCCCACGGTGCCGCCTGCGAGCCTACGAAGCCGGAACGAGGTGAGCACAAGATCGAGGCCGTCGAGCGAGCCAATGACGCTCGTGGCGGAAACCGTGCGGCGGCGGGCGACGACGATTTTGGCCAATATGTGCAGAGCTATCTTGGAAAGCCACGCAGTGGCTGCTATGCAGACGATGAAGTATACTCGCAAGATGACGCGAGCCGTCGCAGTAGACACAAAGGTGATGATCATGATAGTCGCGCTGGAGAGTACGCGGCGTTGATTGAGGCTAAGAGATGGCCTGACCAGAGCGTAGCTCTCCATATTCCGTCGTTGTATAAATACGTCCTCAAGCTCTGGCAGGCTCTTCTCATTGTAGAGCAAGCGTACACGGACTGATAGCTCACATGGCTAGACAGCACACATTCAGGCACCCAATCTTTGGCGTTGTGGCTTCTCGTAGTTTTGCGCCTTCGGCCACCCGGCCCCTTCAGCTCCTTTCCAGCCTCAGAGCATGACTTGTCTTTGGCAGTGACGCAAGCCAATCACCCATCGCGGGCCGCATCAGCTTGCGCGTGAAAGCAATCGTTTCTGAGCGGGAGGTAAAACGGACTATCCGCACCGGCAAATACGTGCCGAACTCGCTTTGCAAGGCCATCGCCAGGCGACGGGGGCAAGAAGTGACGAAGTGGCGCTCTGTGAGTACCAGATTTTTTCTCGCGAGCGAGGCTGATGGTCAGTGTCAACTCTGTCGCGTCACCCTCCCGCCATTCCCAGCATCTGGCTTCCTTCGGCACGACGCGACCACGAGTGGCATACGTGTAGCGATAAACCCGAACCCTAACCCTGGGGCCATTTCCTAATCACGAGTTTTTTCATTTTCTCTTCTTCAAGACTTTGATCACGACCTTGACTTGCAGGAACCCCAGATCAGCAAGGGTTGCAAGCACGCCAAACCCACAAGTCAGCAGAACATGGTGCGACGTTGGGTGAAAAATCTTCGTCCGGGCCATACCTACCTAGGTACGTAGCTTCACATGTACAGAGTACATGTTGTGAACAGCCGTGTTGCCCATATACTCCGTACATCCCGGATTTGACCTTCGTAAAATATCGTAGAGTACCTTTTTTTTTCGTCGACTCACCTGCTGGTTTGATTCAAGCTTTGCCGTTGGTGGCTCGGATGGTTCCGAAACTAAATCGCCCTATCCACGTGCCCCATTCCAAATGTTGAGGGTGGTCACGTGATGAGGGTTCAGCCTCGCGCGATGCCCACAGCATCGCACATTCCCGGCTTATCAGCCTTATTATTAGTTAGGCTAAGACAGTTTAATGTAATTGCTATTTCGTTAGCCTTACCTCCCTTTATAGGTTATGAGCTCTCTTACTCTTAAAGCATTATTATAAACCTTCTATTAACTCTTTCTGTCTTTATCTTCTAATAATTCAAGTGTTATAAGTGATAATTAAGGTTATAGACCGTTTATTGTAGCTTATATATATAACCTACGCGTAAAACACTATAACCGATTAATTATAGCATTATAAAACGATAAGGATCTTAACTTATAGTATATTATAAGCCTCTTTAAGAGACGAGAAGCTATAAAGAGCCTTATAAAACGTAAGAGAGACGAGAAGAAGGCTATTAAGAAGATTAAGGCTAGTAAAGCTTTTAAATTCGTGCTTAAAGCCTTTATTAATTATTAATAGCTTACCTTTCTTAAGCTTTATTATTAAAAAAAATAATAACCGTTAGAATTAAACTTAAAATCTCTTTAAAATAGTAATTTATAGTAAATTTAGCCTTATTAAAGCTATTACCTTAATTATATAATTGTAACGAAAATACTAGCATTTAACACTTTAACTTTATAGTTAATATATTATTAATAATTATAATAAAAGAAAACCCTCTTACCTAATAACTTTACACGAATGGTAGGCTAGAACTTAACGCTACTTTTATAAGTAATCGCCTTAAATACCCGAAATTAATAATTTAGAGTTAACGCTAAAAAGCGAATTATTAAGGTAATAGAAATTTTAAAGTTATTTGCTCTATTTAAGTTAATAATAATAATATAATACATGAATAAAGAGAGTAATTATATTAAGGGGAAACTAAATTAATGCTATTTATAGGTTATAGCGAAATTATAGCTTACTAATATAGCCTTTAAGAGCCGTGTGCTCTTAACTTTACTTTTACTATAACTAGCTAGTAGTTATAGTAACTTTTAATTATAATAGTAAAGTGCTAGCTATACTTACCGTTACACTAAAAGATATTAAAGCTAGGTTTTAAATAACTAACTAAATATATAATACCTAAAGGCTCTTATATAACATTTAATAATATTATAAATTATACAGTTAAATAACAGCTATTCGTTAATACTAGTAATTTAGGTGATAATTAAAATAACGACGATTAAATATCGTATAATATCTTAACGCACACTAAATTTTACTATAAATAAGCATATTAGAGTAAAATTTAGAGACTTCTAAATCTATCTAAGATAACCTATAAGCTTATAAGCGGTTTTAGAAGATCTTATGCTTTATACAAGTAAACTTTAATAGAATATTAGCTTTCTCTTTATTAGATAATACTATTATAGTAAATATTAAGAATTTAGTGGATTTAATTAACTATAATAAATGGAAAACTTTAATTAAGCTTATAGCTCGCATATTAGGTTTGTGAAAGATTATTCGGGGTAAAATAAAGCATTTTAAATTATTAGATACTAGCTTTATAAAATGTAATATATTAATCTTCTTTATAGTATTTTCACGGATTTAAAAGAATCTTAAAGCTAAAGAATAGACTCTAAATAAATTACTAGTTAATATAATGTAAATAATTACTAAAGACGTTAGTATATAAGCGAATATTATAATTATTAATGTTATTGCTTAACTTATAGCCTTTAATTATTCTACTTATATAAAAATACGTGACTAGCTAGATAAATACTAAATTTTTAGAATTAAATTAAGAGAAAACACCCTAATATACCTAAAGTTATCTGGATTAGGGTAATAATAAATGTAATTTAGAAGTTATATTCGTAACTATACGCTCTATGGAAAATTAGTACTATTAAAGGAGATTTAACTCTTAAAGAAATGCTTAAGATGTTAAACTATATAGCTAATAGTAATTAAAACACTATAAAGACTACCTTTATGCTTTAGGGTAATAACTAGAATAGTAATTAAGGCTAGAATAGTAATTAAGTGTTATAAACGACACTACACGAGAGACGGGACGGGACCGTACCGGCTAGGATAGGCACGACCCGTGGGCACGAGAAGAAGGCAGGGGCACGTGACTAGCCACGTGACCTAAAAGGCGATTAAAGACTTAAAGTATTAAGTTAGTAATCTAGGACGAGACTTAACAGGATTAAAGGTTAAGCTAATCGATTAAGGTTTAAAGGGATTAATAGTTAAGCTAATTAATTTAAGACTATAATAAAGAGATAAACGAGTACTTAAGAAGGAGATATTCCTATAATTAAATAGTTTAGATCTCTATTAATTAATCTAAGTAATAGTTTTACTATTAAGAGTTATACTCTTAATAGCCTTATTATAATACTACTTAAAAGCTACTTTATAGCATTTAACTTAACTTACTTTCTAAGAAATAAACTTACTATACCTTAGAACCTAAGCTACTATTACATTTTAATTAATCCTATTTAGTAAGTTACCTTAAAACTTTAAGTAGTAATAACTTTTAATATATTTACTTTAAGCGGAAAGACTATTAACCTTAAGGAGATAATAAAGTACCTTTATAATAAGATTACTAAGCTTAAGAAGTAGAATTAATAGCTTTTTAACTAATAGAATAATCTCTACGAGAAACTTAAGGCACGAGAAGAGGAACTTATAGTAGTTTAAAATCTTACATTTATATTCTCTATTAATAATAATAATATACTAAAATTCCCTAAGCTTAAATTATACGATAATTATAAGGGTAATGTAAGAAACTTTCTTATATAAGCCTAAGCTTACCTATAAGTTAACGAAAAAATCTATATAATACCTAAGTTATAAATTCTTTATATTAGTAACCTCTTAACTAGGAAAGTAATAGAATAATAGGAGCTAACCCTTCGCGTATATCTTAAGCATAATACTAAAGCTAGAGTAAAAGTTATTTATATCTTCTTTAATTACAAAACCTTTAAAGAATAACTTCTTATTACATTTAAAAACCCTAATAAGCATAAAGAAGCTATACGATAGCTTACTTAACTTAAGTAAATCGGATCTATAGCTTATTACGTTAAGGAGTTTAAAGGCATTATAATAAAACTTAACTAGAATATTAAACCTAAAATAAAAGTCTTTTATTAAGAACTTAAAGAAGAAGTAAAGAATAACATTTATTAAGAAGATTATTCTAAGTTATTTAATAACTTTATTAAAATAGTTATTAAGGTAAATAACCGTTTATATAAGTAATATTACGAAAAAAGTTATAGGAAATTTAGATTATATATTAGGTTTAATAAACCTAATAGTAGTAAGCCACGTTAAATATTAATAGTATACGGGTATTACACTAGACTTATAGAACTTAACGCTATAAATAAGGAAAAGGGGAAGACTTATTATAATTATAATAAGACTAGACACTTTACGAATAAATATAAAGCCCTAAAGAAGCTATAAAAGCTAATTCCTAAAGGCAGGAAGCTTTATACCATAAACTAAGAAAACTTACCCACGCGAAATCTTAGTATAGTAAGTAATAAAGGAAGCCTTACATTAATAAATAATATTAGTTTAGATAAAGATTAGGAATTTAAAACCTAACTAGTACCTAATAACTTTTAAGAACACTAAATACCCTCACTAAAAAGTAAACCTTTACTAGAACAAATCTAAGAAGAAGAGAATTATTTAATTAAGAAAAACGAACCTAAAATTAAATATAAACTTCTTAATTAAATCTCCTATTATAATAATAATTACTACACGTATCTTAATAGTAAGTAAGGTAGTAAATAGTTTCTACGAGAATAAAAGGGAAGGAGAATAACCCTTATAATATAACTAAAATTATAATAAACTAATTTAAAGATATTAAACGAAAAGTTATACTATACTAAGAATAACGTATATACTACCTAAGCTATAACCCTATAATATAAGAAGAAAGGGAACTATATAACTATAAGTAACTCGCTTAGCTTAAGTTTAATTAATATAAATAGTAGATTAAGCAATTACTAAGGAAGCTCTAATAATACGTTAGAAGATAACCGCTAATAATAGCGCCTAAAATAACGCGTTAAAGAATAATATAAGAATAGAATTAATAAATTAGGAAATAATAGTTATTATTACAATTAAAACCGATTCCTTAACGGAGATTTAATAGGTCTTTATATACTATAAATATTAGTAGTATAGTATACCTTATAATTAATATAACTATAATAGAATAAAGGATTTAAGTAATAATTAATAGTAGAGTACAAGGAAATTTTATCTTATTAAATCTTATTAATAGATTATAATTACCTTAGACACCTAAAGATAAGCTCTACTAACTTATAATTATAAAAGAAACTATAGTAAAGTATAGCTAAGGAGTAGTTAACATAGAAGTTACGTAGCTTTTAATTAGTATATAAGGTACAAAACATTAAGTTATACTAGATATTATAGTAATCTTAAAACATAATATTATATTAAGAATACCCTAGTTATAAGCGAGTAATCTACGAGTTAATTAGAGAACCGGCTAACTTTAATAGGATTTACTAGAATACGGTTATAAAGCTAAGAGTAGCCTATAAAGGGCACTTTATTTAAACTATAATAGGCCTTTAGGAATATATGTAATTACTAGAGAGCTAAAAGCTAAGATAACGAAGATTTCTAAGAAATACTTAAAGTATAGTAAGCTATTTAACGGAGAGCTAAAAATAGGACTATTAAAGTATTTACGCTAAGACTACGAGATTAGACTTTAGCCTAGTATTAAACTAACGTTTAATAAGATTTATTCTTAGAACCTTAAGTAAGATAAGGCGCTTAAGAAGTATCTAGAGAATATATTATAGAAGGGATATATAAGACTATTAGAGTCCCTAGTAAAATACCTAATCCTATAGGTATTAAAGAAGAACGGGAAACTATAATTATATATTAATTACTAATACTTAAATAAGATTATAATTAAGAATTAATACCCGTTACCGCTTATAATAGAAATTAGAGATAAAGTTAAAAAAGCTAAATGGTTTACTACACTTAACTTAAAAGGAGCCTATAACCTTATACGAATAAAAGAAGGCTACGAGTAAATAATAGCATTTTAAACTAATAGAGAACATTATAAATATTTAGTAATGCCTTTTAGGCTTACTAACGCACTAGTAACCTTTTAAAGAATAATTAATATAATCTTACGAAAACAACTAGAAGTATTTATAGTTGTATACCTTAATAATATCCTTATTTATTTAAATACCTTTAAGGAACATAAACGATATATATATAAGGTACTATAAACTTTATAGGATAATAAACTCTTAATTAAAGCCTTAAAATACTAGTTCTACTAGAATACTACACACTTTCTAGGGTATATGCTTACATATAAAGAAATACAAATAAGCCTAGATAAGATTAAAACTATTAAGGAATAACCTACACTAAAGAATCTAAAAGAAGTTAAAGGATTTATAGTATTTATAAACTTCTACTATAAGTTCTTAAGCGAATATAAAGACATTTTATAACCTCTTATAAACCTAATAAAGAAAGAAGTTAGCTTTTAATAGAATAAACTAAAAGCTACGGTATTCTAAAAGATAAAAGATTTAATTACGTTAGAACCTATATTAAAAGCACTTAATTAAGATAAACCTTATAAGCTTAAAATAAACGCCTTAAACTTTATACTAGGCGAATAGCTTAAATAATAAGATAATTAAGGAAGATTATACCTAATTATATTCTTCTTAAAGAAACTCTACGAACCTGAACTTAATTATAGGATTTACGATAAAGAACTTATAGCTATTATTAAGTGCTTTAAAGAATAAAGACACTATCTTATAGGAGTAAAGTATTAAATTAAGGTTTATACTAACTATAAGAATCTTATATCGTTTTTAACTATAAAGGATTTAAATAAATAATAGATTAAATAGTATAAAACCCTTATAAATTATAACTTTAAAATTATATACTATAAAGAATCTAAAAATAAAAGAGTAAACGCGTTTAGCTAAAAAGAGAACTTAAAATTAAATAAGTAAGTGAGTAATACACCCTTATTACGCGCTATTAAGAATAGAAACCTTATACTAGGCACCTAAGAAATTAATATAACCTGGTAAGTTAAGCTAGATAAAATATAAATATATTAAATCGCATTATATATTAATAATAATAGCTATTTAAATAATTAAGAAATAAAAACGCATTTATTTAAGGAAGGTAAGACCTTCTTATATAATAAATAGTAGTATATTCCTAGTACACTTTAAGAATAGCTTATTAAGGAAATATACGAGTACCTATTACACGGATATTAGAGTGTAAGGAAAACAATTAGTAGGCTAAAAAGATCGTATAACTTCCTAGAAAGCAGAAAAATAATATAAGAAGTTATTAAGAAATGCGATACGTATAATAAAGTAAAATTAGCGTAACACGTATTATACGAAGAATTATAACTAATATTACCACCTAAAAGAGTATAGTAAACTATTATAATAGACTTTATTATTAAACTACTAAAGTTAAAAGAACCTATAATAGGAGTAGCTTATAATAGTATTCTAGTTATTATAGATAAACTTATAAAATACGCCTATTATATTCTATATAAGAAATCGAGTAATACTAAGAACTTAGCGTATATATTCTTTAAAATAGTTATTACATAACATAAATTACTAATAAAGCTTATATTAAATCGCGATAAATTATTTACCTTAAACTTTTAGAAATGCCTTATAGAAACTATAAAGATTAAATAAAGCTTATTAATAGTATTCCACCTATAATTAGATAGATAAATAGAAATCTTAAACCAAATACTTAAATAATATCTACGAAGCTATATTAACTACTAATAGAATAATTAGATAGAATAGCTACTACTAGTATAATAGGCTTATAATAGCTCTAAGATTAATAATATAAAGATATTACTATTTAGGGTAAATTATGGATTTAACCCTATTATTAAAACACATGTAATACAAAATGTAAACGCGCTAGTAGCTATAACGCATATAGCAACTATAATAGAAATATAGAAATACTTGTAATAGGAATAGATATTTTTATAGAACTAAATAAAATACTACGCGAATAAAAAGAGATTACTAGCGCTAATCCTAAAGGAGGGATATAAAGTATACCTTATTCGTAAAAATATTAAAACTAAGCGACCTAGTAATAAACTTAACTAAAAGAAGATTAGACTATTTCTTATTAAACGAAAAATCTTAAATATTAACTATAAACTATTATTACTAAATAAAATAAGAATCCATCTTATATTTTATATATTACTATTAAAGAAAGCACTAGATAAATCTATAATCGCTATAAATATTATAACGAAAGATACTAACGAATATAAAGTTAAACGAATACTTAAAGCACGGGAAGACATAAAGAATCGTTATTATCTCGTTAAATAAAAGGGATATTTAAACTCTAAAAACACCTAAAAACCAGCTAAAAATCTTACGAACTACTTAACGTTACTTAAATAGTTTTATTTCTAAGAAACGTATTCTAATTAATCTTTTAAGTACTATTTAATAACTTAATATTAAATTTAGTATTTAAGGAATAAACTAAAGTAGGATCTAGATTCTTAGAAGGAGTAAAAAGGACCCCTATAGCCTTCTAAAGCTATTCCGCTTCCTTACGTTTCACACGTTCTAACTCTTTAACGTTATTAATACCACGCGTAACCACACGCATTATTTTCTTAAATTATAATCTCTTTTATTTTCGTAAACGCTTTATCTTTACGTCTATTAAACGACGCTCTTCTTTAGTAGACTTAAGCTCCCTTTTAAAACGCATATAATAATCGGCTATCCAATAAAGCTAGGCTAGCAAGATACCTTACACGTCGCAATGGGACTTGTAATCTATTACGCATTAAGCGTAACGGGAGAAATTAAAAGAAGACAGTTAATAAAAGGTAATACCCTTTTCCTTATAGTAGAAATAAGAAGCCTTCTTTATAGTCTTAGGGTTAGAAAGGATTAAATATAATAAAGCCTTACACTACTTAGACTTCTAAGAACGCGTCCTTAACCTTTGCTTAATAACACGATTAGCGGGTATAATAGCACCTAATAATAAAGGAGAGAAGAATTACCTAAGCTCTTAGCCGGCCTGTTTTAATAGCCTTAAGGATAAGACTAATAGAGGAGGGGTATAATATTACAAACGATACTATATAAGAGACGGGACGAGACCGTACCAGCTAGGATAAGCACGACCTATAGGCACGAGAAGAAGGTAGGGGCACGTAACTAGCCACGTGACCTAAAAGGCGATTAAAGACTTAAAGTATTAAGTTAGCGATTTAGAATAAGACTTAACAGGATTAAAGGTTAAGCTAGTTAATTAAGGTTTAAAGGGATTAATAGTTAAGCTAATTAATCTAAGACTATAATAAAGAGATAAACGAGTACTTAAGGAGGAGGTATTCCTATAATTAAATAGTTTAGATCTTTATTAATTAATTTAAGTAATAGTTTTACTATTAAGAGTTATACTTTTAACAGCCTTATTATAATACTACTTAAAAGCTACTTTATAGCATTTAACCTAACTTACTTCCTAAGAAATAGACCTACTATGCCTTAGAACCTAAGCCACCGTTACATTAAGGCTAGAATAGCAATTAAGGCTAGAATAGCAATTAAGGCGGCTATTAGGGCTAAAATAGTCGTAATAATAACAGCAATAATAGTAATAATAGCAATAATAGTAATAATAATAATAATAGCAATAATAACTCTAGGGGAGAAAATTCCAACCTATAAAACACTAGAGAGTTTAATAACACTAATAAGAATGTTAAACTTAATTGCGGTTATATAATTAAACCAGGTAAAGTTAAACATAAAAAGGATAAATGTTAGTTGCTTTATTTTAACTTAGCTTCTAAGAACTAGAAGCTAAATAGCTCTAGAAATAATAATAGGTTAAAGCTTAATCCTAATATTATAAATATTAGTAGAAGTTTTATAGGACTTACGCTTAGTGTAAATACATTTAATCCTAAAACTATTCCTATTAATAATAGCTTAAATAGCGCAATTAATATGGTTCTTTCTTTAGGAAACCTTAAACAAAATAATGTAATTCTTAACTTTAAATATAGTAATTATACCTTTAATAACCCTAAATAATTCACTTATTTAAATACATTTTTATGTGTAGATTATATAAAAGCCTATAATACCAGATAACTTTAAATTAATAGCGTTAGATTAGTCCTTATCCTTATATTAGGTAGTATATTAGAATTAGTAAACGTTAACTACTCCTTAAAAGTAGTAGTTAATATAATATCTATAGGACTTTTACGTTCTAATAGAATTATACTTAACGGATTTAAAGATACACTTATATAACGGTTAATAAAGCAGCTTATTACTAACTACTACTAGACTTAAAACGTTATTATAGTAAAAATCACTTAAAATAATATATAACACTATAACTTTACATCTCTTTCGTTAAAAGCTATTATAGGATCTATTAAGTATAGCTTTCTTTATAAAAGACTTAATTATACTAGGTAAGAACGAATCTTAAAAGTATATAAAAAAGAGGGAATTCGCGTTAACTAAAACTCTTTACGCAACTTTTATTATAAAGCCTATAATCTCGTAAAGGCAGACTAAATAGTTAATTACTAACCTGCTATTAAGGCAACTAGCTTTCTTTCTTATATTTACTAGGACTTCGTGGAATATAAGCCTGTATCTTTTAGTAGAAAATAATACACACTTTATACTATTAATATGAAAACACGCTTTTATTAGGTTATTATAACCGTTAATTAGAAGAAAGTTATATTAGTAATTAATATATAGATTAATTAAGCTAAAAACCTTAATAATAGCTATAAAGTTCAGGTATTAGCTTCTAATAACGCCTAGAAATTCATTAGCAAGAAACTTTAAGAAGTTTATAACTCTTAAGGTATTTATTATCATATAAGTACCCTAAATACGCCGGCATATTAAGGCATAATTAAAAGAGCTAAACGAACTCTTATAGAGTTAGCTTATACCTATATAATTAAATCCGAATTACTAGAGGCTTTATAGCCTTATACGGTTTAACACGCAGTAAAAATTATTAATCTACTTTTAATAAATGGTAATTTAAATAGCAAGCTACTAACTTAAGCCTTATACGATAAGCTTAGTCTTAATATAAAAGCTATAATTCGTAACCTTTAAATATAGGGATATATTACTTACGTATAAATCCTAGATAATAAGAGAGTTATTACAGCCAAAATAGCACTAAGAGCTATTAAAGGCCGTCTTATTAGCGTTAAAGGAGCGACTAGTTATATCTATAATATTTAGTTGCTAAAAGAGAAACGCGTTATACGTGTTCAGGACTAGCTATATTATACTACTATAAGTATACGTCTTTAGAAAGTAAGAATAAACTTAAGAAAAAAGAGAAAGAGAAAGAAAGGTTTCCCTCTTTTTACCCCTCTTTATATCCCTACCTAGCCTATAAATTATTTAAGTTAAGTCTAAGCTACCTTTATAATAGGTCTAGCCTAGGCTTAAGCTATTAGCTTAAGCTTATAATATACCCCCTTACTTACCTAAGCCCTTTTAATGCCTAGCTAATAGCTATATAAGGCGTATTATACCCTCTTCTTACCCCTTATATTTATTTATTTTTATTTCTTTATAAGAGTAAGGTAAGTTAAGTATAAAATAAATCTCCTATAATATCTTCTTCTTATTCTTTATAACTCTTTATTCTTACCCCTTTCTTAGAATAATTTTAAACCTTATTACACGCGTTTTCTTATAGAATTTATCTATTAAGCTTTTAAACTAGTCCCTTTATTCTCGCGTTAATTTAAAAAAAAGAAAAATAATAATATAACTAGTACTATTAGCGCTCTCTTACCCCCTTTTACCTTACACTTTAAGTGCTATTTAAGCGACTTTATTATAAAAGGTAACTCTAATAAAAATAATATTTTTAATAGTAAAAAGCTTATTAACCTTTATACGTAATATTAAAACTAACTTTTAAATACTAGTTATTATAAATACGCCCTTAATCCTAATATAGCCTATTAACCCTATTATAATACTCGCTAATAGTATAACTAAGAGTTGTATATTTACGTAATAAATTCTAAGCTTTACTATTAATAAAAGAAGGTTAAGCGTATTACTGCTTATAATAACTATATTACTATTAAAGCTATTAAGAAAAGCGCTAACGTTAAGGCTTCTTAAATTAAGTTCTCGCGTGAGTTCTCCTTTATAATAAAAAAATTCTAGTTTATACTTATTTATACTTACATTAATTTTAATTTAATTTAAACGATTAACTCCCTTATTAAGTTTAACTAAGACTTACTTATAACGGTGGCTTAGGTTCTAAGGCATAGTAGGTCTATTTCTTAGGAAGTAAGTTAGGTTAAATACTATAGAGTAGCTTTTAAGTAGTATTATAATAAGGCTATTAAGAGTATAACTCTTAATAGTAAAACTATTACTTAAATTAATTAATAAAGAACTAGACTATTTAACTATAGGAATACTTTCTCCTTAAGTACTCGTTTACCTCTTTATTATAGTTCTAGATTAATTAGCTTAACTATTAATCCCTTTAAACCTTAATTAACTAGCTTAAGATTTAGTTAATTTAATTCTCTTTAGTTAATATATTTAAACATTAATCTCTTTAATCGCCTCTTAGGTTACGTAGCTAGTTACGTGCTCTTACCTTCTTCTTATACCTATAAGTTATACCTATTCTAGCTAGTATAGTCCTATCCTATATCTTATATAGTATCGTTTATAATATTATACCCCTTTTTTATTAGTCTTATTCTTAAGGCTATTAAAATAGGCCGGCTTAAGTGTCGTGCATTTTCTTTCTTTTATTATTATATGCTATTATATTAATTAATTATATCTTAAAATAGCGGTTTAAAGCTTTATTTACTTCTTCTCTTTACTAAAATAACCTTCTTTTTATAATAATTAATAATTTATCTTTATTCTTTATAAAGGCTTATACTTACTACGCTTATATAAGACTTCCCTAATATAAAGCCTTTATTTTTAATTTAAGTTATTATATAAAGTGTATAGTAAATAAGTAAGAGAATTATAATATTATAAGGGTAACCTCTTAATAGCTTTATAGTATTATAAATTAATATTATAAGCTTAAGAGAGAGCTTAAAGAAGCTAAGAAGCATGCCTTAACTAAGAATTAAAAGGTCTTACATTTATAAAAATAAAAGAAATTATAATTTAAGAAAATAATACGTGCGATTACACGTAATATTAATAACGTTTAAGAGTTAAAACGTGTAAAATATAAGAAAGCAAAATAACTTTAAAAGACTATAATGTAACGGTGGCTTAGGTTCTAAGGCACAGTAGGTCTGTTTCTTAGGAAGTAAGTCAGGTTAAATGCTACAGAGTAGCTTTTGAGCAGTATCACAATAAGGCCGTTAAGAGTATAACTCTTAATAGTAAAACTATTACTTAGATTAATTAATAGAGAACTAGACTATCTAACTATAGGAATACTTCCTCCTTAAGTATTCGTCTATCTCTCTATTATAGTCCTGGATCGATTAGCTCAACCATTAATCCCTTTAAACCTTGATCGACTGGCTCGAGGTTTAGTCGGTTCGATCCTCCCTAGTCGATGTGTTTGAATATCGACCTCTTCGATCGCCTCTTGGGTCACGTGGCTGGTCACGTGCCACTGCCTTCTTCTTGTGCCCACGGGTCGTGCCTGTCCTAGCCAGTGCGGTCCCGTCCCGTGTCTTGTGCAGTGTCGTTCGTAACATTATACCCCTCCTTTATTAGTCTTATCCTTAAGGCCATTAAAATAGGCCGGCTTAAGTGTCGTGCGTTTTCTTCCTTCTATTATCATATGCTATTATATCGACTAACCGTGTCTTAAAACAGCGGTTTAAAGCTTCGTTTACTTCTTCCCTTCGCCAGGATAACCTTCTTTTTACGATAATCAACAATTCGTCTTTGTCCTTTATAAAGGCTTGCGCTCGCTGCGCCCGTATAGGACTTCCCTAATGTAAAGCCTCCGTTTCCGATTCGAGTCGTTGTGTGAAGTGTGTAGTGGATAAGCAAGGGAATTGTGATATTATAGGGGTGACCCCTCAACAGCTTCGCAGCATCGCGGATCAACATTACAAGCTCGAGAGGGAGCTTAAAGAAGCTAAGAAGCGTGCCTTAGCCGAAAATCAAAAGGTCTTGCGTTTACGAAAACAAAAGAAATTATGGTTTAAGAAAATAATGCGTGCGGTTACGCGTGGTATTAACAACGTTAAAGAGTTGGAACGTGTGGAACGTGAGGAAGCGGAACAGCTTTAAAAGACCACGGGGGTCCTTCCCACTCCTTCCGAGGATTTGGATTCTGCTTTAGTTCGTTTCTTAGATACCAAATTTAGTATCAAGTCATTAGACGGTGCTTAGGAGATTAATTGGGATGCGTTTCTTGGGAATGAAACTATTTAAGCAACGTTAAGCAGTTCGTGAGATTTTTAGCTGGTTCCTAGGTGTTTTTGGAGTTTAGATATCCCTTCCATTTAACGAGATAATAACGATTCTTTGTGTCTCCCCGTGCTTTAAGTATCCGTTCGACTTTATATTCGTTGGTATTTTCCGTTGTAATGTTTATAGCAATTATAGATTTATTTGGTGCTTTCTCTAGTAGCGATATATGAAATATGGGATGGATTCTCATTCCATCTAGTAATAATAGTTTGTAGTTGGTATTTAAGATTTTCCGTTTAATAAGAAATAGTCCGATCTTCTTCTAGTTGAGTTTATTGCTAGGTCGTTTAATTTTAATGTTTTTGCGAATAAGGTATACTTTATGTCCCTTCTCTAGGATTAGCGCTAGCAATCTCTTTCTATCCGCGTAGTATTCCATTTGGTTCTGTAAAAATATCCATTCCTGTTACAAGTGTTTCTGTATTTCTATTATGGTTACTGCATGCATTATAGCTGCTAGCGCGTTCACATTCTATGTCACATGTGTTTCAATAATAGGGTTAAATCCGTAATTTACCCTAAATAGTAACATCTTCATGTTATTAATCTTAGAGCTATTGAAAGCCCATTATGCTAGTAGTAGCCATTCTACCCAATCATTCTGTTGGTAGTTGACATAGCTTCGCAGATATTATTCGAGTATTTGGTTCAAGATTTCTGTTTGTCTATCTGATTGTAGGTGGAATGCTATTAATAAGCTTTATTTAATCTTTATAGTTTCCATGAGGCATTTCTAAAAGTTTAAGGTGAATAATTTATCGCGATCCAATGTAAGCTTTATTAGTAATCTATATTATGCAATAACTGTTTTGAAGAACATATACGCTAAGTCCTTAGTATTACTTAATTCCTTATATAGAATGTAGTAGGCGTATTTTATGAGTTTGTCTACAATAACTAGGATACTATTGTAAGCTACTCCTATTATGGGTTCTTTTGACTTTAGTAGTTTAACGATAAAGTCTATTATAACAGTTTACTATACTCTTTCAGGTAGTAATATTAGTTGTAATTCTCCGTATAGTGCGTGTCACGCTGATTTTGCTTTATTACACGTGTCGCATTTCTTAATAACTTCTTATACTATTTTTCTGCTTTCTAGGAAGTCGTACGATCTTCTTAGCCTATTAATCGTTTTCCCTACACTCTAATGTCCGTGTAGTGGGTGCTCGTGTATTTCCTTAATAAGCTGTTCTTAAAGTGTATTAGGAATATACTACCGTTTATTGTATAAGAAGGTCTTGCCTTCCTTAGACAAATACGTTTTCGTTTCCTAATTGTCTAAATAGCTGTTATTATTAATACATAATACAATCCAATGCATCCATGTTTTATCTAGCTTAACTTACTAGGTTATATTAATTTCTCGGGTGCCTAGCACAAGGTTCCCATTCTTAGTAGCGCGTAGTAAGGGTGCATTACTCACTTGCTTATCCGATTTCAAGTCCTCTCTTCGGCTAAGCGCGTCTGCTCTTCCATTTTTAGATCCTTTACGGTATATGATTTCGAAGTTATAATCCGTAAGGGTTTCATACTATCTAATCTATCGTTTATTCAGATCCTTTGTGGTTAAGAATAATGTGAGATTCTTATGGTTAGTATAGACCTTAATTTAATGCTTTGCTCTTATAAGATAGTGTCTCTATTCTTTAAAGCACTTAATAATAGCTATAAGTTCTTTGTCATGGATCCTATAATTAAGTTCGGGTCCGTGGAGTTTCTTCGAGAAGAATACAACTAGGTGCAATCTTCCTTAATCATCTCATTATCTAAGCTGTTCGCCTAGTGCAAAGTCTAAGGCGTCCGTTTTAAGCTCATAAGGTTTGTCCTAATTAGGTGCTTTTAACACAGGTTCTAACGTAACTAAATTTTTCATTTTCTAGAATACCGTAGCTTCTAGTTCGTTTCATTAGAAGCTAACTTCTTTCTTTATTAGGTTTATAAGAGGTCGTGAAATGTCTCCATATCCGCTTAAGAACTTACGGTAAAAGTTCATGAATGCTGTGAATCCTCTAACTTCTTTTAGATTCTTTGGTGTGGGCTATTCCTTAATAGTTTTAATCTTATCTAGGCTTATTCGTATTTCTCCGTGTATAAGCACGTACCCTAGAAAGTGCATAGTGTTCTAGTAGAACTAGCATTTTAAGGCTTCGACTAAGAGTTTATTGTCTTGTAGAGTTTATAGTACCTTATATACATGTCGCTTGTGTTCCTTAAGGGTATCCGAGTAGATAAGGATATCGTTAAGGTATACAACCATAAACACTCCTAGTTGTTTCCGTAAGATTATATTAATTATTCTTTAAAAGGTTACTAGTGCGTTAGTAAGCCCGAAAGGCATTACTAAATATTCGTAGTGTCCTCTGCTGGTTCGAAATGCTATTATCCACTCGTAGCCTTCTTTTATCCGTATAAGGTTATAGGCTCCTTTTAAGTCGAGTGTGGTAAACCATTTAGCTTTTCTAACTTTATCTCTAATTTTCGTTATAAGCGGTAACGGGTATCAATTCTTAATTGTAATCTTATTCAAGTGTTAGTAATCAATGCATAGTCGTAGTTTCCCGTTCTTCTTTAATACCCACAGAATTAGGTATCCTACTAGGGACTCTAATAGTCGTATGTATCCCTTTTATAGCATATCCTCCAGATACTCCTTGAGCGCCTTATCTTGCTTAGGGTTCTAAGGATAAATTTTATTAAACGTTGGTTTAGTACTAGGCTGGAGTCTAATCTCGTGGTCCCAGCGTAAATGCTCCGGTAGTCCTGTTTCTAGCTCTCCGCTAAATAGCTTGCTATACTATAAGTATTCCTCGGGAATCTCCGTTGTCTCAGCTTTTAGCTCTCTGGCGATCACATATATTCCTAGAGGCCTATCGTAGTTTAAATAAGGTGCCCTTCGTAGGCCGCTCTCTGCTTCGTAACCGTATCCTAGTAAATCCCATTAAAGTTAGCCGGTTCTCTAATTAACTCGTGGATTACTCGCTCGTAACTAGGGTATCCCTAATATAATATCGTGTTTTAAGATCACTGTAATATCTAATGTAACTCGGTGTTTCGTGCCTTATATATCGACTAAAAGCTACGCAACTTCCATGTCAACTACTCCTTAGCTATACTTTACCGTAGTTCCTTCTACAGTCGTGAGTTGGTAGGGCTCGTCTTTAGGTGTCCAAGGCAATTGTAATCTGTTAACGAGATTTAGCGAGATAAAATTTCCTTGTGCTCCGCTATCAATTATTGCCTAGATCCTTTATCCCATTATAGTCATGTCGATTATAAGGTGTGCTATGCTGCCGATATTTACAGTATATAAAGACCTATCAGATCTCCGTCAAGGAATTAGTCTTAATTGCGACAACGGCTATCGTTTCCCGATTTATTAATCCTATCCTCATATCGTTCTCTAGCGCGTTGTTCTAGGCGCTATCGTCGGCGGTTGTCTTCCGACGCATTATTGGAGCTTCCTTAGTAATCGCTTGATCTACCATCTGTGTTAATCGAACTCGGGCTAAGCGAGTTGCTCGCAGTCACACAGTTCCCTTTCTCCTTGCATTGTGGGGTTATAGCTTAGGTAGTGTATGCGTTATCCTTAGCATAGTATAACTTTCCGTTTAATATCTTTAAATCGGTTCGTCGTAATTTTAGTTATATTATAAGGGTTATTCTCCTTCCCTTTCGTTCTCGTGGAAACCATCCGCTACCTTACTTACTACTAAGGTGCGTGTAGCAATTGTTATCGTAATAGAAGGTCCAATTAAGGAGTCTGTGTTTAATTTTAGGTTCGTCTTTCTTAGTTAAATAATTCTCTTCTTCTTAGATCTGTTCCAGTAAAGGTTTACTTTTTAGTGAGGGTGTCTAGTGTTCCTAAAAGTCGTCGGGTACTAGTTAGGTTCCAAATTCCTAATCTTTATCTAAACTAATGTTGTTTGCTAACGTAGGGCTTCCTTTATTACTTGCCACACTAAGATTTCGCGTGGGTAAGTCTTCTTAGTTTACGGTATAGAGCTTCCTGCCTTCAGGAATTGGCTTCCATAGCTTTTTTAAGGCTTTGCATTTATTCGTAAAGTATCTAGTCTTACTATAATTATAATAAGTCTTCCCCTTTTCCTTATTCGCGGCGTTAAGTTCTATAGGTCCGGCGTGGTACCCGTATGCTATCAATGTTTAGCGTGGCTTGCTACTATTAGGTTTATTAAACCTAGCATATAATCCGAATTTCCTGTGACTTTTTTCGTAACGTCGCTTATATAAACGGTTGTCTGCCTTAATAACCATTTCGACGAAGTCGTCAAATAACTCAGGACAATCTTCTCGATAAATATTATCCTTTACTTCCTCTTTAAGTCCTTAATAGAAGACTTCCATTTTAGGTTTAGTATTCCAGTTAAGTTTTGCTGCGATGCGTTTAAACTCCCTAGCGTAATAAGCTACAGATCCGGTCTGCTTAAGTCAAGTAAGCTATCATGTAGCTTCTTTATGCTTATTAGGGTTTCTAAATACAGTAAGAAGTCGTTCTTTAAAGGTTTCGTAACCAGAGAAGATGTGAACAACTTCCACTCCGGCTTCGGCGCCGTGCTTAAGATATGCGCGGAGGGTTAGCTCCCACCATTCCATTGCTTTCCCAGTTAAGAGGTTGCCAATATAAAGAATCTGTGACTCAGGTATCGTGTAGATTTTTTCGTTGACTCGTAGGTAAGCTTAGGCTTATGTGAGAAAGTTCCTCACATCACCCTTATAACCATCGTATGATTTAGGCTTAGGGAATTTTAGTATGTTATTGTTATTAATAGAGGATACAGGTGTGAGATTTTAAACTACTACAAGTTCCTCTTCTCGTGCCTCAAGTTTCTCGTAGAGATCATTCTGTCGGTTGAGAAGCTATCGATTCTGCTTCTCGAGCTCGGTAATCTTGTCATAAAGGTACTTCATTATCTCCCCGGGGTTAGTAGTCTTTCCGCTTAAAGTAGACATCTTGGAAGTCGTTACTGCTTAAAGTTTTAAGGTAACTTACTAAACAGGATTAATCAAAATATTACGGTGGCTTAGGTTCTAAGGCACAGTAGGTCTGTTTCTTAGGAAGTAAGTTAGGTTAAATGCTACAGAGTAGCTTTTAAGCAGTATCACAATAAGGCCGTTAAGAGTATAACTCTCAATAGTAAAACTATTGCTTAGATTAATTAATAGAGAACTAGATTATCTAACTATAGGAATACTTCCTCCTTAAGTATTCGTCTATCTCTCTATTATAGTCCTGGATCGATTAGCTCGACCATCGATCCCTTCAAACCTTAATCGACTAGCTCGAGGTTCGGTCGGTTCGATCCTCCCTGGTCAATGTGTTTAAACATCGACCTCTTCGATCGCCTCTTGGGTCACGTGGCTGGTCACGTGCCCCTGCCTTCTTCTTATGCCCACAGGTCGTGCCTGTCCTAGCCGGTGCGGTCCCGTCCCGTGTCTTGTGCAGTGTCGTTCGTAACATATAAGGGTTCTTTTTACTTCTTTTAAGAATTTAAATCCTATTTTAGTTTATTTCTTAAATATTAAATTTAATGTTAAGTTATTAAATAATACTTAAAAGATTAATTAAAATGCGTTTCTTAGAAATAAAACTATTTAAGTAACGTTAAGTAATTCGTAAGATTTTTAGCTAGTTTCTAAGTGTTTTTAGAGTTTAAATATCCCTTTTATTTAATAAGATAATAATAATTCTTTATATTTTCTTATACTTTAAGTATTTATTTAACTTTATATTTATTAATATCTTTTATTATAATATTTATAGTAATTATAAATTTATTTAATGCTTTCTCTAATAATAATATATAAAATATAGAATAGATTCTTATTTTATTTAATAATAATAGTTTATAGTTAATATTTAAGATTTTTCGTTTAATAAGAAATAGTTTAATCTTCTTTTAGTTAAGTTTATTATTAGGTTACTTAGTTTTAATATTTTTATAAATAAGGTATACTTTATATCCCTTCTCTAGGATTAGCGCTAATAATCTCTTTTTATTCGCGTAGTATTTTATTTGGTTCTATAAAAATATCTATTTTTATTATAAGTATTTTTATATTTCTATTATAATTACTATATATATTATAACTACTAGCGCGTTTACATTCTATATTATATGTGTTTTAATAATAGGGTTAAATCCGTAATTTACCCTAAATAATAATATCTTTATATTATTAATCTTAGAGCTATTATAAGCCTATTATACTAGTAGTAACTATTTTACCTAATTATTCTATTAGTAGTTAATATAGCTTCGTAGATATTATTTAAGTATTTAATTTAAGATTTCTATTTACTTATTTAATTATAGGTGAAATACCGTTAATAAGCTTTATTTAATCTTTATAGTTTTTATAAGATATTTCTAAAAGTTTAAGGTAAATAATTTATTATAATCTAATATAAGCTTTATTAGTAATTTATATTATATAATAACTATTTTAAAGAATATATACGCTAAGTTCTTAGTATTACTTAATTTCTTATATAGAATATAATAGGCGTATTTTATAAGTTTATTTATAATAACTAAAATGCTATTATAAGCTACTCTTATTATAGGTTCTTTTAACTTTAATAGTTTAACGATAAAGTCTATTATAATAGTTTACTATACTCTTTTAGGTGGTAATATTAATTATAATTCTCCGTATAATACGTGTCGCGCTAATTTTACTTTATTATACGTATTACATTTCTTAATAACTTCTTATACTATTTTTCTGCTTTTTAAAAAGTTATATAATCTTCTTAGCCTATTAATTGTCTTCCTTATACCTTAATATTCGTATAATAGGTGCTTATATATTTCCTTAATAAGTTATTCTTAAAGTGTACTAGGAATATACTACTGTTTATTATATAAGAAGGTTTTACCTTTCTTAAATAAATGCGTTTTCGTTTCCTAATTATTTAAATAGCTATTATTCTTAATATATAATGCAATCTATTATATCTATGTTTTATTTAGCTTAACTTACTAGATTATATTAATTTCTTAGATACCTAGTATAAGGTTCTTATTCTTAATAACGCGTAATAAAAGTGTATTACTTACTTACTTATTTAATTTTAAGTTCTCTCTTTAACTAAGCGCGTTTACTCTTCTATTTTTAGATTCTTTATAGTATATAATCTTAAAGTTATAATTCGTAAGGGTTTTATACTATATCTATCGTTTATTTAAATTCTTTATAGTTAAGAATAATATAAGATTCTTATAATTAGTATAAACCTTAATTTAATACTTTACTTTTATAAGATAATATCTTTATTCTTTAAAGCACTTAATAATAGCTATAAGTTCTTTATTGTAAATTCTATAATTAAGTTTAGGTTCGTAGAGTTTCTTTAAGAAGAATATAACTAAATATAGTTTTCCTTAATTATCTTATTATCTAAGCTATTCGCCTAGTATAAAGTCTAAGGCGTTTATTTTAAGCTTATAAGGTTTATCTTAATTAAGTGCTTTTAATATAGGTTTTAACGTAATTAAATCTTTTATTTTTTAGAATACTATAGCTTCTAGTTTATTCTATTAAAAGCTAACTTCTTTCTTTATTAGGTTTATAAGAGATTATAAAATATCTTTATATTTACTTAAGAACTTATAATAAAAGTTTATAAATACTATAAATCCTTTAACTTCTTTTAAATTCTTTAATATAAGCTATTTCTTAATAGTTCTAATCTTATTTAGGCTTATTTATATTTCTTCGTATATAAGCACGTACCCTAAAAAGTGTATAATATTCTAGTAGAACTAGTATTTTAAGGCTTTAACTAAGAGTTTATTATCCTATAAAGTTTATAGTATCTTATATATATATTATTTATGTTTCTTAAGGGTATTTAAATAAATAAGGATATTATTAAGGTATATAACTATAAATACTCCTAGTTATTTCCGTAAGATCGTATTAATTATTCTTTAAAAGGTTGCTAGTGCGTTAGTAAGCTTAAAAGGCATTACTAAATATTCGTAGTATCCTCTACTAGTTCGGAATACTATTATTTACCCGTAGCCTTCTTTTATCCGTATAAGGTTAAGTCGAGTGTAGTAAACCATTTAGCTTTTCCAACTTTATCTCTAATTTCCGTTATAAGCAGTAACAGGTATTAATTCTTAATTATAATTTTATTTAAGTGTTAGTAATTAATGTATAATTATAGTTTCCTATTCTTCTTTAGTACTTATAGAATTAAGTATTCTACTAGGGACTCTAATAATCGTATATATCCCTTTTATAGTATATCCTTTAAATACTTTTTAAGCGCCTTATCTTACTTAGGGTTTTAAGAATAAATTTTATTAAACGTTAATTTAGTACTAGGCTAGAGTTTAATCTTGTAGTTTTAGCGTAAATGCTTTAATAGTCCTATTTTTAGCTCTTTACTAAATAGCTTACTATACTTTAAGTATTTCTTAGGAATCTTTATTATCTTAGCTTTAGGCTCTTTAACGATTACGTGGATTTTTAAAGGCCTATTATAGTTTAAATAAGGTACTCTTTATAAGCTACTCTTTACTTTATAACTATATTTTAGTAAATCCTATTAAAGTTAACCGGTTCTTTAATTAACTCGTAGATTACTTGCTTATAACTAGGGTATCCCTAATATAATATCGTGTTTTAAGATTATTATAATATTTAATGTAACTTAATGTTTTATACCTTATATATTAACTAAAAGCTATATAACTTCTATATTAATTACTTCTTAGCTATACTTTACTATAGTTCCTTTTATAGTTATAAGTTAATAGAGCTTATCTTTAAGTGTTTAAGGTAATTATAATTTATTAATAAGATTTAACGAGATAAAATTTCCTTATACTCCGCTATTAATTATTACTTAAATCTTTTATTCTATTATAGTTATATTAATTATAAGGTATACTATACTACTAATATTTATAGTATATAAAGACCTATTAGATCTCTATTAAGGAATTGGTTTTAATTATAATAATAGCTATTATTTTCTAATTTATTAATCCTATTCTTATATTATTCTTTAACGCGTTATTTTAGGCGCTATTATTAGCGATTATTCTCTAATATATTATTAGAGCTTTCTTAGTAATCGCTTAATTTACTATTTGTATTAATTAAACTTAAGTTAAGCGAGTTACTTATAGTTATATAATTCCCTTTCTTCTTATATTATGGGGTTATAGCTTAGGTAATATATACGTTATTCTTAGTATAATATAACTTCTCGTTTAATATCTTTAAATCGGTTTATTATAATTTTAATTGTATTATAAGGGTTATTTTCCTTCCCTTTTATTCTTGTAAAAACTATTCGCTACCTTACTTACTATTAAGATGCGTGTAGTAATTATTATTATAATAAAAGGTTTAATTAAGGAGTTTATATTTAATTTTAGGTTTATTTTTCTTAGTTAAATAATTCTCTTCTTCTTAAATTTATTCTAGTAAAGGTTTACTTTTTAGTAAGAGTATCTAGTATTCCTAAAAGTTATTAGGTATTAGTTAGATTTTAAATTTCTAATTTTTATTTAAACTAATATTATTTATTAATGTAAGGCTTTCTTTATTACTTATTATACTAAGATTTCGCGTAGGTAAGTTTTCTTAGTTTATAGTATAAAGCTTTTTGCTTTTAGGAATTAGCTTTTATAGCTTTTTTAAGGCTTTATATTTATTCGTAAAGTGTTTAGTCTTACTATAATTATAATAAGTCTTTCCCTTTTTCTTATTTATAACGTTAAGTTCTATAGGTTTAGCGTAATACCTATATACTATTAATATTTAGCGTAACTTACTACTATTAGGTTTATTAAACCTAATATATAATTTAAATTTCCTATAACTTTTTTCGTAATATTACTTGTATAAACGATTATTTACCTTAATAACTATTTTAATGAAATTATTAAATAACTTAAAATAATCTTCTTAATAAATGTTATCCTTTACTTCTTCTTTAAGTTCTTAATAAAAAACTTTTATTTTAGGTTTAGTATTCTAGTTAAGTTTTACTATAATACGCTTAAACTCTTTAGCGTAATAAGCTATAAATCTAGTTTACTTAAGTTAAGTAAGCTATTATATAGCTTTTTTATACTTATTAGGGTTTCTAAATATAATAAGAAGTTATTCTTTAAAGGTTTTATAATTAAAGAAGATATAAATAACTTTTACTCTAGCTTTAGCACTGTATTTAAGATATGCGTAAAGAGTTAGCTTTTACTATTCTATTACTTTTCTAGTTAAGAGGTTACTAATTGTAACGGTGGCTTAGGTTCTAAGGCATAGTAGGTCTGTTTCTTAGGAAGTAAGTCAGGTTAAATGCTATAAAGTAGCTTTTTAAGTAGTATTATAATAAGGCCGTTAAGAGTACAACTCTTAATAGTAAGACTATTACTTAGATTAATTAATAGAGAACTAGACTATTTACTATAGCGGAATACCTCCTCCTTAAGTACTCGTCTATCTCTCTATTATAGTCCTAGATCAGATAGATCCCATCTAATCCCCCGTGCTAGATTAGGTTAATCCCCTCTGATCCATTAAGTTAGATTAGACTAATCCCATTTAATCCTCTCACGTGACCTGCGATCCTGTTGAGCCCCATTCTTGTCTGTATGCTAGCGGCCTATAACGCCGGCTAACTGCTTTAGGTACCCTTAGTTCGTAACATAATACTCCTCCCCTATTAGTTTTATCCTTAAGGCTATTTCGTTTCGTCTAGTAAGTATTCTTTTCCTTCCCCTCTTTTTCCCTTCTTTTCTTTCTTCGTTATTCTTTTTATAATGTCTTTTAACCGTGTTTTAAAACAATAATCTCGCCCTAACTAAAAGATTAATTGCAAACGTCTTTCTAAGTTTATATCTGCCTTTAGTTTTGTTATACCTTCCTATAATTCGTGTTAAAAAAACAATTAAGAGTGCATTATTATTAAAGGGAAAGATAGGTGTAGCGAATATACTTTACGTGGTTACACTAGCTATAATTTAGGCGGAACGTCTTTAAATGCTTATAATTGTATCCTTTATAAAAAGGATTATCTTAATAAAGAACGTGCTTTAGTTAAGGAGGATTTAGAGCAGGCGATAGCTCGTTTATAAAGGATTTATTGTTAAGAGAAATTTTTGCGATAAAAGGCTACAAAGATAATTACTTGTGGTGTGGAGAGTCTAGACGAGTTAAAGGCCTAGGAGCGTCTAGAGTTAAAGTTTAACATGCTTAACTAAACACTCGAGTTTCTAGTAGACTTAGGTTTCCCTATTCCTAATAAGTTTTTATTCTCTAATAGAACTATTTAAGTAATGTTAAGTAGTTTATAAGATTCTTAGCTGGTTCCCAGGTATTTTTAGAGTTTAAATATCCTTTCTATTTAACGAGATAATAACGATTCTTTATATCTCCCTATACTTTAAGTATCCGTTTAACTTTATATTCGTTAATATCTTCTGTTATAATATTTATAGCAATTATAGATTTATCTAGTGCTTTCTCTAATAGCAATATATAAAATATAGGATGGATTCTCATTCTATTTAGTAATGATAGTTTATAGTTGATATTCGAGATTTTTCGTTTAATAAGGAATAGTCCGATCTTCTTCCAGTTAAGTTTATCGCTAGGTCGCTTAGTTTTAATGTTTTTACGAATAAGGTATACTTTATATCCCTCCTCTAGGATTAGCGCTAGTAATCTCTTTCTATCCGCGTAGTGTTTTATTCGGTTCTATAAAAATATCTATTCCTATTACAAGTGTTTCTGTATTTCTGTTATAGTTACTATATGCGTTATAGCTGCTAGCGCGTTTACATTCTGTGTCGTATGTATTTTAATAATAGGGTTAAATCCGTAATTTACCCTAAATAGTAACATCTTTATATTATTAATCTTAGAGCTATTATAAGCCCATTATGCTAATAGTAGCCATTCTACCTAATTATTCTATTAGTAGTTAACATAGCTTTACAGATATTATTCGAGTATTTAGTTTAAGATTTCTATTTGTCCATTTAATTATAGGTGGAATGCCGTTAATAAGCTTTATTTGATCTTTATGGTTTTTATAAGGCATTTCTAAAAGTTTAAGGTGAATAATTTATCGCGATCTAATATAAGCTTTATTAGTAATCTATGTTATATAATAACTATTTTAAAGAATATATACGCTAAGTCCTTAGTATTACTCGATTCCTTATATAGAATATAGTAGGCGTATTTTGTGAGTTTATCCACAATAACTAGAATACTATTGTAAGCTACTTCTGTTATAGGTTCTTTTAACTTCGGTAGTTTAACGATGAAGTCTATTATAATAGTTTACTATACTCTTTTAGGTGGTAATATCAGTTATAATTCTTCGTATAGTGCGTGTCGCGCTAATTTTGCTTTATTACACGTGTCGCATTTCTTAATAACTTCTTGTACTATTTTTCTACTTTCTAGGAAGTCATACGATCTTCTTAGCCTACTAATCGTTTTCCCTACACCCTAATATCCGTGTAGTAGGTGCTCGTGTATTTCCTTAACAAGCTATTCTTAAAGTGTACTAGAAATATACTACCGTTTATTATATAAGAAGGTCTTACCTTTCTTAAATAAATGCGTTTTCGTTTCCTAATTATTTAAATAGCTATTATTATTAATACATAATACGATCTAATATATCCATATTTTATCTAGCTTAACTTGCTATGTTATATTAATTTCTCGGGTACCTAACACAAGGTTCCTATCCTTAATAGCGCGTAGTAGGGGTACATTACTCACTTACTTATCCGATTTTAAGTCCTCTCTTTAGCTAAGCGCGTTTACTCTTCCGTTTTCGAATCCTTTACGGTATATAATCTTAAAGTTATAATCCGTAAGGGTTTTATACCATTTAATCTATCGTTTATTTAGATCCTTTATGGTTAAAAACGATATGAGATTCTTATAGTTAATATAAACCTTAATTTAATGCTTTACTCCTATAAGATAGTGTCTCTATTCTTTAAAGCACTTAATAATAGCTATAAGTTCTTTATCGTGGATCCTATAATTAAGTTTAGGTTCGTGGAGTTTCTTTAAGAAGAATATAACTAGGTGTAATCTTCCTTAATTATCTCGTTATCCAAGCTATCCGCCTAGTGTAAAGTCTAAGGCGTTCGTTTTAAGCTTATAAGGTTTATCCTAATTAGGTGCTTTTAATATAGGTTTTAACGTAACTAAATCTTTTATTTTCTAAAATACTATAGCTTCTAGTTCGTTCTATTAAAAGCTAACTTCTTTCTTTATTAGGTTTATAAGAGGTTATAAAATGTCTTTATATTCGCTTAAGAACTTACGGTAGAAGTTCACAAATGCTATAAATCCTCTAACTTCTTTTAGATTCTTTAGTATAGGCTATTCCTTAATAGTTTTAATCTTATCTAAGCTTATTTATATTTCTCCGTATATAAGCACGTACCCTAAAAAGTGTATAGTGTTCTAGTGGAACTAGCATTTCGAGGCTTTAACTAAGAGTTTATTATCCTGTAAAGTTTATAGTATCTTATATACATATTATTTATGTTCCTTAAGGGTATTTAAATAGATAAGAATATCGTTAAGGTATACAACTATAAACACTCCTAGTTGTTTCCGTAAGATCGTATTAATTATTCTTTAAAAGGTTGCTAGTGCGTTAGTAAGCCTAAAAGGCATTACTAGATATTCGTAGTATCCTTTACTAGTTTAGAATACTATTATCCACTCGTAGCCTTCTTTTATCCGTATAAGGTTATAGGCTTTTTTTAAGTTAAGTGTGGTAAACTATTTAGCTTTTCTAACTTTATCTCTAATTTCCGTTATAAGCAGTAACAGGTATCAATTCTTAATTATAATCTTATTCAAGTGTTAGTAATTAATACATAGTTATAGTTTCCCGTTCTTTTTTAATACCTATAGGATTAGGTATCCTATTAGGGACTCTAATAGTCTTATATATCCCTTCTATAACATGTTCTCTAGATACTCTTTAAGCGCCTTATCTTACTTAGGGTTCTAAGAATAAATCTTATTAAACGTTAGTTTAGTACTAGGCTAGAGTTTAATCTCGTAGTCCTAGCGTAAATGCTCTAGTAGTCCTGTTTCTAGCTCTCCACTAAATAGCTTATTATACTATAAGTATTCCTTAGGAATCTCTGTTATCTTAGCTTTTAGCTCTTTAGCGATTACATATATTCCTAGAGGCCTATTATAGTTTAAATAAGGTGCTCTTTATAGGCTGCTCTTAGCTTTATAACTGTATCCTAGTAAATCCCATTAAAGTTAGCCGGTTCTTTAATTAACTTATGGATTACTCGCTTATAACTAGGGTATCCCTAATATAACATCGTGTTTTAAGATTACTATAATATTTAATGTAACTCGGTGTTTCGTGCCTTATATATTAATAAGAAGCTACGCGATCTCCATGTTAATTACTTTATGGCTATACTTTACCGTAGTTCCTTCCATAATTATAAGTTGGTAAGGCTTGTCTTTAGGTGTCCAAGATAATCGTAATTTATTAACGAGATTTAGCGAGATAAAATTTCCTTATACTCCGCTATTAATTATTACCTGGATCTTTCTTCCTATTATAGTTATATTAACTATAAGGTGTATAGTACTACTAATGTTTATAATATATAAAAACCTGTTAGATCTCCGTTAAGGAATTAGTCTTAATTATAACGACAGCTATTGTTTCTTAAATTATTATTCCTCTCCTCTTATTATTATTTAGCGCGTATCTTTAAGCGCTATTATCGGTAATTATCTTCTAGCGTCTTGTTAGAGCTTCCTTAGTAATCACTTAATCTACTATCTGTGTTAATTGAACTTAGACTAAGTGAGTTACTCGCAGTTACACAGTTTCCTTCCTTAAATTATAAGGGCGTAATCTAGATAGTGTATGCGTTATTCTTAGCATAGTATAATTTCCCGTTTAATATCTTTAAATCGGTTCGTTGTAATTTCAGTTATATTATAAGGGTTATTCTCTTTCCCTTCCATTCTCGTAGAAACTATCCGTTACCTTACTTACTACTAAGGTGCGTGTAGCAATTATCATTGTAATAAAAGGTCTAATTAAGGAGTTTATATTCAATTTTAGGTTTGTCTTTCTTAGTCGAATAATTCTCTTCTTCTTAGATCCGTTCTAGTAAAGGTTCACTTTTAGTAAGGGTATCTAGTATTCCTAAAAGTCGTTAGGTACTAGTTAGGTTCCGAATTCCTAATCTTTATTCGAACTAATATTATTTACTAACGTGTGGTTTCCTTTATTGCTTACTATACTAAGATTTCGCGTAGGTAAGTCTTCTCGATTTACGGTATAAAGCTTCTTGCCTTTAGGGATTAGCTTTCATGGCTTTTTCGGGGCTTTACATTTATTCGTAAAGTGTCTAGTCTTGCTATAATTATAATAAGTCTTCCCCTTTTCCTTATTTATAGCGTTAAGTTCTATAAGTCTAGCGTGGTACCCGTATACTATTAATGTTTAGCGTGGCTTACTACTATTAGGTTTATTAAACCTAGCATATAATTCGAATTTCCTGTGACTTTTTTCGTGACGTTGCTCGTATAAACGGTTATCTGCCTTAATAACCATTTCAACGAAGTCGTTAAATAGCTTAGGACGATCTTCTCAATAAATGTTATTCTTCACTTCTTCTTTAAGTCCTTAATAAAAGACTTCTATTTTAAGTTTAGTATTCTAGTTAAGTTTTACTGCAATACGTTTAAATTCCCTAGCGTAATAAGCTATAGATTCGGTCTGCTTAAGTTAAGTAAGTTATCGTGTAGCTTTCTTATACTTCTTAGAATTTCTAAATATAGCGAGAAGTTATTCTTTAAAGGTTTCGTAATTAAAGAAGATATAAATAACTTCCACTCTAACTTTAGCGCCGTGCTTAAGATATACGCGAAGGGTTAGCTCCTACCATTCCATTACTTTCCTAGTTAAGAGGTTACTAATATAAAGGATCTATAACTTAGGTATCATGTAGATTTTTTTGTTAACTCGTAGGTAAGCTTAGGCTTATATAAGAAAGTTCCTTACATTACCCTTATAACCATCGTATAATTTAAGCTTAGGGAATTTTAGCATGTTATTATTATTAATAGAGGATATAGGTATAAGATTTTAAACTGCTATAAGTTTCTCTTCTCGTGCCTTAAGTTTTTCGTAGAGATTATTCTATTAGTTAAGAAGCTGTTAATTCTGCTTCTTAAGCTCGGTAATCTTATTATAAAGGTACTTTATTATCTCCCTAGGGTTAATAGTCTTTCCGCTTAAAGTAAACATCTTAGAAGTCGTTACTACTTAAAGTTTTAAGGTAACTTATTAAATAGGATTAATTAAAATATAACGGTAGCTTAGGTTCTAAGGCATAGTAGGTCTATTTCTTAGGAAGTAAGTTAGGTTAAATGCTATAGAGTAGCTTTTTAAGCAGTATTATAATAAGGCCGTTAAGAGTACAACTCTTAATAGTAAGACTATTGCTTAGATTAATTAATAGAGAACTAGACTATTTACTACGGCGGAATACCTTCTCCTTAAGTACTCGTCTATCTCTCTATTATAGTCCTGGATTAAATAGATCCCATTTAATCCCCTATGCTGGATTAGGTTAATCCCCTCTAATCCATTAAGTTGGATTAGATTAATCCCATCCGATCCCCTCACGTGACCTGCGATCCCGTCGGGCCCTATTCTTGTCTACATACTGGCGGCCTATAACGCCGGCTAACTGCTTTAGGTACCCTTGGTTCGTAACACTAATATAAAGAATCTATAACTTAAGTATTATATAGATTTTTTCGTTAACTTATAAGTAAGCTTAGGCTTATATAAGAAAGTTTCTTATATTACCCTTATAACTATTATATAATTTAAGCTTAGGGAATTTTAGTATATTATTATTATTAATAGAGAATATAAGTATAAGATTTTAAACTACTATAAGTTTCTCTTCTTATACCTTAAGTTTTTTATAGAGATTATTCTATTAGTTAAGAAGCTATTAATTCTACTTCTTAAGCTTAATAATCTTATTATAAAGGTACTTTATTATCTCTTTAAAGTTAATAGTCTTTCCGCTTAAAGTAAATATCTTAGAAGTTATTACTACTTAAAGTTTTAAGGTAACTTATTAAATAGAATTAATTAAAATGTAATAATAGCTTAGGTTTTAAGGTATAGTAGATTTATTTCTTAAAAAGTAAGTTAAGTTAAATGTTATAGAGTAGCTTTTAAGTAGTATTATAATAAGGCTATTAAGAGTATAACTCTTAATAGTAAAACTATTACTTAAATTAATTAATAAAGAATTAGACTATTTAATTATAGAAATACTTCCTTCTTAAGTACTCGTTTACCTCTTTATTATAGTCTTAAATTAATTAACTTAACTATTAATCCCTTTAAACCTTAATTAACTAGCTTAAGGTTTAGTTAGTTTAATTCTCCTTAGTTAATATATTTAAATATTAACCTCTTTAATTACCTCTTAGGTTACGTGGCTGGTTACGTGCCCCTACCTTCTTCTTATGCCTACGAGTCGTGCTTATCCTAGCCGGTACGGTCCCATCCCGTGTCTTGTATAGTGTCGTTCGTAACATTACTATTTATAGCCTAATAGGCTATTATTCTTAGTATATCTCTTACGCTTATTATTTATTATAGGAGTGCTATTATTTACTAGAATACTAGCTATTAAGTAATAATCGCGGATTTTTACCGTAATTAAGCTGGTATTACTTAGGCCCTTAACTAGCTTATTAATAATTAGTATATTAATCGTAAAGAATATACCACGTAAATAGCTTATCTTAAAAGGGTAATTGAATCTATTAGCTTATCCCCTACTAGCTATAATTAGCGTTTTATTTATACCTTTAATACTATTTTATTAGGATTTTCTTTTATTCTCTTTAATTTTATTACTTGCTATTAGCTCCTTAAATAATCCCTTAATAATTCTAATAAGCTTATTTTAATTAAGAATCTTCCTTTTATTAGTTCTATTATACTATTAATTACCCCTATTTCCCGCCTAATCGCGCTTTTATCTCCTATAACTTAGTAGTTAGCTACCTTTACCTCTCGCTTAAATATACTCTTACCTCCTATAACTAAATAGCTAATTACGCTTATCTTAAAGCTATAACGTCTCTTTAAGAGAGAAGAGTCTAATACTAATTAAAACTAGTATTCTAATAATTCTTTATTAATAAATAAAAGTAAGAATAAGTATAAGAGAAAGGCCTTTAATTATTTTTAAAATACCTTTAACTTAGCTTTATTTTATAGCCTTTCCTCTTATAAAACTAGCTCTTATACCTATAATATATAGTTTTATTAAGGTTTCTTATTACGCGCTAATAGTATTAATATTAGTAGTTTTACTTCTATTAATACTACTTTAAGCCCTTAACCTAGTTTTAGTTTACACGCCTCTTATTAAAGGTTTACTTACCTATTAAGTATATTAATCTCGTTAATCTATTTAATTTAAGCCTCTTTTTATTCGCTTAATTTAAGGATAAAAACTCTAATAGCTCTCTCTTAACGCTACTTCTTTTTACTTTAATAAGAGTCTCTATTACTTCTTACTAGTAGTTTATTTTATCTTATATTTTAGCTAATAAGAATTATTTCCCTTTATTACTATTAGTTTTTAGCGATTTAAACGCTACTTTATACGAATATCTTATATTTAAGCTAGCTACGCGTTAGCTCTTCTAGTTATACTAGTTACCTGCTAAATAAGGTATTTTTTTTTTTATATTCTTTAATTATAGTATTTATAATTAATTAATTTAAAAAAATTTACTAGCCCCTTATAGTCCCTTTACTCATATAATTTAAGGCTTTTAAACTATATTACCGTTTTCGCTACCTTTATTCTAACCTATTATAGGCCCTTTCTTTTTTTTTTTTTTTTTATATAAGTACTACTATAATTATAATAGTTTAAGCGCGGCGCGAAGGTAGTATAAGGCTATTATTCTACCTTACCTTATATTCCCCTATTTAGGCTTTAAAACGCTTTAATATTACTATCTTCTATACGTTTTCTAATAGCTCTTAAATTAACTATATATAATTTACTTATTTTACGTAAGCTTTTTATTTCTTACCTCTCCTTAATACGTTCTTTACTATAAGAATTTCCTTTACCTTAAATTCTTTTATTAGCTAACTACTTACCTTATTATTTATTTACGTTAACTTAAAGCCTAGCTTAAAGTCTTATAGCTCCTAAAATAAAAGCAAGTTATAGGCTATACGTTTTAGAAGATTAACGTGAAATACTAGGTAAATATTACTTAAAACGTTTAGCTTTATTATAAGTAATATTAACACGTTTATAATCTTATATTTTACTATAACTTAATTTAGCTTTTTACTTAGCTAATTTATTTTAATATTTTATAGGTTTAACTAAATATTATCTTTAATCTTAAACTTCTTTATTAGGCACTATTATTTACTTATTAAGTTCTAGGCACGTTATTAGGTAAATGTAATTATAACTTAAGCTAAGTTTATTTCTTCTTATAAGTAATTAATAAATACTATTACCCTCCCCTTTATTAAGGTCTTTAATTTTTATATATAAGGTAGCTTTTAAATTATAGCTATATTAAATTTATGTAAGGCTTTATTTAAGCTTATTCTAATTACAGTTAAGTTTTAATTATTTAAGGCTAACTAATAAGCTATAAGATATTTTATTTAATTAAATTACTTAAACGAGATTATAACTTAAAGAATTACTTATACCTTTTAGTTTACGCGTTTCGTGCTACTATTTATTTATAAGTAATATACTATAAAAAGAAGCTAGGTTATCCCTATAAGTTTATAAAGTATTATCTAGAATTTATTAAGTTAATTTAACCTATAGTTTATAATAATTTATTTTAGGAATTTATAAAACTATTACTAGTATTACTTAAAACGTTTTACGTACGCTTTAATGTAATGGTAGCTTAGGTTCTAAGGCATAGTAGGTCTATTTCTTAGGAAGTAAGTTAGGTTAAATGCTATAAAGTAGCTTTTAAGTAGTATTATAATAAGGCTATTAAGAGTATAACTCTTAATAGTAAAACTATTACTTAGATTAATTAATAGAGAACTAGATTATTTAATTATAGGAATACTTTCTTCTTAAGTATTCGTTTATCTCTTTATTATAGTTTTAGATTAATTAGCTTAACTATTAATCCCTTTAAACCTTAATTAACTAGCTTAAGGTTTAATTAGTTTAATTCTTCTTAGTTAATATATTTAAATATTAATCTCTTTAATTGTCTCTTAGGTTACGTAGCTAATTACGTGCCTTTACCTTCTTCTTATACTTATAGGTTATACTTATCCTAGCTAGTACGGTCCCGTTTTATATCTTATATAGTGTTATTCGTAATATTATACCTCTTCTTTATTAGTCTTATCCTTAAGGCTATTAAAATAGGCTAGCTTAAGTGTTATGCGTTTTCTTTCTTCTATTATTATATACTATTATATTAATTAATTGTATCTTAAAATAGTGGTTTAAAGCTTTATTTACTTCTTCCCTTCGTTAAAATAATCTTCTTTCTATAATAATTAATAATTTATCTTTATTCTTTATAAAGGCTTATACTTACTACGCTTATATAAAACTTCCCTAATATAAAGCCTTTATTTCTAATTTAAGTTATTATATAAAGTATATAGTAGATAAGTAAGGGAATTATAATATTATAGGGGTAACCCCTTAATAGCTTTATAGTATTATAAATTAATATTATAAGCTTAAAAGAGAGCTTAAAAAAGCTAAGAAGCGTGCCTTAACTAAGAATTAAAAGGTCTTACGTTTATAAAAATAAAAGAAATTATAGTTTAAGAAAATAATATATATAATTACGCGTAGTATTAATAATATTAAAGAGTTAAAACGTGTAAAACGTAAGAAAGCGAAATAGCTTTAAAAGACTATAAGGGTTCTTCTTACTTCTTTTAAGAATCTAAATCTTATTTTAATTCGTTCCTTAAATACTAAATTTAATATTAAGTTATTAAATAATACTTAAAAGATTAATTAAAATGCGTTTCTTAAAAATAAAACTATTTAAGTAACGTTAAGCAATTCATAAGATTTTTAGCTAGTTTTTAGGTGTTTTTAGAGTTTAAATATCCCTTTTATTTAATAAGATAATAACGATTCTTTATATCTCCCTATGCTTTAAGTATTTGTTTAACTTTATATTTATTAGTATCTTTTATTATAATATTTATAGTAATTATAGATTTATCTAATGCTTTCTTTAATAGTAATATATAAAATATAGGATAGATTCTTATTTCATTTAATAATAATAGTTTATAGTTAATATTTAAGATTTTTCATTTAATAAGAAATAATTTAATCTTCTTTTAGTTAAGTTTATTACTAGGTCGCTTAATTTTAATGTTTTTATAAATAAGATATACTTTATATCTCTTCTTTAAAATTAGCGCTAGTAATCTCTTTTTATTCGCGTAGTATTTTATTTAATTCTATAAAAATATTTATTCCTATTATAAGTGTTTTTATATTTCTATTATAATTACTATATGCATTATAACTACTAGCGCGTTTACATTCTATATCGCATATATTTAATAATAGGGTTAAATTCGTAATTTACCTTAAATAGTAATATCTTTATATTATTAATCTTAGAGCTATTATAAGCCTATTATACTAGTAGTAGTTATTCTACCTAATTATTCTATTAATAGTTAATATAGCTTTATAGATATTATTCGAGTATTTAGTTTAAGATTTCTATTTACCTATTTAATTATAGGTGAAATACTATTAATAAGCTTTATTTAATCTTTATAGTTTTTATAAGGTATTTCTAAAAGTTTAAGGTAAACAATTTATTATAATTTAATATAAGCTTTATTAGTAATTTATATTATATAATAACTATTTTAAAGAATATATACGCTAAGTTCTTAGTATTACTTAATTTCTTATATGAAATGTAGTAGGCGTATTTTATAAGTTTATTTATAATAACTAGAATACTATTATAAGCTACTTTTATTATAGGTTCTTTTAACTTTAGTAGTTTAATAATAAAGTCTATTATAATAGTTTACTATACTCTTTTAAGTAGTAATATTAGTTATAATTCTTCGTATAGTACGTGTTACGCTAATTTTACTTTATTACACGTATCGCATTTCTTAATAACTTCTTATACTATTTTTCTACTTTTAAGAAGTTATATAATCTTCTTAGCCTATTAATTGTTTTTCTTACACCCTAATATTCGTGTAATAAGTGCTTATATATTTCCTTAATAAGCTACTCTTAAAGTGTACTAGAAATATACTATTATTTATTATATAAAAAGGTTTTACTTTTCTTAGATAAATGCGTTTTCGTTTTTTAATTATTTAAATAATTATTATTATTAATATATAATGTAATCTAATATATTTATGTTTTATTTAGCTTAACTTATTAGGTTATATTAATTTCTTAGGTACCTAATATAAGGTTCTTATTTTTAATAGCGCGTAATAAGGGTGTATTACTTACTTACTTATTTAATTTTAAGTTCTCTCTTTAGCTAAGAGTATTTACTCTTTTATTTTTAAATTCTTTATAGTATATAATTTTAAAGTTATAATTTATAAGGGTTTTATACTATTTAATCTATCGTTTATTTAAATTCTTTATAGTTAAGAATAATATAAGATTCTTATAATTAGTATAAACCTTAATTTAATACTTTACTTTTATAAGATAGTATCTTTATTCTTTAAAGCACTTAATAATAGCTATAAGTTCTTTATTATAGATTCTATAATTAAGTTTAGGTTTATAGAGTTTCTTTAAGAAGAATATAATTAAGTGTAATCTTCCTTAATTATCTTATTATTTAAGCTATCCGCTTAGTATAAAGTTTAAGGCGTTCGTTTTAAGCTTATAAGGTTTATTTTAATTAAATACTCTTAATATAGGTTTTAACGTAACTAAATCTTTTATCTTTTAGAATACTATAGCTTTTAGTTTATTCTATTAAAAGCTAACTTCTTTCTTTATTAGGTTTATAAGAGGTTATAAAATATCTTTATATTCGCTTAAGAACTTATAATAGAAGTTTATAAATGCTATAAATTCTTTAACTTCTTTTAAATTCTTTAATATAAGCTATTCCTTAATAGTTTTAATCTTATTTAAGCTTATTTATATTTCTTTATATATAAGCACGTACCCTAAAAAGTATATAATATTCTAGTAAAACTAATATTTTAAGGCTTTAACTAAGAGTTTATTATTCTATAGAGTTTATAGTACCTTATATACATGTTATTTATATTTCTTAAGAGTATTTAAATAAATAAGAATATTATTAAGGGATATAACTATAAATACTTCTAGTTATTTTCGTAAGATTATATCAATTATTCTTTAAAAGGTTACTAGTGCGTTAGTAAGCCTAAAAGGTATTACTAGATATTTATAGTGTTCTCTATTAGTTTAAAATGCTATTATTTACTTATAGCTTTCTTTTATTCGTATAAGATTATAGGCTTCTTTTAAGTTAAGTGTGGTAAACTATTTAGCTTTTTTAACTTTATCTTTAATTTCTATTATAAGCGGTAATAGGTATTAATTCTTAATTATAATCTTATTTGAGTATTAGTAATTAATATATAATTATAGTTTCCTATTCTTCTTTAATACCTATAGAATTAGGTATTCTATTAGGGACTCTAATAATCTTATATATCTCTTTTATAATATATCCTTTAAATACTTCTTAAGCGCCTTATTTTACTTAGGGTTCTAAGAATAAATCTTATTAAACGTTAATTTAGTACTAGGTTAGAGTTTAATCTCGTGGTTTTAACGTAAATACTCTAGTAGTTTTATTTTTAACTCTCCGCTAAATAGCTTACTATACTTTAAGTATTTCTTAAGAATCTCTATTATCTTAGCTTTTAGCTCTTTAACAATTATATATATTCCTAGAGGCCTATTATAGTTTAAATAAGGTACCCTTTATAGGCTACTCTTAGCTTTATAACCGTATTCTAGTAAATTCTATTAAAGTTAGCCGATTCTCTAATTAACTCATAGATTACTTGCTTATAACCAGAGCATTAGAAGTAGTGTAGTTTTGTAGTTTTGTAGTTTTTGTAGTTTCGAATATAAAAAATTATATTAAATCTAAAAAAATACTTATAGAATTATAAGTTTTACGAATAACTAGCATAAATCTAAAATTATAAGCTTATAATAAAAAAAGTGGGTCCTTATATACTATTATAAGCCTAAAACTTCAAAAACTACATTTTGTAGTTTTTGTAGTGTAGTGTAGTGTAGTAAGTTTTTAGAAAACTATATAATCTAGTTTTTAAGCTTACAAAAAGCTAAAGGGACCCACTTTTTTAAATAAGCTAATTGGCTATAATATTAGCTATTTTATGTATTTATTATTATAATTCAAGCATTTTATTAGATTTATTATTAATTATTTAAGCTTTTTTAAAAAATGAAAATGTAGTTTTCTTGTTAATGCTCTGCTTATAACTAGGGTATCCCTAATATAAAATTATGTTTTAAGATTACTATAATATCTAGTATAACTTAGTATTTCGTGCCTTATATATTAACTAAAAGCTACGTAACTTCTATATTAACTACTCCTTAGCTATACTTTATTATAGTTTCTTCTATAATTATAAGTTAATAGGGCTTATCTTTAGGTATTTAAGGTAATTGTAATCTATTAACGAGATTTAATAAGATAAAATTTCCTTATACTCTACTATTAATTATTACTTAAATCTTTTATTTTATTATAATTATATTAATTATAAGGTATATTATACTACTAATATTTATAGTATATAAAGACCTATTAGATCTCCGTTAAGGAATCGGTTTTAATTATAATAATAGTTATTATTTCCTAATTTATTAATTTTATTCTTATATTATTCTTTAGCGTGTTATTCTAAGCGCTATTATTAACGGTTATCTTTTAACGTATTATTAAAGCTTTCTTAGTAATCACTTAACTTACTATTTATATTAATTAAACTTAAGCTAAGCGAGTTACTTATAGTTATATAGTTCCCTTTCTCCTTATATTATAAGGTTATAGCTTAGGTAGTATATATGTTATTCTTAATATAATATAACTTCTCGTTTAATATCTTTAAATTAATTTATTATAATTTTAATTATATTATAAGGGTTATTCTTCTTTTCTTTTATTCTTATAGAAACTATTTATTACCTTACTTACTATTAAGGTACGTATAGTAATTATTATTATAATAGAAGGTTTAATTAAGGAGTTTATATTTAATTTTAGGTTTATTTTTCTTAGTTAAATAATTCTCTTCTTCTTAGATTTGTTCTAGTAAAGGTTTACTTTTTAGTAAGGGTATTTAGTATTTCTAAAAGTTATTAGGTACTAATTAGGTTTTAAATTCCTAATCTTTATTTAAACTAATATTATTTATTAATGTAAGGCTTTCTTTATTACTTATTACACTAAGATTTCATGTAAGTAAGTCTTCTTAATTTACGGTATAAAGCTTTCTGTTACGAACCAAGGGTACCTAAAGCAGTTAGCCGGCGTTATAGGCCGCCAGCATGCAGACAAGAATAGGGCCCGACGGGATCGCAGGTCACGTGAGGGGATCGGATAGGATTAGTCTAATTTAACTTAATAGATTAGAGGGGATTAACCTAATCCAGTACGGGGGATTAAATGGGATCTATCTAATCCAGGACTATAATAGAGAGATAAACGAGTACTTAAGGAGAAGGTATTCCGCTATAATAGATAGTCTAGTTCTCTATTAATTAATCTAAGTAATAGTCTTACTATTAAGAGTTATACTCTTAACGGCCTTATTATAATACTACTTAAAAGCTACTCTATAGCATTTAACCTAACTTACTTTCTAAGAAATAGACCTATTATGCCTTAAAACCTAAGCCACCATTACATTTTAATTAATCCTATTTAGTAAGTTACCTTAAAACTTTAAGCAGTAATAACTTCTAAGATATCTACTTTAAGCGGAAAGACTACTAACCCTAGGGAGATAATAAAGTACCTTTATAATAAGATTACCAAGCTTAAGAAATAGAATCGACAGCTTCTTAATTAACAGAATAATCTTTATGAGAAACTTAAGGTATAAGAAGAGGAACTTATAGCAGTTTAAAATCTCACACCTACATTCTCTATTAATAATAATAACATGCTAAAATTCCTTAAGCCTAAATTATACGATAATTATAAGGGTAATGTAAGGAACTTTCTTATATAAGCCTAAGCTTACCTACGAGTTAACGAAAAAATCTACACGATATCTAAGTCATAGATTCTTTATATTAGTAACCTCTTAACTAGGAAAGCAATAGAATAGTAGGAGCTAACCCTTCGCGTATATTTTAAGCACGGCGCTAAAGCTAGAGTAAAAGTTATTTACATTTTCTTTAATTACAAAACCTTTAAAGAATAACTTCTCGCTACATTTAAAAATCCTAATAAGTATAAGGAAGCTACACGATAACTTACTTGACTTAAGCAGACTGGATTTATAGCTTACTACGCTAGGGAGTTTAAACGTATCGCAGTAAAACTTAACTAAAATACTAAACTTAAAATGGAAGTTTTTTATTAAGGACTTAAAGAAGAAGTAAAGGATAACATTTATTAAGAAGATTATCCTAAGTTATTTAACGACTTCATCGAAATGGTTATTAAGGCAAATAACTATTTATACGAGTAACGTTACGAAAAAAGTTACAGGAAATTCGGATTATATGCTAGGTTTAATAAACCTAATAGTAGCAAGCTATACCGAATATTAATAGCATACGGGTACTACGCTAAACCTATAAAACTTAATGCCGCGAATAAGGAAAAGGGAAAGACTTATTATAATTATAGTAAGACTAGACACTTTACGAATAAATGTAAAGCCCCGAAAAAGCCATGAAAGCTAATTCCTAAAGGCAGGAAGCTTTATGCTGTAAACTAAGAAGACTTACCCACGCGAAATCTTAGTATAGTAAGCAATAAAGAAAGCCTTACGTTAGCAAATAATATTAGTTCGGATAAAGATTAGGAATTCGAAACCTAACTAGTACCTAATAACTTTTAGGAACACTAGATACCCTCACTAAAAAGTGAACCTTTACTAGAACAAATCTAAGAAGAAGAGAATTATTTAACTAAGAAAGACGAACCTAAAATCAAACATAAGCTCCTTAATTAGACCTTCTATTATAATAATAATTGCTACACGCACCTTAGTAGCAAGTAAGGTAGCGGATAGTTTCTACGAGAATAAAAGGGAAGGAGAATAACCCTTACGATATAACCGAAATTATAATAAACCGATTTAAAGATATTAAACGGGAAATTATACTATGCTAAGAATAACGCACATACTATTCGGATTACGCCCTTATAATCCAAGGAAGAAAACTATATAACTACGAGTAACTCACTTAATCTAAGTTTAATTAATATAAATAGTAGATTAAGTGATTACTAAGAAAGCTCTAATAAGACGCTAGAAGATAATCGCTAATAATAGCGCTTAAAGATACGCGCTAAATAATAATAAGAGGAGAGAAACAATAATTCGGGAAACGATAGCTATTATCGCAATTAAGACCGATTCCTTAACAGAGATCTAACAGGTCTCTATATATTACAAACATTAGCAGTACTACACACCTTATAGTTAATATAACTATAATAGGAAGAAAGATCCAAGTAATAATTAATAGTAAAGCACAAGGAAATTTTATCTCGCTAAATCTCGTTAACAAATTATAATTACCTTAGACATCCAAAGATAAGCCCTACCAACTTATAACTATAGAAGGAACTACGGTAAAGTATAGCTACAAAGTAGTTAATATAAAGATTACGTAGCTTCTTGTTAATATACAAGGCACGAAACACTAAGTTACACTAAATATTATAGTAATCTTAAAATATAATGTTATATTAGGGATACCCTAGTTGCAAGTAAGCAATCCACGAGTTAATTGGAGAACCGGTTAACTTTAATAGGATTTACTAGGATGCGGTTATAAAGCAAAGAGCGGCTTATAAAGGGCACCTTATTTAAACTATAATAGGCCTTTAGGAATATACGTAATTGCTAAAGAGCTAAAAGCTAAGATAACGGAGATTCCCAAGGAATACTTACAGTATAGTAAGCTATTTAGCGAAGAGCTAAAAACAGGACTATTAAAGCATTTACGCTAGGACCACGAGATTAGACTCTAGCCCGGTACTAAACCAACATTCAATAAAATTTATCCTTAGAACCCTAAGCAGGATAAGGCGCTTAAGGAGTATTTAAAGGATATACTATAAAAGGGATATATACGACTATTAAAGTCCCTAGTAGAATACCTAATCCTATAGGTACTAAAGAAGAACGGGAAACTACAACTATACATTAATTACTAACACTTGAATAAGATTATAATTAAGAATTAATACCCGTTACCGCTTATAACGGAAATTAAAGACAAAGTTGGAAAAGCTAAATAGTTCACCACACTTAACTTAAAAGGAGCCTATAACCTTATACGAATAAAAGAAGGCTACAAGTAGATAATAGCATTTTAAACTAGTAGAGGACACTACAAATATTTAGTAATACCTTTTAAGCTTACCAACGCACTAGTAACCTTTTAAAGAATAATCGATATAATCTTATAGAAACAACTAGAAGTATTTATAGTTATATACCTCAACAATATCCTCATTTATTTAAATACCCTTAAGGAACATAAATAACACGTATATAAGGTACTATAAACTCTATAGGATAATAAACTCTTAGTTAAAGCCTTAAAATACTAGTTCTACCAGAACACTATACACTTTCTAGGGTACGTGCTTACACACGAAGAAATATAAATAAGCCCGGATAAGATTAAAACTATTAAGGAATAGCCTACACTAAAGAATTTAAAAGAAGTTAAAGAATTTATAGTATTCGTAAACTTCTACTATAGGTTCTTAAGCGAATATAAAGACATTTTATAACCTCTTATAAACCTAATAAAGAAAGAAGTTAGCTTTTAATAGAACGAACTAAAAGCTATAGTATTCTAGAAAATAAAAGATTTAGTTACGTTAAAACCTATATTAAAAGCACCTAATTAGGATAAGCCTTATAAGCTTAAAACGAATACCTTAGACTTTACACTAGGCGAATAGCTTAGATAATAAGATAATTAAGGAAGATTGCACCTAATTATATTCTTTTTAAAGAAACTCCATAAACCCGAACTTAATTATAGAATCTATAACAAAGAACTCATAGCTATTATTAAGTGCTTTAAAGAATAGAGACACTATCTTATAAAAGTAAAGCACTAAATTAAGGTCTATATTAACTACAAGAATCTCACATCGTTCTTAACTATAAAGGATCTAAATAAACGATAGATTAAATGGTATAAAACCCTCACGAATTATAACTTTAAAATTATATACCGTAAAGGATCTAAAAACGAAAGAGTAAACGCGCTTAGCTAAAGAGAGGACTTAAAATCGGATAAGTAAGTGAGTAATACACCCTTATTACGCGCTATTAAGGATAGGAACCTTATGCTAGGCACCTAAGAAATCAATATAACCTAGTAAGTTAAGCTAGATAAAATATGGATGTATTGGATCGCATTATACATTAATAATAACAGCTATTTAAACAATTAGGAAACGAAAACGCATCTGTCTAAGAAAGGTAAGACCTTCTTATACAATAAATAGTAGTATATTCCTAGTACACTTTAAGAATAGCTTATTAAGGAAATACACGAGCACCCATTACACGAATATTAGGGTGTAAGGAAAACGATTAGCAGGCTAAAAAGATCGTATAACTTCCCAGAAAGTAAAAAAATAGTATAAGAAGTTATTAAGAAATACGACACGTGTAATAAAGCAAAATTAACGCGATACGCACTATACGGAGAATTATAACTAATATTACCACCTAAAAGAGTATAGCAAACTATTACAATAGACTTTATCGTTAAACTACCAAAGTTAAAAGAACCTATAATAGGAGTAGCTTACAATAGCATCCTAGTTATTATAGATAAACTCATAAAATACGCCTACTATATTCTATACAAGGAATCAAGTAATACTAAGGACTTAGCGTATATGTTCTTTAAAACAGTTATTACACAACATAGATTACCAACAAAGCTTATATTGGATCGCGATAAATTATTCACCTTAAACTTTTAAAAATGCCTTATAGAAACCATAAAGATTAAATAAAGCTTATTAACGGTATTTTACCTACAATTAAATAGACAAACAGAAATCTTAAATTAAATACTTAAATAATATCTGCGAAGCTATATTAACTACTAATAGAATAATTGGGTAGAATGGCTACCACTAGTATAATAGGCTTATAATAGCTCTAAGATTAATAATATAAAGATGTTACTATTTAGGGTAAATTACAGATTTAACCCTATTATCGAAACATATACGACACAGAATGTAAACGCGCTAGTAGCTATAACGCATGTAGTAACTATAATAGAAATATAAAAACACTTATAATAGGAATGGATATTTTTATAAAACCAAATAAAACATTACGCGAACAAAAAGAGATTACTAGCGCTAATCCTAAAGGAGGGATATAAAGTATACCTTATTCGCAAAAACATTAAAACTAAGCAACCCAGCGATAAACTTAACTAAAAGAAGATTAGACTATTCCTTATTAAACGAAAAATCTTAAATACTAATTACGAACTATTATTACTAGATAAAATGAGAATCCATCCTATATTTTATATATTGCTACTAGAGAAAGCACTAGATAAATCTATAATTGCTATAAATATTACAACGAAAGATACTAATAAATACAAAGTTAAACGGATACTTAAAGCACGGGGAGACATAAAGAATTATTATTATCTCGTTAAATAAAAAGGATATTTAAACTCTAAAAACACCTAGAAACCAGCTAAGAATCTTACGAACTACTTAACGTCGCTTAAATAGTTCTACTAGAGAATAAAAACTTATTAGGAATAAGAAAACCTAAGTCTACTAAAAACTTAGGTGTCTAGTTAAGCATATTAGACTCCAACTCTAAACGCTTCTAGGCCTCTAACTCGTCTAGACTCTTTACACTACGAGTAATTATCTCCGTAGCCTTTTATCGCAAAAATTTCTCCTAATAACAAATCCTTTATAAACGAGCTATTACCCGCTTTAAATTCTCCTTAGCTAAAGCACGTTCTTTATTAAGACAATCCTTTTTATAAAGGATACGATTATAAGCATTTAAAGACGTTCCGCCTAGATTATAGCTAGTGTAACCACGTAAAGCATATTCGCTACACTTATCTTTCCCTTTAGCGATAATATACTCTTAATTGTTTTTTTAACACGAATCGCAGGAAGGTATAACGAAACCAAAGGCAGATATAAACTTAAAAAGACGTTTACGATTAATCTTCTAGTTAAGGCGAGATCGCTATTTTAAAACACGGTTAAAAGACATTATAAAAAGAATAATAAAGAAAGAAAAGAAGGGAAAAAGAGAGGAAGAAAGAGAATACTTACTAGACGAAACGAAATGGCCTTAAGGATAAGACTAATAGGGGAGGAGTATTATATTACGAACTAAGAGTACCTAAAGCAATTAGCTAGCGTTATAGGCCGCTAGCATACAGACAAGAATAGGGCCCGACGGGATCGCAGGTCACGTGAGGGGATTAAATGGGATTAGTCTAATCTAACTTAATGGATTAAAGGGGATTAACCTAATCTAACATGGGGGATTAGATAGAATCTATCTAATCTAGGACTATAATAGAGAGATAAACGAGTACTTAAGGAGGAGGTATTCCGCTATAGTAAATAGTCTAGTTCTCTATTAATCAATCTAAGCAATAGTCTTACTATTAAGAGTTATACTCTTAACGGCCTTATTATAATACTGCTTAAAAGCTACTCTGTAGCATTCAACCTAACTTACTTCCTAAGAAACAGACCTACTATGCCTTAGAACCTAAGCCACCGTTACACTTTCTGCCTTTAAGAATTAGCTTTTATAGCTTCTTTAAGGCTTTACATTTATTTATAAAGTATTTAATCTTACTATAATTATAATAAGTCTTCCCCTTTTTCTTATTTATAGCGTTAAGTTCTATAGGTTTAGCGTAATACTTATATACTATTAATATTTAGCGTAGCTTACTACTATTAGGTTTATTAAACCTAGTATATAATCTAAATTTCTTATAACTTTTTTTATAATATTACTTATATAAACGATTATTTACCTTAATAACTATTTTAATAAAGTTATTAAATAACTTAAAATAATCTTCTTAATAAATGTTATTCTTTACTTCTTCTTTAAGTCCTTAATAAAAGACTTTTATTTTAGGTTTAGTATTTTAATTAAGTTTTACTATAATACGTTTAAATTCCTTAGCGTAATAAGCTATAAATCTAGTTTACTTAAGTTAAGTAAGTTATTATATAGCTTTCTTATACTTATTAGAATTTTTAAATATAGTAAGAAGTTATTCTTTAAAGGTTTTATAATTAAAGAAGATATAAATAACTTTTACTCTAGCTTTAACACTATACTTAAAATACGCGCGAAGGGTTAGCTCTTACTATTTTATTACTTTTTTAGTTAAGAGATTACTAATATAAAGAATCTATAACTTAAGTATCATGTAAATTTTCTCGTTAACTTATAGGTAAGCTTAAGCTTATATAAGAAAGTTCCTTATATTACCCTTATAACTATTATATAATTTAGGTTCAGGGAATTTTAATATATTATTATTATTAATAAAGGATATAAGTATAAGATTTCAAACTACTATAAGTTTCTCTTCTTATACCTTAAGTTTCTTATAGAGATTATTCTATTAGTTAAGAAGCTATTAATTCTACTTTTTAAGCTTAATAATCTTATTATAAAGGTACTTTATTATCTTCTTAGAGTTAATAGTCTTTCCGCTTAAAGTAAATATCTTAAAAGTTATTATTACTTAAAGTTTTAAGGTAACTTATTAAATAAAATTAATTAAAATGTAATAATAGCTTAAGTTTTAAGGTATAATAGGTTTATTTCTTAGAAAGTAAGTTAAGTTAAATGCTATAAAGTAGCTTTTAAGTAATATTATAATAAGGCTATTAAGAGTATAACTCTTAATAATAAAACTATTACTTAAATTAATTAATAAAGAATTAAACTATTTAATTATAGAAATACTTTCTCCTTAAGTATTTATTTATCTCTTTATTATAGTCTTAAATTAATTAGCTTAACTATTAATCCCTTTAAACCTTAATTAATTAGCTTAAGGTTTAGTTAGTTTAATTCTCTCTAATTAATATATTTAAATATTAACCTCTTTAATCGCCTCTTAGGTTACGTAGCTAGTTACGTGCCTTTACCTTCTTCTTATACCTATAAGTCGTGCCTATCCTAGCCGGTACGGTCCCGTCCCGTGTCTTGTGCAGTGTCGTTCGTAACATTTAACCTCTATTAATATTATAGTCTCTAGCTACACGTACTTAAATAATTAATCTATAATAACTATTAAGTATTTAGTATTCCCCTTCTTATAGGTAAGAAGATTTATTATAAAGTTAATTAAGATCTATAACTAGTATTTATTCGCAATTAAAATTAGCTATAAGAGTCCCTATTAAAGCTACCTACTCTTATATCCCCTATAATAGTAATAATTACGTATAAACCGCGTAACGTCTTAAAATATCTCTTCCTAGTAATAGTTCTATTAAAGTAACTTAAAGGTATCGTTTTTTTTAAGGTAGCCTACTATTAAGAAGTTATACACGCGTTATATAAGTATTATTATAAGTAGCTTCTACTTTAAGGCCTAAGTATAGCCTTAAAATAATAGCGTTTCGTGTATAAAGAGAGTATAATTTATAATTTATTCCTATATATTTACCTTCTTAAAGAACCTTTAAGTATTCTTTTAAATAGCTTTAATTTAATATACTATTACCTCGTTCTTACGCTAACCTTAGTTTTATAAGCTTTAAAGATAATAGTTACTAAATATCTTTATTTTTAGTAGGGAATTAATAGTTTTATTAGCCTTTTCTTTATTATTAGTGGTTAGGGTTAAGTTACCTAGTAATATAAGTAATATATTTATTAGCTAAATAATACTATTAAAGCGTAGTAAGAAGATATTTTAGTTTTAGTCTCTTTAAGAGAGTGTATTAAAGCGTTACACTTATATTTTAGGTTTATAATAAAGGTAAAAGTTAAATAGGGAAAGTATCTTTACCTAATACGCTTATCTCTTTAATATTTTCTTTAAGAAGGTAAAGTATTTTAAGTTTTTATAATTTATAAAAATAATAAATAATTACGTAATACTTTAAAGTTCTATTAATTAGGCTTTTAAGTAAGAGATAATAGCTAAGAGTTTCTTATTATAAATAATATAATTTCTTTTTAAGGCTATAAGCCTTATAAAGTAATACGCTATTAGGTAAAGAACCTTATTATTAAATTATAATAGGTATTCTCTAAGAGTATTAATTAAGTAATTTATCTTTATAATTATTTTCTTTATAAAATTCTATTACTTTAAGATTAAGTATAATATAAATGCTTTTTTTAAAGACTTAAAGGTAATATTACACTCCTTAAACTACTTAAACTAAACGCCTTTTTTAAGTATCTCTAAGAGTAAGCTTATAAGGGATAAGAAATTTAATATAAAGTTCTAATAAAAGTTTATAAACCCTAAAAATCTCTAAACCCCCCTTTAATGCGTAAGAGGTTTTTAATTATATATTACCTTTATCTTCTTTAAGTTAAAACGAATTTTTTTACTTACGTGAATAATAAATCTAAGATATTTTACCTTTTACACGTAAAAAGCGTATTTCTTAATATTTAAGTATAGCTTTATTACGTGAAGTCTTATTAATACCTTATATACTTTTCGTATATAATCTTTTTATAAGCTACTTAAGTAAATTAAAATATTATTTAAATAAGCTATTATAAAATCCCTTAGTATTTTTCTTAAGGCGCTATTAATATAACGTTAAAACGTTATAAGAGCGCCTACTAGCTTAAACGAGTATACTAGCTACTTAAATAGCTTAAACCTAATTTAAAATACTATTAAATACTTCTCTTTTAAGGTAACTTAAAGCTTATAAAATATTAAACGTATATTTAGCTTTATAAATTACTTAGCCTTAAAAAGAGACTATAGTATTTTCTTAATTAATAAAAGTAAGTAATAGTTTTACTTTATAACTTTATTTAAGGTATAATAATTAACATAAAATTACTAGCCTTTACTAGGCTTTTTTATAAGTAAAATTAAAGCTACTACTAGTAAGAAACTCACGTGAATTTAGCTCTTATTTATTAGATTTATAACTTATTTTCTAATCTCTAGTAAGTATTTACGCGGTATATTATAAAGTAGCGCTTATAGTAACTTAAGGTTAAATTTATTTAAGCGCTTCTTTAATTGTATATAATAGTTTAATTACCCCTAATATAAGGGAAGTTTATTTACTTTTTCTTAGTTAAATAGGTTTTAAAAATTCTATAGCTTATTAAGAAGCTATAACGCTTATCTTTACTTTTAATTTACCTTAGCTTTTTATACACGTAAGACTATTATTATTTTATGTAAGCTTATAGCTATAAGGTAACACTTTTTCTTCTTTCTTTAGGCCTATTAAATAAGTCTTATAAATATTAACCTTAATACTATTATTATAGAGTTTCGTATTACTTAATTATTAGATCTCTTAATTACTAGGTTACTTATAGCGCCTATTATAAGCTCTCTCCTAGCTAATTACACGTATATATTATAACGTATTATTTAAGGTATCCCTAATATTACGTTTTAGGTAAGGCCTAATATTATGTAAGCTACTACTAGGGATTTTTAGCTATTTATATTTATTATAAACTATATTAAGTAAGAGATTATAAAGTGTAACTTTTATTATATTACTTTACGCTACTTAATCTTTACTATTATACGTATTTATTATTATTACCTTAATAAAACCTACTTAAAGCCTATATATTATATAAACTTTTCGCTTATTACCACGTAATAATTATAGCTTATATTTACTTAAGCGTTTATAAACTTTAAAAAGTTAATTAACGCGGGAATTAAAAGAGGTAATATATTTATTCTTAACTTAATTTCCTTTAACTCTTATTTCCTAGATAAGATACTTCTTATTTTATAACTATTATTACGTTATAGCGCCCCTATTAAGAGACTTATTATAAGGGCGTATTATTTTTTAATTACTTATTATTCTTATTTAAGCTATTAATTATATCTTCTATTATAGCGCCTCTTATACTAAACGTTTATAGCTATTACGTAGGTAAGAGGGTATATTTAGCTATATAATACCCTATTAATTCGTAATAAATATACTTTCTTTTCTTCTTCTATTAATTAATTACCTTCTTTAAAACCTAATAAGCTCTCTTCTTTTAATTACCCTTAAAGTGGTTTTAACCTGTACTCTTTCTAGGTCTAGCCTAAGACCTTATCTTTATTACGTTTATTATTAGTATATCTTTATTTACTAATTATTTTATTTTAAAGGTAACCCCTTTATTTTACTTATTTTAAAACTTCTTCTTTAACTATAAAGATTTAATATTAATAATTATACTATAAAGCTAAACTACTATCACGTTATACTTAAAGCGTAATATTTTCTTACCTATAATTCCTTCTTATATACGCTTATTTAAGGCTTATTATAGTTTTATAAGCTTTATAAAACTAGTTTATAATATTTCTTTAATAAGTGTAAGCTTATTTTTAAATTAAATAAAGAAGTTTATAAATAACTTATTCTAGCGCTACTATATTTAATCTAGCTTAATAAGTGTAATTTCCTTCTAGTAAGGGTTTAAATATATAAACGATAGGTATTTTAAGAATTAAAACGGGTTATAACCCTTTACCTTACCTAGTTTAAAAAATAAAGCTACGTGGCTTTTAACTTAATTTAAAGAGATTCTAATAAATAAAAACCTATTAATTATAAGAGCTACTAATAAATTATATGTCTTTAACTAGCTTATATACTATAAGCTTCTTTTAAGCCTTAAATATATTCTTATTACTATTAAAAGGGGTTCCCATTAAAATTAGTTTTCGTTTTATTAAAGTATTATTATTAATAAGTATTCTTATAGTAAATATAGCTTATATTACCTAGTTTTATAGGTTATAGTATTATTTAAAGAGTTAATAGAGTCTTTTAACCTAGGTATTTATAATCTCCTATAATATTATAAAGTTAAATAGAGTACTCTTATTTAATATAAAGGCGCTAGGTATAAGTAGGTTTTATCTCGTATTAAATATTACTTTATTAAGGTTATTTATAATAAAGTTTATTCTTTATTAAGGACTAGCTATACTATACTATTATAAGTATACGTCTTTAAAAAGTAAGAATAAACTTAAGAAGAAAGAGAAAGAGAAAGAAAGGTTTCCCTCTTCTTACCCCCCTTTATATCCCTACCTAGCCCGTAAATTATTTGGGTTAGGTCTAAGCTGCCTCCGTAACGGGTCTAGCCTAGGCTCGAGCTACTAGCTCGAGCCTATAATAATACGTGCTTGTAATGTACGCTTCTTTAAAGGATAAAGCAAAGAATTTAAAAATAATGTATTAGAATAATTTAAGTATAAAGCTAAACTTATTAATCCTAAACTAACTAGTAAAGAAAAACGCATTTACATTACAAGTGTAAATTAAGTTAATAAGACAACTAATACCACAGGAAATAGTAATAAAAGCTAAGCTAACGCTAAGTCGTCTATTAATGTAGGTAATAATAATAAAAATAACGATAATAATAATCGTCCTAAGCAGCTAATATTTCCTACGTTATCTCTAATACTAAGTGAAATAAACGAACGCTTCTTTAATGTAAATAAAGACTTTAATCTCCCTTCTCTCGCGCTAAAGGCCTAAATTAGTACGGAATAAGAGGAATCTATAGTTTACTACTCTTTACGCTTAGATACTTAATGTAATTATCTTTCTCTTTAAACTAGTAAAAAGAAATAAGCCTCTCCTAATAGCTTTAAAGACACCCGTTTTTCTAATTTAATAGTTAGGCATATTAATAACGATATTTATAATAATAAACCTAATCTCTTTATTTTATATAGCCTAGTATTAATTAAATAAATTATTAACTATAAGTAAGATATTCTAAAAACTTAATTTAAGGCTATTAAACGCTATAACTATAATTTCTTTTAGAAACTAGCCGAATAAAAAGAAGTTAATAGACTGATTAATCGAGATATATATAAGCTTATTAAAGCTTTAAAAGAAGTAAAAGTGCTTCTAGGGTAATAGGTTTACCGGGTAAAGTATTTAATTAAAGGAGAACCTTACGCGAAAGCTCGCTAGGTTATTTAAGGTAATAAAGTAGGTAATATCTTTAATAACTAAGATCTATACGCTACCGTGGTATATTTAGTATTTATACGAGTGTTTTACACTATTATAGCCGTATTAAACTTTAAATAGCGTTAATATAATACCGTTATAGCGTTTCTTAACTTAAAAGTAAGGCAGAAAATCTATGTTAAATAACCCTAAGGCTATAATAATAGTATAGGTAGAGTTTACCTACTACGTTAAGCTCTTTATAGCCTTTTTACAGCTTTAATATAATAGTTTAAGGATATTAATAACGAATTTAAGAAGCTAGGCTTTAAATAACTTTAAGAGAAACTTTATATCTTTCTTTAGTGTAATAAAGTGCTTATTTTGCTTTACGTTAATAATATTATTATTATAAAATTAACCCTTTAAATCGTTAATAAAGTTCTTACGGCTTTAAAAGGATATTTTAAAATTAAACGATTAGGTAATATTAAATAATTTCTTAGCCTAAAATTTAAACGTAATAAAGGTAATTACACTATTAAGATTTATTAAACCTTCTACGTTAAAGGATTACTTTAAAAGTTTAACATTAATATAAAGGCTATAGTAAAGTTACTATAGCCTTTAAATATAAATATCCCCTTTAATTAAAAGGACCTTAAATCTATTATAAATATTATTAACTAGCTTAAACGCACTAGAAGTCTTAATTAGCTTACTATAAGTATAAGGCTAAATATTATATATATAGTTAGTAAGCTTAGTACTGTAAACTATAATCTAAAATAAATTTATCTTAGCATTCTAAAGCATCTCTAGTAATATCTTTAAGGTATATAATTAAACGGAATTATTATAGGTAGCTATAAGTATAATATTAATAATTTAAAGCTTTAAGTGTATGTAAACGCCTTCTTTATAAACGATAATCGCAATTATTATTCTACGGCTAGTTACGTTATATTTTTAGCTAAAGGTCCTATTATATGGAAATTAAAAAAGTAAACTATCGTTATATTAAGCTCTATAAAGGCTAAATTCGTTAATTTAACGCTTATAGGTAAAGCTATTTTATGGATTAATAACCTTATTATTAACCTTAATTATTCGTAACTATAACCTTTAATATTATTTACTAATAGTTAAAATGCGAAGATTACTACGCTTAATAAAAATAATACGGCGAGAACTCGTTACATTAATTTACGGTATAAATAGATTATCTAAAGAGTTAAAGAAGGATACTTTAGTATTATATAAGTAAGCATAAAAGATATATGCGTTAACGGACTTATAAAGCTACTTAGCCTAGTTAAACACGGTTAATTCCGCTAATAACTATAACTTTAACATGTTTAAACGAATAATATATTTTATATACGAAACTACAGGTAATAATTATAAATGAAATAAATGAATTAGAGGAAATAATAACGCGAATACCAGATTTTCATGTATATTAAATATTACAGCTCAGCTAAGGGAAGGTGTTAAGAGTGGTTACGTGATAAGGGTTTAGCCTCGCGTAATGCCCATAGCATCGCACATTCCCGGCTTGTTAGCCTTATTATTAGTTGGGCCAAGACAGTTCAATGCAATTGCTATTTCGTCAGCCTTGCCTCCCTTCACACCAAAGCTCAAGCCATCCTGAACATCCCGAACAGGGCAGGGGAACACATGTGTGGGCCCAGATTTGACGACACTCCATAATGCATGGATTCATTGTCCAACGTCCAGCGCCGCCCCATACCCCCGGTGTAGACAGTGTGAATTGATGCAATCTATGTGTCATTACCTTCCTCTTCTCCTGTTTGTTCCCTGCTCTTTACAGCTTCGCGTCGTGCATTGAGTTTGTGTTGTGGGCATGCGAACAGAGCTATTCATATCCACATCTCCCGACTTGGACGAATTACCACTAGCGTCACGTCACGACCGCGCTTGTCTTTTGCGCTTGCGCTTATGTGAGGCGATGTATCCCTCCGCTAGAGCAACAAACAGGCCCCCATCACGAGCCAACAAGAGAGTCCGTACGTGACGGAGAAGCATCTCGATAAACGTAGTCCCATCCTAAGCACGCGGATGGTAAATTGCCTGCTAGAACAGCAGGTCCCAACGGCATTGAGAAAAGAATTCAATGTTTCTTTAATTCATAGCTCAAGATTGCTACCTCTAGTTTATTACAATATAGACGGATGGAGGCTCTTGCTCCTTGTGACCGCAGCTGCGATTCCAACGACTTCGATTAATATCAACACTCAATCACACGAATAAACACGCTTAGGAAAATAGAAGCCAAATTGCATATAATGTCGTACGATATGGTATATTAGGTGGCCGTTTTGGCCGCAACTGACGCTGTCTAGCTAGTCGACATAAGACTGCATGTTATGAACCGAATCCTCAAGACAGTTTGCCATTAAACAAAAAAAAAACACAACACATCCCATATTACCTAAAGACGTGTTTAAATAAAAATCTTTTCCCATTATGTTACATAAAACCGTTTACTCAACACCGATTGCGTCTTGAGTCGGGACAGTATTCACATCCATCAAAACAGTAATCTAGTATGCGAGCAAAGTGTCTTTCTGCAGTATCAAAGCGCCGCTCCCTGAATTGGCTTGACAATTTACAGAAGAGCGGCGGCAACAGCCATGACGAGGGCACCAGCGGGAGCCAGGAAAGAGGCGCCAGCGGTGACGGGAGGGGGGTTGCCGCCAGTGGCAGTAGAGTTGCCAGTGTGGGCAGCAGAGGTGGGAGCCAGAGTGGTGGCAGGGGCAGAGGTCTGTCCACCAGTTGGGGCAGCAGTTGTGGACGCGGCAGCAGAGGTCTGCGAAGCGCCGCCAGTCTTGGTGCCGGAGCCGCCAGAGCCGCCAGAGTTCTTGCAGTTGGACTCGGAGAAGTCGTCCTGAGCCTGGTTTAGGACCTTGGTCAGTCCGTCGGCGAGCTGCTGGGCAATGCTCTGGGCATCCTTGGGGACCTTGCTAACAACCGCCTTGATGAGAGCCTTGGAGTTGCTGTTGATGTCATCGAGCTCAGAGCGGACGGTGTCGCAAGCGCCAGCCTTCTCGACGTCAGAGCGTTTGGCCTTGAAATCGTCGGCCAGGTTCTGACCCTTCTTGGTCAAGGCCTGGACGGGGTCGGTCAAGCCCAGAGCGTCGGTGAGGGTGAGGTCGCTGGAGCCATCAACCTTGCTCTTGCCGTTCTTGATGGCAGAGTTGAGAGCGTCACCCTTGGACTTGACGCTATCAACATCTCCATTGAAACCCTTGGCAGCGGCGTCAAGATTATCAATGGCACCTCCGACAGACGTGAGGACAGACTGGATGGTGCTGATCTGGGCGTAGGTACCAGTGGCGACAGCCAAGACAACAGCGTTGGAGAACTTCATTTTGTCGGTTCAAGAATGAGTAGACTTCTTGTTATGAGAACGAGTGTAAGTCGACCGGGACAGAAACGATTGTGGTTTTGTTACGGCTGAAAACAGAAAGGCAGGTTGGAGGGAAGAAGCCCAGATCGTTGTGGGAGGAAGGGGAGTGCGAGTTTATACCTTTTTCCCCATCCCCTAATGCGTGCCGCGCCTCTTTAGGAGAGCTTCACAAGCTCCACGATGAATGCTGAATCCCATGTGTTCCAGGTGCGGCCCTGCCGAGGCTCCCGCCTGGAACCGTGACAATAACAAGGACTTGTCTGGGCAACCTTGAGGAAAGGGGCGCTCTAACCCATGTAGATCCAGTGTCCAGCAACCTAACCCAAGGAAGGCTCTTGAGAGAAGGTTTATGGGGAGCCAAATCAAGTATTGCAACTATGCATGTACATGCACTGTACACCCCATCCACCCCATCCCACGATACAGAACACGGAATAGTAGAGTATAAAACCCACCCCCAGGTAGCCCACTTCTTGTTCCGCGGGTGGGGTGGAGATGGTGTGTGTGGATACTAACTTATACAGCATCACGACTCCTTCAACAATACGGAGTACCTACCACGTTAATGCCCAGTGCCCAAGTTGGCACAAGGAGGGAGGGGGATCACGACACTGGGTTGGCCAGATCCTCCATATCATGGCTCAACAGCTTGTGTCCAATGCGGGACCACGCGCGAAGAGCTGTGGGAGCAAGAGATGTCTTCGAATCGACGTCCACTATGCACCCGGGTTGCTGGCAATATTGATACGGGCCATATTGCTTGGGCCCGGATGGCGGCAAAGAAATCTCACTGGAACTGTCTTGGTAGCACAATCAGTTGCACAGGGGTGGACCCTGTTCTCGAGCGGCTTGCATGTATGCATTACTGGTGCAGGTGAACATAGAGGCGAAGCAAGCATAGACCCAATTGAGTCCGCCAGTCTGCTGCCAAGCAGGCCATGTATTGATCCCCTACAAGCCAACCGCCCTGGTAGCTAGGCACGTAGTTCAATATTGCCACGGCTCGTAAACTGTCTCTTCATCTGGGGCAACCGGCCGATGCAGCTGCGAAATGCAAATGCAAGGCGTGTTCAAGGAACCCGTACCCCTGGCTATCCGGCAAACCTGGCTATTTTCAGTGACGGCTTGATGTGGACGGTTAGGATGGTGGATTCCTACCTTGGGTTTACATCTTGTCTAATTAAAAGGCTTGTGCTTGTTCTTTGTGGCGGTGTATGTGTAACAAGTTTACGATTTGGCCTTGATTAGCGATGAGAGATATCCATTGTTGAAGGTACATGAAAGTGGGAGAGACATACCACATGGGATTGCAGACTGCCACAAGCGAAGAAGATTTCAGTTGCACATGAGCCACTATGTGCACGGAGTAGAACCGTACGTTACAACGTGTTTGGAGTACACCATCAATGGCTGTGACTTAGTACCTGGACACAGGCCGCCTTAATTCTCAAGATGTAAACCCACGTAAACATAAGAGCGGACAACTTTGTGTCTCTATGGCAATACAGCCACTACACACGCGGTGCATGCATCGTGAACGTAATGGTGCATATCCAACCACTTCCGGGAAGCTACTTCGCTGGCGTAGCTATTGCTCAAGTGGTTGTGCCATTTGTAGACGGGTGGCTGGTCTCAACAGGCGCTGTGCTGTGCATGTGGACGATGGGCCCAAGGCTGTCATGTCATATTCCACCGTCGATCGATTGCCCCAGGTCCAAGTTCGGCCGCAGTCAGCATTTGGGGGAAGGGGATTGCGGGCGAAAAGACCACATGCATCCATTCATCCACAGAACCATCCCCCTGACCCTTGACCTCGTCTCGCTTTCTAGTCCATGGATGTCCATTTTTGGCATCTGGTCCGGGGCGATCTACCAAGGACAAAAGGCCGGCAGCCCTGGCTTGGTAAAAAAAAAAATTGTCCTGTCCAAGTGCGTCCAGACCGCCACCCCAGCCATTATCCCTGTTTACCTGTCAGCCCCCGCATTCTCCGATGACTTGACGATTACGGAGTAGTACTGCGGCAGCTCTGATTTGGTCGTTGCGTCTTCTGGACCTTGGTTTGACAGTGTCAGGAGATCCACTAGCATCGAACCTAACCCTGCCCAGACGGGGCACAGACGGGGACAAAAGACGGCGAAGAAGTAGAAGGAAGAGAAATGGTAGGCATTGGGCGAGGGCAGGGAAAGGGGTTGAACAAGGCTGGCCACTGGCACAATGCCCTGAATGAACTTTATTGGGCGTGTGGTGACGGAGACGGCTGAAGATGAGCAGGCACAGCTTCCGAGAATCGACAAGTCTTGTACGCCCAGGTTTTGTTTTGCGGGGGATGGCGTCGAGTCGATGAGTGGTTGAAGATGAAATGGGTGGGCGAGAAGCTCGGTTGGTTGCGCGGCCAAGTGGGGCGGTCATGATAGACGGCCAGAAGCCTTCCAAGTTCCTCCTCGATTCTATTCAACGGCTGGCCCGTCACCAGGTGCTGTGAGCTTTTCCTCTGCTCCAGCTCCATGCCATGGCCCTTGTAGTTTCCACTCATGATTCCTCCAGGGGCCCAGGGTACTTTCCTGCCTCTTCTCTTGCCCCAGAATCGGCCAATCGCGGGCGCAACTGCGATTGGGAAGGATCGGCATCAAATTACTGTTATGCGCAACCAAAGGGTATCATGGTGTTGAAACGATCTGGCGAATGCGGGACGTGTTCGACGCGTGGGTAGTGAAAGCAGGATCGTAGAGTTGACGTCTGTTCGAGAGTTGATGATGGCCAGGATGGAGACGGCCCATCTCTTGGGGTGCTCGCCCGGAGTAGATTGTCGATGATGCAAGCTCAAGCGATGGCGTGGCCAAGGGCGAACATAACACAAGACCGGGCATGACCGGGGCACACTGCACGGAGCAGGCAGCGAGGGCGAATGGTATCAATTGCTTCGAAGCCAACATGTCATTGATGATGGTGGTGATGCAGTGCGCTCTAAGCAGCCGTGTTTGGCTCGCCAGGTGTTGGTTCGGAGTGCAAGTCCCACCATGTACCAGACTCCACTTGTACCTAGTACTAGTAGCCCCCAAACGTGACAACAGGCAGCTGCAAGCAAGGAAGGAAGGAAGGAACGGCTGGACCGCATCGTCATCTCTTGTCGTCAAAAATGAGCCACGCAGCAGAGCCGAAAAGGAGATCTGGAAGCGAGATGAAGGGGCGCCGACAAGCTTCTCTCCAAGCCACCACGACTGTCCTGCCGCCGTCCCTTGAAGAGCGCTCAAGTTTGCCACGACGCAGAAAGCTTGTCCACTCCTCGGACGCAGGAGGGCTGCCATTCCGTACCTGAATTACTCCGTACTGGGCCATGTTGATTCCACGGCAAGGGTTGAAGCAATTGACGACATTGATTGGCGTCAGCTTTTGTCCCTCGAGCCTGGCCCCCGCAAGCCGGACGTCATCAAGATCCAATGCGGTCCATTTCACCGTAAGCCCAGGGACGCACGGTTGCCACACGATGTCAGTAAAATCATCTCGAACCAGATGGAGCCCAGCCTGTCCATGCTTCAGCACAATTCTGGCACCAGTTGGTGCTTCACCAACACTTGACGCGTTAAACTCTGCGCCTCTACCGGGCCGTCTCACATGCACTTGCACATGTTCCAATTTCGCAGCTCCTGAAGAGACCCCGAGCAGACTGCTAATTGAGAATCTTGGGCAACCTCCGACCGATTCGAAAACCTGCAAACGAATCATCCATCACGCACATACGAATCAGTCAAGCCCCAGTTCTCATGGACGGCTTGTAACTTTCGACACCATGGCCAGCTTGCCGCATTCGGTGAGTGGCATGTTGGGAGATTTACTCTCCTCCTGATTGAGGTGGTTGCATCGAAATAGGGTGATTCGACCAGCCCCAAGTGGATGAAGCCCCATTTCGCTTTTATGGAAGCGTTTTCGGAGAGGTTCTCTGTCAACTTTGGGTTCCGTTGTCGCGGGTAATGACCAACACCAGCAATGAATAGCCTTGTTGAGAACGCATGTCAACGAAGGGCCGATTGTCGAGGTGACTTGAGGTGACGAGTCACAGCCAAGAGACGGGATGCACAAACCCAAACGGTCCCCAGATTCCAGCAGGGTAAAACGACAGAACTAGTTACATCAGATTGTTCTCCATCTGGAAGCCAGCTGCATTCCTCCTCGCCCTGGTGGCGAGCAAGACTGAGTGGATGAAAGGCCAATGCCATATGGTCCGTACGGAGTACAGCGAAAAACATCACGCACTCGTCTGCATGCGCCCCCTCATTCAACTCTACTCGCATGACTAGCGCCCCCAGTTTCGTTTCGGTGGTGGCCCGACGCTGCCGACACCGATTCCATTGTCACCTCCTAGTTCAGGTCCAATCCGCACTTTCGGTCTCCTTGCCCGGACATACATAACCTGCGGGACGTGCGCAAGACCTGACCTGAAAGTTACTAGTGGCCAATCCCCAGAAGATGTACGGAGTAGCCAACTGACAAGATTCTGGGGTATTGGGCCTCGCTACGGAGTACTTATTCGCCTCTCCACGCGACTAGACAAGCGCTGAGATCCCACAAGAGAACGTTTCATTACATACATATGGAGTAGTCCAAACACCTTGAAGATTCTTCTCTCTGCAATAACATGCAAACCCTGTCTACGACAGATAATCTGACGTGTACACCAGTAATACAGTATGGAAAACATGATTGTCTGGAAGAACTCCACAGCATTGGTTCCAGCCTCTGCCATGCCAGCAATGGCCTCGACTTAAACTGCGGACTACACGGGCCTCAACTGTCCATATCGGAAGAAGGGATGGCGCTAGCTGGCCAGAATAGCTCATTCATCTCAAAATGTCACCACCGCTAGTAATTAAAGTGTCTGATAACTACTACGCTGTGCAAGACGAGTAAATGCGGCACAATATCCGCAAGTCATGTCTGCTGAAGTTGCCGAGATTGCCCCCTGCTTTGCCTCATACGAACAACTGCGGTTTAAAAGAACAGGCACCCATGTGCGGTCGTCGATACTTGCTTATGCTACCACCATGGTCCATAGTAGGATTCTTCAGTCAAGCTACTACACATACCGCACACCCTGCATCTCGGCCGTCGCGCGACATTTCCTGGGCCTCGAATCGTGGCAAACCTGAATCAGAACTAGTGGCGTATCTAGTATTATGCGTCTTGTTGCAAGCCACCAACGCTCTCTGGCATCGCTCGGCTCTGGCTTACACGCGAATGTGTCTCCAACAAGCCCGGCATAGTCCAATCTGCTCTGGGTCGCCTCGTATTTGTTCTTGTCCATGCTACCAGTTGCCTGTTGCTCTGCTCTCTTTATGATGGCTTTTTTTTTTCTCTTCTTTTCTGCCAGTTCTGCCAGTTTTGGGCTTCCGCCCAGAACAATCGATTCGAAGCCGATACTGGCACACCCCAAAGGCTCCGTCCTTGTGCGTTGTTAGTTCCAGTAGTAACGGCTCGCCGTCGGGCGCGTGAGCAATGTCACCAAAGACCTTGGCAGTTCACAAGTTCTGCTGCGGATCCCCCGAGGCAGACATTGGGCCATTTGACAAGGATGATCCAGTGTCCAAAGCTTTTTTTTTTTTTTATCCGGTTCATCCATCCGCTTCAAGGGCTGGGTTCTTGCAGCAAGCGCGAGAAGCAGTGGGCTTTGCAGAAATAACCCTGGGATCCGATGCTGTGTTCCTTCGTCATGGGTCTTGCTTGCTGATTGCAGACGAAAAAGAATATACGGAGCACAGTTCGACAAATGACGCCTTGACCAAAAGACTACAGTCAGGCCCTGGGTCTCTTGAGTCAAATCCCACCTCATCTTCAAGCTACGGATTCCTCTATAAATTGTATGTTCCTCATGACAAGCTTCACTTCCTTGAGGCGGTGGAGCCCGTTCCTCGTTGAAGAACAGAGTGTTCTGCACAGGAGGGTATCCTTTGTTCCCAGACATCTCGTATTTCCTTCTCGTTGTCTTATAAGACCACCATCACGTTGCAGTGGTTAGTGCAGAGATCTGCACGCCACTTGTCTCAAGCCCCCTCGTTCATCGCCCGACAAAGCATGTCAAATCTCAAAAGACTGAGAATCAGGCTCTTGGCCCGCCAAAGAATAACCTTGCGGGCTTGAGACAAGTGGGAGGGTTGGTTGGGCAGCATCAACACTTTGATAATACATGCATCAAAATGACTTTTAATTGACCTACTAGTTGTTGTAGATGCCTGTGTTACAGTCTCCCTAACACTCTGTTTAGTTTTGCTTCAGTTTGGCGTCTTCCTTCACAACGAAAATCTTGATGGCTCAGATTCATCTGTAGCCATCCAACCGGTAGAGTGAACATGACGATCGAAGTAACATCTTTGGTCCAATGATGTTGTTGTCTTTAAAACTTGCCGTCCATAGACTCGTGGGTGGATAACGGCTCCGCACTGGAGCTATCTTCTTCCTCTGATCCAGATGTGCGCGCCGGCTCGTTTGATGTCTGTACTGAAAGGAGACGTACGAATTGTATCCCGCCCGCTGACCAATAGTATCATTATCGAATTGCTTCTAGAAGAAGAGGAACGGGTATATGAATTTTAGTCTTCGTAGTAGCTCTCTACTCTTCTAGTATGGAATCGCTGGCGGTTTAGTAGGGGAAATGTCACAATGGGCGTGGCAGTCGGGAAAACGCCCGTTATTAGGAGCTTCAATAGTCTCATCATGCGTCAGGTCCAAATTCCCAAACGAAGCTCCTCGTTGCTATTCGTCTCCAGTTGGATTGCATAAACATCCCCAAGTCTGCTCGTTTTCACGAAATCTCACGTACACTCATTTGTCTTACCCTATACCGTGGAAGGGTCCTTCGCACAGAGGATTTAGCAGGTTCAAGCATGCTATTTTGATTCCTGAGACTACAGACTCAAGGTATTTCATACTTAATTTATTGAAAACCCACGTTCGGGTTTATTAATTCCACTCTGTTGATATTTGTGTTAAAAAAAAAAAAAACCAACGCTATATTCTTAGTCTAGTATTTTAATGTTCAACTTAGTACACGTCAAGCAACAACTGCTGCGCAAGACACAGTCTCGCACTTTGGATAACCCCGAGCGAGCAAGTCTACTACTCGGCCGTGTAAAGCTTGCTCATACATCTTGCAGTGGGAGGCAATAATTATGTGCACACCGTCACTCGTGTCACTCGTGTCACGTCCCGGGCCGCCATAGAGGGGATTGACAAATGCTTTATTTGCCTCGGACTGCAGAATTGTCTGCAGATAATGTTAAGCTGGGCTACAAGACGCGTGCGCCTCTGAGAATGGATCTCAGGACACCTCTAACCGGCAAGGCCGTCATGCAGAAAGATGTTCCTCCAACAGGCTGTACCACCTGCCCATACGAGTAATTTTGATATCTGATGGTGCCTGAGTGCGTGCGCGCGCGACTATTACCCGCGTGACGCAACGAGGAGCGGAATCACACGCAATAAAAGAAATGCACAACACCAACACGGGACGAGACTGGAAAGCAGCCTTGCGAGCTGATTAATATCTGCGCGTTGGCTGCAGCAACACGCAAGCCTTACCCGGACACAGTCGGTAGGGGGGGATTACTGCTTGGCTCCAACGTCCAACGGGGCACAATGTTTCTCGAAGCTCGTTCGTCGCATCCTCCGACACCAAGAGAGCCCCAACTGTCGAGGCCGGAGGATGCCCGCGTTTCGCTGCCCAGCTCATGCAGTCCTTTTGCCGACCAGAGACACGATCTGAGATAAGACGTTTTCACGGAGCCGTCGAGGCAGTGCTCAAGACTTCGGCCGAGAAGCTGAAGGGCTCAAGTCCAAGTCCTGATCGTCAAGGCTGCCCTCTACGTTTCGGAATTCGCGTTAGGAGCGGGTGGTGTGGGATGTGCCTGGCTCGTTTCTCTTCTGCCGAGCATGGTCAACAAAGGCGTAAGCGCGATTTAACATGATAAGCGCATCATGCAGCTGCCGGGAAGTTGGCGTGTTCTGCTTCGCCACGGGTGAGACGGGGAAAGCCAAGAAGATGACACGGTGGAGCAAAATCTGCAGGACCAGGGCATATCGAAATCTCGATAAGCGGAACGCTGGGATGAAACTTCACGGAATGGCCGAACGGATGAAAATATGCATAGCTTGCGTGGCCCTCTTCCATCCAAGGAGGGGGCCAAAAGAGACAATGATGATGCTCTGAGGGTCAATTGCTCGGGGCGCTCATCCATTTTACTCGGGGCGCTCACGCCCCACCACGTCCCAATTTTAGTCTAGCGGCCCCGATTCCAGACCCCACAGTACATTTTCAGTTCAAATGCATAGGAGTAAATGCCCTTAATTAAATGATAAGGTGCTTGTGTAATTTACATGATTTTTTTAAGCCGCTATACACTTTTAGGCTAGATTTTTTCTTTATAGTATTAAAGAAGAAAAAACGCTGCTACCCGCTAAAAAATTCGTACGGCTGCAGCTTTATTAAAAAATCCGTTAATTTTTAATTGAGCTTTTTAGTGTTAAGTAAAGCTACCATGCATTTATACTGAGAATGTACTATAGGGTCTGGTAGTGGGGTTAACCGAAGAAAAATTGATGAGCGCCCCGAGCAATTGACCTCTGAGGGGGAAAAAATAGTCATGATGCAAAAGCCTAGAATTTTTGCTCGCACGATTGCGTGCCACCGCCCGCTGCCACACAGCCACCCCTGTCATGAGCAGCCTTCAGAATTGGACACTTAGGCGCCGAGCGCTTAACTGCGCGGCAAGGATGGAGATCCTTTCGCGCCAAAGCATTCAGTCTTCGACTTCTACATACCCATGTCTGGCGCTTACCCAGGAGCTGAACTGTGGCCTCACGCGAGCGGCGCAACAAGCATGTTTTGGGAGCTTGGCTCCACGCGGCGTCCTCTTTCAACCTCTCCTTGCTTGCTTTCTTGCAGAATCATGGATTTCGGAGACCCCCAAAGCCGTTGTCAGAGCGGCCGAGCGCCCTGGGGCACCGGGCGGACAAGGTCTGGGATGGGATGGGAATGGAATGCGGCTGACAGTGTCCTTGGCGGCAGTCCGGGCCAATGTTACCATGCTGCAAGACGATCAGTATGTATGCCTTGAGGATGGCGCAGATGCTCAGGATCCCGAACAACGGGCACGCCTTGTCAACACGAGTAGAACAGAGCCACGTTCCCCCATTACGCAGGGATCGTCAGGTATATGGGCTTGCAGAGAGGCACACAAGCAGTGGCCGGGCCGATGAAGGGAACTTCCAGAGGGGCGGGAAGCTCGAGAGAGCCCGATTAACCGCTCTCCTTTGGAAAGCTCAAAGAGAAATGGGGGCCTTCTGGAATACAACACCTTGACGTAGACAAGGAATAGGGCTGAGCCCAGTTTCCCCCTTGCGTGTTTTCCTTCTGACCACGGGGGAAGGCACATCAAACACCATCTAGGGCAACTGTCTTGGCGAAACCCCATTCCACCTCTCTGAAAGCTGTCAAGGCGTTCATTTGTGCTTCCACCGCCCCCTACTCTCTTCGGTTGGTGTAGTACGGATCCCGAACGTAACGAGGCATTCTGTCGAGACTGCGTGGGCAACGGGGGCCAAAAGCAAAGGCTGCGTCATGTTCTTTACGTCTTCTTCTTGGCCGATATACAGAAAGGATCAGTCTCATATCATCGTGGCAGATGCAATTTGTGCCTCGCGGAGACTCTGTCATCACATCTCATTCGTCTATGCCCGCTTGTCTGAGGCAAACAAGGCCCGAGTCTTCCGCTGCATAGTCCCATTCCACCAGGCTGAACGACGCAAAAAACAACCATCTTTACCAAATGACTGAGGATGGACCGTCGGCAGAAAAGCCAATAAATGCTGCGCACAGGCTCCTGTCCAGAAACAAGTCTTCAACAAGACCATCATCAACAGGACACCAGAGCCGCCCATTTGCAAATAGAGTGAGCAAACCAACGCCCAAGAGGACAAGTCTATTGTTGACCTTGCCAGACGTGCCCGATTTCCCCATCATGGCCCATAAGAAAGCCACCAGCACGAGCTGGACGGTGAGTCAAAACCCACGCCAGCAGCTCTCTAGATGTTCTTTTTTTTCTTGTCTTCTTATTTTTCTGGCTTTCAACGCAGTCGAACACATCTGACATGCCTGCAAGCCCCCCCAGCCGTCGGTGCCCCAGCTGATCGAAACCCTCAACACGCACCGCGTCAACACGCTCACGGAACTCGTGCGCATCGAACGCATAGCTGCCAGCTGCGCGGATCCCAACGACGCCGCGGCCTTCCAGCAGCCCATGACCAGCGCCTGGATTCATTACGTCACTTCGCACCAGCTCGCCAGCGAGCTCCTCGGCCTGACGCCTAACTACCCCATGACGGGGGACGTGGTGCGCGATGCCTACAGCCGCGTGCGCGAGGACCCCGAGAGCAACCGCAGCTGGAACCTGGCCTGGCTGTGCCTGATTAAGATGAAGGACGAGGGGCTCCTGGCTGCCTACGCAGCGCTCGAGGCCATGAAGCCCGGCATGTGGGGGAACAAGATGCCATCTGCGGCGGATGTCGCCCAGCTGGCGAATTGCTTCGAGTCGGAGTGGACGGCCGCTGTGGACATTATGCTGAGGCACTGGGAGAGAGCGCCTACTTGGTATTGAGGGACTGAGGACCCTGTAGCATAGTATGGACGGTGTGCGTTGGTTGAAGCGAAATATGGTGTTTGGGGACCTAGATGAACAAAAAAACAAAAAAAAAAACAAAAAAAAACACATGGCGCCGAAATTCGGTGTATTAGTGCTTGACAGATCGCCGTTTCTTTTCTGTGAATGAAAATTCTTTTCTCTTTCGTAGCTTTAACGGAGCAATACAACAGTACTTTTTTGTATTTGATGCCTCGTGTGGGCTCAGATATGTACTAGTCATGTCACGTAGCTCGTACCGTGAAGCAGAGTCGGATATGGGCTCTACCCTCTCTAGGCTGTCTCGGCCTCATCGTCGTCTGACCAGTCTTCGCTCTCGAGCCCCTCCCCCCGAATAAACATGGAGACGCCCCAGCCCACCAATGCCAGACCACCAAACAAGCTCCATGCGAGAGCCTCCCCCTTGGGTCGAATGTTGACCGAGAGGGTGAAGAGACCGCCCGACGCAAATGGGCCGAAACTGCGCCCTAGAGCGGACAATGTCTGAGCAACACCGTTTAGTGTACCTAGGCTGGCGTGTGACGGCGCAGAATTGGTGATCTGATTGCTTATTAGATCTAGGAGGGGGTTGGAGGCGGAGGACGATGTATTGGCGAAACTTACAAGTAACATTACGCTCGACAGTCCACCCACAGCGCAAATATTCTTCAAGATCAAGACAATGGCCAACTCAAAAAGCAACCACAGTCGGCCACTGCCGATATTCAACGGCGGATCGTCGTCGAGGTAGCCCACCCAGGGCATCAGAATCATGCTGACGCCGAGGCCGAGCAAGGCGTATCGGTACGAGCCCAAGTTCCCAATCTTGGACTTGATTGGCGGGAAGAGAAAGGCCTGAAATGCAATGGTAGCGAGGCCGGCTGCGCTGAGACTGAAGCCGATCTTTTTGGGGCTCAGATTACGGCCGGCTGGCGCGGGGGCGGATGCGAAGATGGGATACAGGCTGTTGAAACTGATGTTTGAGAGCTGGAAAACGAGATATGTGGCAAGGAGGATGATGGTTGTGTGGTTGAGCAAGTCCTTCCAGACAGGCCTGCCACTGACACCATTGTCCTTGACATCGTCTCCATTCTCGTCGGCATTTTCTTGGTCAACAGAGGATGATGTTGATGAGCTAGACGACAGGAGCGGCTGCTGTGAGGCCGAAGCCTCTGCCAAGCGCGAGCTCCAAGATGCCCTGCGGTCGCCTGGTTTATCGGAACCATCGATCCACGCGATAAGACGGCTGATCCAAGCCGGCCTCCAGGGGCTCTTGCCAGACTCGTCGAGTGTCTCCTCGAACCAGATTCCAACCACGACTACGCTCGCAGCCAGCATCGCTGCACCAAGAATGTTGGGCCCGAGATATGGATACTCTGACCCCATCTTGTTGACCAGGATGCCTCCAAGCGCGGGGCCGGTGATGCTGCCCAGCGAGTAGATGACTGGCAAATACGTAAACGCCTTGCTCTGATTCGACCTGTCGGTGACTTCGCCCAGAACCGTCGGGACACAGGCAGCGTTGCCATTGAGCATGCCCATCAGCGCGTGTATGACCACCATTTGCCAGTATTTCTTGCAAAAGCCAAACACGCAGAAGCAGCCCATGAGAGAAAAGGTGCCCGCTATCAACACCGGTTTGCGGCCCACGATGTCCGAGGCATACCCCCACAGGAAGTTGGTAGACAGCTGGGCGAGCGCAAAGGCGCTTGCCAGCAGGCCTACATACAAGCCGTTCTCGCCGCTGGGCACACCGGGCATGGAAGCTACCATTTCTGGCAGATATGGCCCGATGGAATTGAGGGCCGTCTGCTCGGACAGGGACAAGAACGCCAGCAGCAGCAGCTGTCGCACGGGCAAAGGCGTCTCGTCGTCCTCGCCACTGGCGGACGACTGGTCTGTCGACTCGGAAATTGCATCTTGGCTGGGGATAGGAGGGTCCAGCGGCGTCTTTGGCGGCTGGACGGGGAAGGTCTGATATTTATGTGTCGACGACTGCCGGCGAAACGAGCCCAAGGTGGGAATGGGAGCGCCGGCGTGGAACGAGCCAGAGGAAGCCGTTCGGCTGGAGACATGGTGTTTCGGGTGTATGACCAGTTGGGGCCGGCTGGGGTCTTTGGTCATGATGGGCGCGCGAAAATGCTGAATGGTGGTTTCGCACCATGCAGTCGAGGTTGAGTGAGACGCGCGATGTTTCTCGGCTGGGACTGGAAACTGGGGACTGGTGACTGGTTAGACGACTGGTTAGACGGATCTGCAGATCGCGTCGGCACGCCGCGATGAGAGGTCGATTATGCAGTCAGTTGCATGGTAGCGGGGTTTTGGGTTTCTCAGCCGAGAGGGAGGCGATGCTGCGCTCGACGACGGAGCCGGGAGGTCAATACATATGTACGGTGACTGCAGTTGAGGGCTAAGGGCTAAATGGGAAAGAACGAAAAAAACAAGTTGTTGAGCGCTTTCTGTTGGTTTGGATGATGGTGGGTGATTATTGGACGACGTCACCAGTCGTGGTTGGAATGTGTACGTGAAGGGGACGCTAGACCAGATTGGGCGAGAGAGGATTTCACCCCGCTGTACAGAGTACGGAGTAGAAGTAACATTGAAGTCCAGTCATCATACAAGGTGGGGTTGGCTACCTGATGCGTATTTTGCACCTTGGATAAAAAAAAAGAACAAGGAAACTCAGTGAAACATGGTATATTCTACAATCTATATCTAATATCATACAAGACATGCTAAAACGCTAAACAATGCACACTTTTGCGGTTAGACATCTCCCGTCCTGAAGACCTCGAGATGCACCCTTTCCACATCGATGCCCTTGCTCGTCAACTCGTCCCTCATCTTGATCATCCACTCTTCGGGACCGCAGAGGTAATACTCTGCCGTCTTGTCGTCCAAGTACAGAGCCCCCTGCTCTGCAAGCTTGTCAATGTTCATTGAGCCGGCAAAGTCATAATGTCTGCCCTCCTCGTCCACGTCCTTGACGTTCTTGACGAACAAGGCGGACCTGACGTTGCTAGTGGAAGCGACAATGTCGCGGATATGCTTGCCGAAGCACACAGAGTCGGCGTGACGAGCGGCATGCGCCCAGGTGACGGGTCTGGTGGCATTGGGCGACTTTAAAATCGAGTCCAGGATGGACACCAGCGGCGTGGCACCAACACCGGCCGACAACAAGACAACGGGAGCAGTGGGCGGCACGGCAGCGTCGTCGAAGAAGAACTCGCCGCGGGGAGGGCTGATGTTGACCACGTCGCCAACCTTGTACTGGTCGTGCAGCCTGTTGCAGACGATGCCTGAGACCCTGCCCTCGGCGAGGTCCTCGATTGTGTACGGCTCGATGGCCTCCTTCTTGACGGACACGCGGTACTGCTTCATGTTCTCCTCGGGGGCGATGCTCAGACTAAACTGCCGATTCTGCAGTAGCCCGTCCAGCTCGGGCAGGGGGATCTGCAGCGAGATATACTGGCCCGGCCGAAACGCCGGCAGGGGCTTGCCGTCCACGGGCTCCAGGTACACGCTGATGATGTTGTCCGTCTCGGCTTCCTTGGCGGCAATCCTGAACGGGCGCCAGCTCTGCCACTCGCCGGCGTCGCTGTAGAGCTGCTTCTCTCTCTGGATGAAGATGTCGGCGAGCTGGCCGTAGGCGGCGACCCAAGCCTCGGCAACCTCCGGCGTCAGGGCATTGCCGAGAACCTCTGCAAAGGCGCCGACCAGGTACTTGCCCACAATGGGGTACTGATCGGGCTTGATGAAGAGGGAGGCGTGCTTCTGGGCGATGCGCTCGACGGCGCCGCTCAGCTTGGGCAAGTCGTCAATGTAGGAGGCGTAGGCAAAAACGGCGTTGGCCAGGGCGGCGGACTGGGCGCCGCTCTGCTGGTTCTTGAGAGAAAAGTAGTTTTTCAGCTCCGGGTGGGCGCTGAGCATGTTCTTGTAAAAGGTGGTGGTGATGGTTTTGCCATACTGCTTGACGACGGGCGCCGTCGATTTGACCGTGGCTATCTGCTGGGCTGTAAGGGCCATTCTGACAAGCGTGGGGCGCATATAAGGTGTTGATTTTTTTTTATGAGATTGTCTTCTTTGGAGAGGGCAAGGGGAGCTTTAGTAAAGGTGAGGATGTGATTGGTTTGCCTGATGGTTTGGGTTGGTTGGGTTCATGTAGGACACAATCGTGTAAGTGCGGCAGGCAAACAAAAGGCTTTATACAATGCAATCACATTTCCCAAGCAACGGAGATCCGGAGATGCAAGATTCACGACTGGTTCAGCTCAGGTCCCGAAACACGCGGAAAAAAAAAGGCCATGAAAAAAACCATGGTAGTCACAACAGCCAGTGGGCTGATGTCGAAAGCCAAACGGAAGACTCGACAAGGCAGGGAAGAAATCGGAACGCTGCACCGAGTCAGCAAAGGCAGCCAATAGAGGCACTCGCAAAGCATGAAGTGGGAACAGCGGATTCAAATTGCTGCCAAGCCCCAACCCGGCGGAGACTAAACTGCTTTTGAACGATGCTTAATGGCCATGTTGTAATGTTGTTGCGCATTGAGGGTTTGAGTGTCTTCACTGATCAATGTTCATTTCTGCAACAATGTCCATGTCCTGCGTCCAAGCCACTGCAGGTTGTGCCTGAGCCATCCCCGAGCATTGGCGAGTTTGCAGTCAAGCCATGCCCATGGACGGCGTCACACCACTTCGCAGCTTGATTTATCGAGGGGCGCTAGCTTGCGCCGCCCGCACCACGTGTCAATCTTTATTTGTCCGGACATGCCTGGTACATAGTACGTATTATTCGTAGCTGGGGAATTGTACTACGAATCCCGGCCGTCGCGGATACCGGACGGTATTTCTAGAATCCTCGCTCCGTTGGCACGGGCTCGATGCTTGGGGATGTGAATACCTTGATGTTCCTTGTTGCGCGAGGAGGTCCGCGGAGTGCTTCAAAAAGTATTGGTGAGGCCGCTCAGAGTCACAGATAATGGCATGTCGCCAAGGGTGGATAACCATGCAATAGGAGTCTTGTCTCCGTAGCCCAACCATTGGTCCCGAGTTGCATGTTCCATTGCATTGCATCCATTGCCCTTTGCTTGCAGGAGAATATCTCACGTGACCACTCTTGCCCCTCCTGGCCCGAGATCCACGAGATCCAGTGCCAACAAGGTGAAAGCCAACACCATCTCCGAGCATGACGTTGCATCGAGATTAGCCTCCATTAAGGGACTTCTTCCCGCTGCGGGCAATAATGCACACACGAACCTGTGGTACAATGTGAATAAAAAAAAATTCAACGAGGATCCCCTGCAGGCCAGGCCTACACAGACAATCCCAAAGGCGACAATCATCGTCAACCACGCAGACGAGTAATGCATCAAGTCAGCTCAAGTCTAGTGTATTCCAGAGCCCTAGAGGTGACTGACGCGAAAATCACCACAAGATTGGGGGCTCGAGGCCTAGAAGAGTGCTGAATGAGAAGCTCGCATCTATCGCGCCAGAAAGGGCGAAACTAGATGTCCTGTTCATTCTTAGGCATAGCCGCCCTGTCTCTTATTATAATACTCTGGTTCAACGTAGGTTTTGTTCTGACTGGGGAGTATTTTTCCAGAAGCAGGAACTGAACATCACCAAGAACTTGACAAAATACCTGCGACTAGTTAGGTGCGCCCTATGAACTCTGGCACATTCTACGCAAAGCCAAGACTTGCCGGCCCGGCTTGATCATTCAGATCTCGGCTAGATGGAAGACCCATTGATCTATCCCAGCGGATAGTAAGCGTAGGGATGCCTGGTTCTCACTGCTACAAGCCACACGCAAAGAGCGGGCTACATTTCATCATGTGATGGCTGCGCAAATGCAAGAATGTCGACTTGTCGGGCCCATTGGAAGGTTGAGACGAATCATTGTCCATAGTTGAACTAGCTGCTCCCTCCTTAGACAATGAAAAGCTGCATGTAAGTTATGCCAAATCCGCAGAATCGCGGCAGTCGTCGTCCCCTAACACGGTTGTCGTAGGAGAGCAAATCATGTGTCATGAACAAGGGCATCGGCATGAGATCAATAACTTGGAGAAAGTATGATTGAGTCGAATTGCAGAGACAAAAACACGGCGTAGGTCATCCAGGGCTCCTCAGCAATCCCCATCAAATCACACGACGCGATCGATGGTGGCGCACAGCAGCAGCACTCCCACCCACCAGCGGGTAGTGACACCGCCTTCTGCACCTGCCTACGTACAGTATTACTAGCTGCTTTGAACGTTCTGATTAAAAACACTATAAGACGTGGTCGAGTTTGACAAGGCACTAGTCCGTGGAACTGCCCCCAAGTAAGTCCACGTAAGTCACAACTCGATGTGAATTCGTTTAACAAAGTGCAATGTAGAGCAAATCTAGTCAGTGTGCTTTTTGGAGAATGGACTGAGAGACGACTTGAAAGATACAAAATACTAGAGTGGGCTGAGTCATCTCGGCCAAAGCTCACGAGACACCCTACAACAGTGCTCAGAGAAGGCTGACGCTGGTATCATCCAGGCATCTGGAGAATCGCTTCAAACAATAGCAGCAAACGCAGAGCGTCCCTCTGGGCTGCTCCAGCTACAAGATTGACTTTTCGGGAGACCATGGTCCGTAATGGTGAAGGGCAGAAAATATCGGTAGCAATGTCAGCGTGGGAAGCCACATTTCCGAATGGCCGGATGTCGCTCTTTCTCACTGTGAAGATGGCCGCCCGATATGCTTCACAGGATCATCTGGTTTTGAGCGCCCTCTTCAGAGGCTTAAATTGCGGAAAAGTATGCGATATAGCCAGCCTGATCTCCATCAAGCGAGCCAAGTATTGTTTACCCCCATTGTGCTCATCTATGCGAAATATATAAAAACACAGCAGAGTGGCAGATTAGGGATTCATACAGTTTCTCCACCCGGAAGACGGGTTGGCGTCTGGCGAGAGCGGAATACCAAAGCTTATACATGGTAGCTTTTCCCCAAGTTCTGATAGTCGCTTTCCATTATTACCAGAAATGCTAAGAACTGTACTTGGTGGTTTAGTTGAAATTGATAGCCAGAATTTCGCCGCTCGTTATGCCATCGGACCCTGCACTTACCAATTTCTCTCGGAGACGACCTACTGCAGTCTGTAAATGGTAGCTGGTCATTTGGTCGAGAGAGGCCAGTTGTTAGTCAAGATGAAGAGGCTGAAGAGGTTCAACAACTCTTTGTCTCTCTGCTTGGTGTCATGTGGATGCTTTACGCGCCCAAGTGTTTCGTCGGACCGAGCTACTTGACAATCGACACAGCTTTGCGAAGTCTCAATCACCACAGGGCTTCAGATACTTGGCCGACTATCAAGAAGGCCCTACAAGGTGCGAATGGGGCCTTTTCCAAGATTCTGCGTGACTTGAGAATGAATCGTAGGCCCAGTACACACTACCACGAACAACCCTCCGAACCAGCCAACTCTCATCTACTTCTCTTTCAGACACATACAAAATCAGGAAGAGCCACATCCTCTTGCACTGATTCACAGCCGGTTGGGTACACAAGACAGCGCAAGGGGTGACAATAATCTTCAACGACTTCATAGGGCGAAACACGGCGCACACCAAGGCGTTGCTTTCAGTGACAACACACGCGAGGAGAGACGAGGAGGTAATAGCAGATTGCGCGTAAGCAAGAGTCCTCTTTTTTTTTTTAAACCGTGCATTAGCTCCTCGTGAGGAGTACCACGTATAGTTGGATGCATGGTCCCGAGCTCGCAGGTTACCGGTGCGGGGGAATAACTCATGACGACAACCTTCAGACAGTCAGACATACAACAGCCTTCGTCCACCAGCCATGTAAACCCGTGCTTTCTTTTTTTCTTTCCCTTCGGTCCCCCTACCCCTCTATTCAAGAGTTCCACCATGGCGATTCCCGTCGAGGAGGCCCAAAAACAAGCCGATACCATCCAGCCAACGCCCTCGATCCTGGCGGAGACCAAACCCGACGTCGAGCAACAACACATTGGCACGCTCGACCGGCGACTAAAATCCCGCCATGTGCAGTTCCTCGCGCTCTCGGGCGCCATCGGCACCGGCCTCTTCGTCGGCAGCGGCCAGGTGCTGTCGCTCGCGGGTCCCCTGTCGGCATTCATATGCTACGCCGTGACGGGCTTCAACCTCTACTGCGTAATCAACAGCCTCGGCGAGATGGCCGCCTGGCTGCCCATCCCCGGCGCCGTGCCCGTCTTTGCCGCGCGCTACGTCGACGCCGCCCTCGGCTTCACCCTCGGCTGGAACTACTGGTACCAGTTTGCCATCGGGGTGCCCATCGAGGCGACCGTCTGCGGCGTCGTCGTCGACTACTGGCCCAACGACCTGCCCAAGGCCGCCCTCGTCACCCTCTTCTCCGCGACAATGGTGCTCGTGAACTGCCTGCCGGTGCGCGTCTACGGCGAGGCCGAGTTCGCCTTTGGCGCCGTCAAGCTCGTCACCATTGTCGGCCTCATCCTGCTCATGTTCGTCATCACCGTGGGCGGCTCGCCCGCCGGCGACGCCATCGGCTTCCGGTACTGGAACGACCCGGGCCCCATGAAGACGTACCTCGCCGACGGGCCGACGGGCCGCTTCCTCGCCTTCTGCAAGGTCTTTGTCCAGGCGACCTTTTCCTACGGCGGGAGCGAAATGGTGGTCGTCGCGTCGGGCGAGACGGAGAACCCGCGCCGCAACATCCCCAAGGCCATACGCCGCGTCTTCTGGCGCATCGCCGTCTTCTACGTGCTTTCCATCTTCCTCGTCGGCCTCTGCGTCTCGTCCACGGACCCCAACCTCCTCAACGCCATCGGCACCTCTGCCCCCGGCGCCGCCCAGTCCCCCTTTGTGGTTGCCATCCAGAACGCCGGCATCGGGACGCTCCCGTCCGTCATCAACGCCGTCATCCTGACGTCGGCCTGGTCCGCCGGAAACTCCTTCTTCTACGCCTCGACGCGCGTGCTCTACGCCGCTGCCCTGGACGGCAAGGCGCCCTCCGTGCTCAAGTGGGAGCGGTTTGGCGTCCCCTACGGCTGCGTGGCCGCCACCGCGGCTCTCAGCTGCCTCGTGTACCTGAATGTGAACAACCGCTCCGCAGAGGTCTTCTTCTGGATCAGCAACCTCAGCGCCGTGAGCACCCTGATTGTCTGGGCGAGCGTGTGCTGCACCTACCTCCGCTTCTACTACGGTCTGCGCCGCCAGGGCGTGTCGAGGGACACCCTGCCGTACAAGTCGCCGCTTCAGCCGTTCCTCGCCTACTTTTCGGTTGTGTTTTGTCTCATTGTCGCGCTGTTTAACGGCTTTGACGCGTTTTTCCCCGGGAAGTTTTCCGCAAAGACGTTTGTGCCGCCGTACGTTGACATTCCCATCTTTTTGACCCTGTTTTTGGGCTACAAGTTTGTCGTGGGGACGCGGTTTGTCAGCTTGGCCGACATGGATCTTTGGTCCGGCAAGGCCGAGATTGATCGATTGGAGGGGACTTGGAAGGTTGTTGAGCCGCGGAATTGGCTGGAGAGGATATGGTTCTGGCTTGCGTAAGCGTACGCCACTTTTCTTTGACGACTGACAAGCTTCGGAAAGTTTGTGATTCTTCCGTGGTGCTGTCATAGATGGGATAAAGAACCCGAGAAACAAACACTGGTGCAAGAGAGAATCAAGCCTTTCTTTCATTCGTATACACTGCACAGTCACAAGAGCCACCACGTTGGTCTCACGATGAGCTCTACCGCCTATATACCGCCACGTATAGTCCTTGGATCTGTCAGGAATACGGACGTAGTCAATCTTGAAGGATCGCCTGGTGTTTCCCGGGTACAGTTCACACCGGCTGTCGACCTTTAAAACCTTGCCAAAAGCAATTTTCATAACGAAACTAAAGCATCAAAAACACAACTTGTCAGATCATTGTTATCAATTCTATCCATGCTGCTCAAATCCATCCCACATCCGCAGTTATCAGCAAATACAACTCCATATCTAGCCATTTCCTATCCAAATAGGAGCCTTGAAGCCGCTGGGTATATTCTACTTATACACCCTATATGAACAACACTACTTTTTATGGTATTTCATATTGCTATTAATTTACGAAACATGCTGTTTTGTTCACGATAGCTCCAATCTGACTTTCACTTTCCTCGCACCGCTATTTTTACTGACCCTCAACCTGCTTCAAGATGCCCTCAAGGTTAATGCTCTTGGGGCGCTCGATGGGCAGACCAAGAGCACGGTCCCAGATCAACTGGGCCAGAGGTCCAAGACCGCGAGACACACCGAAGGTGGCGGTGTAGTACAGAGTTTCATGGAAGCCGTAGTGGTGGAACAGGACACCGGAGCTGCTGTCAACGTTGGGGTAGGGGTTCTTGGTCTTGCCGTGCTTCTTGAGGACCTCGGGGGCGATGCGGCTGTTCTTCTCAACCAGCTGGAAGACGGGGTCCTTGGCAATCTCGGGCCGAGCGGCGGCATAGTCCATCAAAGCCTCGAATCGGGGATCAGGCTTGCGGAGGACGGCGTGGCCATAACCGGGGACGACACGGCCCGAGTTGAGGGTGGACCACAGGTAGTCGTGGACATCCTGCTCGGTATAACCGGCGGGGATGGCTTCCTTCATCTGGAGAATCCATCGGAGAACCTCCTGGGCGGCCAAACTGCAATTTGTCAGAATCAAAAGCCAATGGCAAGTGCTCAAAGAGACAAACTCACCCGTGGAGAGGTCCGGCCAGACCCTGGAGACCAGCACTGTAAGAAAGGAATGGGTCGCTAAGAGCGCTACCAACAAGGTGAGTGGCGTGGGCAGAGACGTTGCCACCCTCGTGGTCACCGTGCAGGGCAAGGTAGAGACGGAGGAGATCCTGGAAGTTCTCGTTCTCCTTGCCTCCCTTGCCGAGCATGGCGGCAAAGTTGTAAGACCAATCCTGCTCAAGATCGACCTCGGCAGGAAGAGCACCACCTCCGCGATAGGCATTCTGGTAAATCTTGGCGGCAATAGTGGGCAACTTGGCCAGGAGCGAAATACAGTCGTCAAAGGTAGGCTCCCAGTAGTCAGCCTTGTTCAGGCCAGCCTCGTATGCCTTGGCGAACTTGGATTCGTAGTTAAGTGCAGACACGGCAATGGCGAACTGGGTCATCGGGTGAAGGTCCTTGGGGAAGTTGTCGAGCATCTTGGAGACGAAGTCGGGGATCTGAGCCTTCTCGGCCAGCTCGCGAGAGAAGACGCGAATTTGGTTGGTGGAGGGAACCTGGCCGGTGAGGAGGAGCCAGAACATGGCTTCGGGAAGCATCTCAGTGCCAGTCTTACCCTTGGGAAGGATCTTCTGGCAGTCTTTGATCGTCTTGCCGTGGAAGCGGATACCCTCGTTGGCATCGAGGACGGAACCCTCCCAAACCATGGCTTTCAGGCCACGCATACCGCCGAGCGTGTTTTCGACCTTGACCTCGCCAATGGTCTTCCTCCCGTGAGCCTTGACCTTCTTGAGAAGCTCACGCTTAGCTGGAATGACCTCCTTGAGGGTAGTCTTGAGGTCGGGCTCGGCAGTGGCATAGCCGCGAGCGCCGACAAGAGCAGCTCGGGTCAGAGGCTGTTTCATTCAAGTCAGCATATTGCGCGTCGTGGCATTGGTGTATTGCGGCGTTGCGGCATTGAATAAAAGCAAATGAGAACTGATTTGTTGCCAGTGGTATTGCTCATCATACCTTCAGGGAGCCAAAAGCCCGAGTGGAATTCCTCAGGTTCAGAGCCATGGTTGTCGATGTTGGACTGTATGATCGCGGAGCTGGCGGGATCTGGATCGTGGGGTAGATCTGTAAATAGGTCAATTGGGATGTTCCCCGCAAGGGGTCACAGTCTATGGGCAAAATGCTTACAATGTAATGAGGGCGCTTCGGTCTCTTTTGAGTTTACCAGAGCTAGAAGAGAGAAGGGAGAAGATGCAGGTCTGGTAGAAAAAAGTCGGCCGTGCAACGTGGAGGGAGGCTGACCAAAAGGTTATGCCGAGACACCTGGTGGTGACCGCATACCGGACGCATATGCAGCCATATCGCTCCTTCCCCGCCAACCACGAGCCAGACCTCAAGGCGAGCATGTCGAGACAGCCGAGGAAAGCCGTGGGGCCCCGGTCCAACGGTTCGTTGCCAGGCCGTGAATGGCCAATCAGGTGCCGGGTCATCTTTTTTGCCCTGTGATTTCGGGGTAAGCTTTGGGGAAGGCGCTCCAACTGGCTGCTCGGCCAGTGGGTTTCATCATGGCAACCATGGGCACGAGTAGTGGTTTGCTCCTGCCTGGATTTGAGCCGGCAAGCCGTTGCCACACATTTTGTTCCTCCAGTCCGCCACTCTCTGCCACAGCTCTTAAGCCGTATCAGGCGTGATAGCCGGCCGGACTGAGCTCGGCGTTGCATGCACCACCATTCGGTTTCGCCCGCATTCCGAGCCATTCCAAAACCTATCATCAACTGCTTATTCTGCGTTCGGGCGTCAGTACAAGCGACAGTGTTTCGGCATTCTTCTTCGGAGATTGCTTAAAGGTAGCTGGTTCTCCAACCTCCAACCTTCCAGCCACTCCTTTGACGTCCCTTGGCCATCATCGTTACTATGATGCGAAACGTTGCAACCAGAGCCGCCAGGCGAGTCTTGCCCACCATCAGGCCCCGAACGACCCAGTACCGCTCAACAGCTATACGTGCGATTTCTACAACCGCCGTCATGTCTGCCCCGGCTGGCAATCCCTTTTCGCACGCAATTCCCGCTGCCGACTCGTTCCAGCTGCTGCCCGAATCGCAAAAGACTGGTGAGGCCGAGGATGCCTTGTACGAGGCCCAGATCAAGGAAGTTGAGGCGTGGTGGTCTTCTCCTCGGTATTCTGGAATCAAGCGACCTTATAGCGCTGCAGACGTCGTCACCAAGCGAGGCTCCCAGAAGATCTCATACCCCAGTTCTGTCATGGCCGCCAAGCTGTTCAATTTGGTCCAAGAGCGCCAGGCCAAGGGCGAGCCGATCCATACAAGTAAGTCTTGGTAAATGCATCAATTGAACCTGCAGGCACAAATTTACTAACCAACGCATAGTGGGTGCTATCGATCCCATCCAAATGACACAGCAAGCTGCTCACCAGGAAGTCTTGTACATCTCTGGCTGGGCCTGCTCGTCCCTGCTCACCACCACCAACGAAGTGTCTCCCGACTTTGGCGACTATCCCTACAATACAGTCCCCAACCAAGTCCAGCGTCTGGCCAAAGCCCAGAGCATGCATGACCGCAAGCAGTGGGATGCTCGTCGCAAAATGACTTCCGAAGAGCGTGCCAAGACCCCGTACATCGACTATCTCCGGCCCATCATTGCCGATGGTGACACTGGCCATGGGGGGCTGTCTGCTATCTTGAAGCTTGCCAAGCTGTTTGCCGAGAATGGTGCCGCTGCTGTGCACTTTGAGGATCAACTCCACGGTGGCAAGAAGTGTGGCCATCTTGCTGGCAAAGTCATCGTCCCCATTGGCGAACACATCAACCGACTCAATGCTGCCCGATTCCAGTGGGACGTTATGGGATGTGAGAATTTGGTGATTGCCCGAACCGACTCCGAGTCCGGCAAGCTGCTTTCTTCCGCTATTGACGTCCGCGACCACGAGTTCATCTTGGGCGTCGCCGACCCATCCATTGAGCCACTTGCTGAGACAATCCAGTCCATGGAGGCCAAGGGAGCTTCTGGCTCCCAGATAGACATCTTTGAGGCCAAGTGGGTTAAGAACACCAAGCTCGTCACCTTCAACGAGGCTGCTGTTGCCCACATGCAAAAGGAGGGTGTCAGCCAGGAAAAGATTAACGAGTACCTGAATGCCACCGCCAAGGACCGTGATATGGGCATCACGCGCCGTCGTGCTTTGGCTTCTCACTACTCCAAGACCCCCGTCTACTTCAATTGGGACGTCCCCCGAACCCGCGAAGGATACTACCACTTCCGCGCTGGCATGGAGGCCGCTACCAAGCGTGCGCTGGCCTTTGCTCCTTATGCTGACCTTCTTTGGGTCGAGACTGGCGACCCCAATGTCGAGGTTGCTACCAAGCTCGGCCGCGCCGTGAGGGAACAGTACCCCAACAAGGGTCTTGTATATAACCTGTCCCCGTCATTCAACTGGATGGCACACGGCTTCACCCCCGAGACCCTCAAGTCCTTCATCTGGGACATTGCCAAGGAGGGCTTTGTTGTTCAGCTGGTTTCCCTGGCCGGACTGCACTCCACGGCAACCATTTCGTGCGAACTGGCGCGCAACTTCAAAACTGACGGCATGAAAGCGTATGTCGAGCTGGTTCAGCGACGCGAGAAGGACCTTGGGTGTGACGTATTAACGCACCAGAAGTGGAGTGGAGCCAGCTACATTGATGGCATTCTGGGAGCCATTCAGAGCGGCAGCTCGAGCAGCAGGAGCATGGGCGAAGGCAACACTGAGGGTCAGTTCAACTAGGGTGAACTTGGGCAAGGCAAATGAATAGGATGGGAGATGGGACAAGCATGGGTCGGAGTTTGTATTTCGGGTTGAATATACACCTTTTTTTGTAGAGCAAATACATGGGCTAAAGTGAATTTTATCATGCTTTGACAACTACGAAGTCCCCAGATGTGATGTGCCCCAGGCAAAGGCGCATTGATTATTAAGTATATGATTTTTTTTTTTTTCATAGGTCCGTTATCATAATTGAAGTAAAAGTTTCTATGTCTGTACTCAACCCCTCTCCCCCCTCTTCGCATTGACTTCCACTCACACTCTTACTCCAACGAGTTCTTGGAAGCATTGTTTTGGGGCGCGGCAGCAGCAGGACCCTCCGGGGTAACATAGGCCTTGGTCATGCCGCCGTCAACGACAAAGTCATGGCCATTCACAAAGCTAGCCTCGTCACTGGCCAGGAACACGACGGCATGGGCCTGCTCGACAGCCTCGCCGAAGCGACCCGTGGGGAAGTGCACCTCGCGACGGTGACGCTTGGCCTGGTCATCGCCGAGCCAGTCCTGCAGCAGCGGGGTGTTGAGCGGCGCGGGGCACAGGCTGTTGAACCTGAAGCCCTCGCGGGCGTGGACCATGGCCAGCTCGCGCGTCAAGGCCAGCACGGCGCCCTTGGACGCAGTGTAGGCGAGCTGGGGCGTGGCGGCGCCGACGAGGGCCACGACGGAGGCGGTGTTGATGATGCTGCCCTTGGTCTTTTTGTGGCGGCGCAGCGAGAGCACGGCGTGCTTGCAGCCGAACCACACGCCCTTGACATTGATGTTTTGCGTGAGGTCCCAGATCTCTTCGGGGGTGTTGACAGCGTCGTCGTCCTTGGCGTGCATGATGCCGGCGTTGTTGAAGATGATGTCGAGGCCGCCCCAGGGGTCGACGGATTCGACGAGGGCTTGAACATCGGATTCTTTGGAGACGTCACATTTCTGTAATGAACTGCTTTTAGTCTACCCCCTTTTTTGGTCCATTTTCCATTTTTGGTTGTTGGTGGCTGGGGGGATTAACATGGAGCGTACCTTTGTTTCAACCTTGGCAGAGGGAACGAGCTGCTTGACCTTGGCCAGGGCCTTTTCCAGAGCGGGCTCAGAAATGTCGGCCATGAGTACGTTGGCACCTTCTTTGGCGAAGAGGATGGTGGTTTCGAGGCCGATGCCACTGCAGGGTGTCAAGTCAGCAACGTGGGTTGATGCGAACGTGGTGGAAGGTGTAAAAAGAAGCTATACGCACCCAGCGGCACCGGTAATGACGGCGTTTTTACCAGCAAGACGACCCATTGTGATGATTGCGCGGATGGAAAGAAGGTCTGTTTGAAATATCGTGAGAAAGAAGGGAGGATAAGAATGAAATAAGGTAGTCGACTCGATGGAGCAAGAGGGGTTCCTTGGGTGTTGGTGGGGTTGGAGAGCTCTGCCAGCTCTTTGGTGTCACGATGGATGGCGGGGTTGATAAGAACCAGACCTATTAAGTATTTCTATCAACTACAGATGGATATCTTGGCTGAAGCACGTGCGGGGCCAAGGGCCTAGCTTACTGGCTTTACGATTTCCTGGAGCTGAGACACGCGGCACGCGTGATGAGCTTGAAAGGCGAGGCCCTGGGCCGCGGCGACGGTGTTGGACATTAACGGCCAAGGCGATGACGGACTACGCTGTACCGAGGTGAGGTCTGGTGTGTCGCGTTCCGACAGCGGCCCACCGAACGCTGCGTGACAGCTCTTCGGTTTGCCAACGTTGCATGCGGCATCGTGATTGGCTCGTCCGAGTTGTCGCCGTGGCTTCTCGGTGCGCGCACCGAACCGCGCTCTGCAGCCCGGCGGTCTTGTACCTGTTCTCTCATGTTCCGAAACTGCCAATTTGCATCCGCGAGATACAGTGGTTCGGCTTCGCATTGCCGTAGATTCCGCGTACAGAGCCTACCTTTGGCGAACCTGCATTCGTTCTAGAAGCTTGGAGTGATACCCTACCGCGGATTCTGTCACCGTCCCTGGCAGCACAGGTACCTGGCGTCGATGCGCGGGCCGCATTATCTGGCATTGCGTGGCAGCTGGGGGTACTGGGAGATTGAAAATAGGAAGGCCTCATTTCTGATGTATTTAACTACGTGTAATCGGTATTTTGAGAGGTCGATTTTGTATGTGAACAGAGAGATAGGTTAGCCGCGCTGGCTGTACTTGACAGCATGTTACCGTGAGGCAGGGCGCAGGTAATGACGATCCCTGGCAGAGCCGAACCTCAGACGGGAACAAACTGAGTACAATTGCACGGAAATTAGAACCGCGCTCAGTTACCACCGTCGAGAGTGCCGCTACGTCGCTTGGATGAACGCCCGCACCGGCATCAGCCAAGCTCATGTCCAATGTACGCAAGTCCAACCCCACGATCCAGAATCTGCGCGCTAAACAGGGCCGCCATCGGGTCTGGCCTTGGAAGCGCCACGCCAATCAAAACGTCGCAAACCCTTGCCGCACGCCCCGCAAGCCACTTCAATGTTTCCAACCCAAGAAAAAAAAAGTGATGACGATGCAGATTGGAGCAAAAGCTGCATGGCCTCCCGTATCGTGCCCGCCCATCTACAGAGACCTCGTGCCCAGTTTCTGATCTGCTCTTGGAAAGTTAAAAAAAAAAAAAACACCCTGTGACTGGAGACGTTGACCTCGGATCTTGGGAAACTTGGCGCTTCAAACTCGCGCGCGGCTTTCTCCATTGTGCGCAGCATTTCTCCCCCCACTTTGTTAAGCTGCAGCTTATCGTGATATGGCTTAAAACCATCGGGCTGCTTGCACCATCACATCACCAGCTCGACGCTGCAAACACCTGACTCACGTCTCTCTTTCATTGCCTCCCATTCCCCTCATTTCTTCTCATCTTCATGACAATCTGTCAACTACCACCTTCTGTGGCCCTCATCACTCGACGAAGCCTACTCATCCCCGGCACCACCATGGGGTCCCAAATCACCGCCTCCTCCCTCCCCCAGCTCCTCGAGCACGACACATGCGTCAAGCTGGCGGGCATCGACGTCGACGGCATCCTGCGAGGCAAGCTCGTCTCCAAGAAGAAGTTCCTGTCCATTGCTGAAGCAGGATTCGGCTTCTGCTCCGTCATTTTCGGCTGGGACATGCACGACCAGACCTACCTCAAGGAGCTCAAGGTGTCCAACGCCGAGAACGGCTACCGCGACATTCTGGCCATTCCCGACCTCTCCACCTTTCGCAGGGTGCCGTGGGAGAACAACGTGCCATTTTTCCTCGTCAACTTCTTCGACCCGGACACCAAGAAGCCCATTGCCCCATGTTCAAGGGGCCTGCTCAAGACGCAGCTGGACAAGGTCCACGCCAAGGGCTACGGAGCCATGGCTGGCGGTACGTTTTTTTTTGCGCAGAGTGACCACTTGGGACATGCTAACTAGAGTCCTTGACAAAAGCCGAATACGAATTCTACACGTTCCGCAACCCAAACAACGACTCGGCCTCCCCCGCCGCCTTCCTCCAGCAAAACCCGCCTCATCAACTGCCCTCCCTGACCGAGGGCATGTTCGGCTACTCGCTCAACCGCCCCGTCCACAACAAGGACTGGTACTACAACGTGTACAGCACGTGTGCCCGCTTCTCCTGCGACATCGAAGGCTGGCACACCGAGTCCGGGCCAGGCGTCTACGAAGCGGCCCTCGAGTTCGGCGAGGTGGCTGACATGGCCGATCGCGCCAGCCTGTTCAAGTACGTCGTCAAGAGCGTGGGCATCAAACACGGCATCACGCCGTGCTTCATGGCCAAGCCGAAACAGGGCCTTCCCGGAAATAGCGGCCACATGCACATCTCCATCGTCGACGGCGACGGCAAGAACCTGCTCGCCAGGGACACCATGGACCCTGACGCCAAGTGGAACGACATTGCGGCCCTGTCCGATCTGGGTCGGCACTTCCTGGCAGGTCTCCTCGAGGGCCTGCCGGACATCATGCCCATGCTGGCCCCGACGGTGAACTCGTACAAGCGGCTCGTCGAGAACTTTTGGGCGCCCGTCACTGTGTCGTGGGGGCTGGAGCACCGCGCCGCTTCTATTCGTCTTATTTCCCCGCCGACGTCCAAACCTGGCGCCACGAGGTTCGAGGTCCGGACGCCCGGGGCCGATTCAAATCCTCACTTTGTATTGGCCGCCATTCTGGGCTGTGGGTGGCGCGGCGTAGAGAAGAAGCTGGAGATTCCGTGCCCGCCGCTTGCCATGGGGCAAGATACAGGCGGTGCGGGCGACATGGGTGAGCGGCTGGCCAAGAGTCTCAAGGAGGCCACGGCGAGATTTATGAGAAAGGATAGCATCGCGAGGGAGATTTTCGGCGATGATTTCGTCGAACATTTTGGTGGCACCCGAGAGAACGAGGTGCGGTTGTTTGACGAGGCTGTTACGGATTGGTACGTATTCAACTCCTTGACGAACAAACACATTATATGAGGCGCTGATCAATTCTAGGGAAATGAAGCGTTACATTGAAACCGTCTAAGGGAGTGAGCGATGGGCAATGCCTAGTCAGTCATCACGATACCCCTGTTGGAATACATGTTGCATGTGTATATTTATGTTTTTATTCGCCATGGGCCATTGCTGCTATGCTGTTAGTCTATGATTGATGAATTATACGTTACGAGCACATCAAACTCGGGCAGTTGCCGTCTTCAGTCGTTTTTTGCGCTTCTGCTAACTCTCTTGGTTGCCGTGACGATTGTCCTACCGGCCATCAGCAAGCAAGCTTCGCTACACGGTTCTGTGCGCAGCGTAGCTCGACACGCCCGACGTAGTTCTCACTTACAGCTTGAGGGAGGATTTGGGTATTGAAAAAAGCTGCTCTTGCAAAACTATATTTGTCAATACTCTCGAGTCATATCCCGTCAAGCCACTTCTATGGAACAACATCAGAGAGCTGTTTACCAACACTTGTCTCGCAGTTAGTAACCTACTCTCAATGCCGCCCTCTACCTTATCCTAAATCAACTCACAAAGAGGTAAAACCTTCTGTATTGTTGGGACGAAGATCCGCACAAAAGCACCGGGTCGCAGGGGCGGAAAACTGATAACGCCAGTTTTTGCGCTTCAACACCTTCTGCGCTGCTGGAGAGGATAGATTGAGGCCCAAATATTGCCTCATTGCCAGATACGCGCGTGTGCGGTAACAGCACGGTGCTTGCAGACATGTGTAGCGTCCAGATGATGGGACGAAGTAGTGTAACGTCAGATACCGTTCAAGATTCGAGGTCAAACGAAACCGACCGGGACTACGGCTAGTGTATGACCTAACAAACCATCATGTCCAACAGGACCCCTTCACTCACACCCCCTACTGCCTTTGCAATATACGCTATCTCTGCGTCCAACTCTGTAGCACTACCAACCGCATCAGCTGCTGACATCGTACTGTGCAACGCCATTTTCTCAACTTGACCGCCACTCTGTCACGTCAGGCCTTTGGACCGGTGGCGTCGACAAAATCTACGCTTCTTCAAGCGATTTTTGGCAAAGTTCGATGCGAAGGTGGTGCCATATGCATCGTCGACCACCGAATCACCTGTTGCGCCCAGACACAATGGTGACGGAAGCAAAACTACCCCAAAAACCACCTGTGGCCTTGTTACTGTGTCATGTCTCGAATCCTGTTCCCTGAATCGTGACCTTGGCCGGTTACCGGATGGAGATGTGGCCTGGATCGCAAGTGGCGGCATTTGACAGTATACTGGGGAAACTAGGTAAAGTGGCCAGGAATACAGATTTTTTGAACACTCTTTGAAGGTGGCTGAGTGTTTAGAGTGCTCGGATCGACGGTTGTATTCGTGACTCACGATAGTATAAAGCCTTCTGCTGTTGCTTTGGTGGTGGTGATGGCTTACTCGCTAACTGAGAGCGATTATTAGTGCAGGCAACGTTTCGGAATTAAAGGCAACTGGATACTTTTGCCAAGATTTGTGCTTTTTGCTGCTGGTAGCGAGAGAACTACTCCGACAACTTGCGTTGGAGAGCCACGCTCTGCCGTGTACACAAAACGGTGCTCTCTTTTTGTTGCCGAGAGGCGAGTCTTTGGTCCAAGTCCAACAAGACCAGAGAGCTCCTTCCAGCCGCATATTGGGCACAACATAATGATGACTACCACAGTATGCAACCACTTCTGTAGCAATGACGGGTAGAGCAGCTGAGTCGCTAGTTGGGTAGCACAAGACGTTGTACAACACAACGACAGACTGACTAATATTGGATGAATCTGAGACAAACATTCTGAGGCAATATTTTGAAAACAGGATATTAACTCAAGTCCCTGGAAAGCCCCTTAGTCTTTTTTTTTTTTTTTTTTTTTTTTTTTTGTCGCGTCTTTTCTTCTTCACTGTCGCTGGTCTTGTGTAACGTCCTCTTTGCTTCCGGGAACCTCATCTGCGGCCTGGCTACGGATCCGCACGTCGTGCTTGTCGGCCGCGTCATAGCAGGCATGGGCGGTGCCGGCCAAAGGAGTATCGCCAACTTTCTGGGCTCTGACTTGATCCCGCTGCGCAAGAGAGGCATAGTTCAGGGCATTTCAAATGCGTTTTACGGATCCGGTGCTATGCTCGGCGGTGTTTTTGGCGGCATCCTCAACGACCACACTGCACTTGGCTGGAGATTGGCCTTCCTCATCCAGGTGCCTCTGGCCCTCCTCTTAGCAATCGCCGTTATAGTTCTCGTCAAAGTGCCCCCCAAGCAGTCCGAACAGTCGTATGTCGCACGTATCGACTTTCTTGGCGTCTTTATGGCTTCTTCATCTATTGTGCTGCTGCTTCTTGGTCTAAACTCCGGTGGAAACATGGTACCTTGGACACATCCCTTGCCCCTTACAGCTATCCCGCTTTCGCTATTCCTATTAACAGGCTTTGTTTGGTGGGAGCAAAGAACCCAACAGCCAATCATCCCGGTGAAGCTTGTGCTTGATCGAACCGTCCTCTCCTCTTGTTTGACCAGCTTTTTCTCCGACATAGTCCTCATGGCTGCACTCTTCTACGTACCCCTTTACCTCCAGGTGCTCGGCGAGTCGACTACCACCGCCGGCCTCAGGATTCTGTCATCCCCTGTTGGTGAATGTCTAGGAGCCCTTGGGTCGGGATATATTATGAAGCAGACCGGGCAGTATATTCGACTGGGCCCCCCTGGTCTGTCTGCCCTGACTCTTGGCACCGTATTGCTTGTACTCCAAAGCGAGAGGAGCCCGGCCTGGTTAACCAGTCTGGCATTCTTTTTCGTAGGAGCAGGCTACGGTGCCATGTTGACAACTACACAGATTCCGTCCATCGCTGCTGTTGACCACTCGCAACAAGCCGTTGTAATGTCTACCATTTGTGAGCCTCCACCCTTCCTCCAAAACTCTCAATCCAGCACTGCCTCGCTTTGGGGTAAGAGACTAGGTTTATACTTACATTTGTTGTAGATTTTATCCGGAGTATAGGTGCCACTATTGGAATAAGCACTGCATCCCTGGTGTACCAGAATATCTCTACCCGACAACTGTGGGCAAGATTCGGTAACAGGCACGACGCTGCTGAAGTCATTGGTCGTATTCGGGACAGCCTGACTGAGCTGAAACACTTGCCAGCGGAATGGTATGGTGGAGTGATGGCATCCTTCATGGAGGCATTTCGAGGCGTCTGGATAATGCTTCTTTGCTGCTCGGTCCTGGCACTCGTCAGCGTCTCACTGCTAAAGCAGCATCAACTTCATGCTACGCTAAGCAGGTGTTGAGGTAAAAGTTCCTTTGGGAAACATCGGGCACGGTATCCAGGAGTGGTCTTCCAACGTTCGTTTATTAGGTTGTCTACATCAATCCACCAGACCACGACGCGTGGTGGTAGGAGCATTTTTTTTTCTATATTATGTTATATTTCTAATGTAATTTTCATCTCGATTTCCATGAGGGGGAAAAGGAAAATTGTTCACCGCCTTTTAACAGCTGTTTTAATCCTTTTATATAACAAAATGCAGTATATCTCTAATCCATGCCAAGACGGGCTTTATTTCGTCTAATATGGGGAGCGGACGAAAGGAAGGTCTGCATCACATCCAAAGCACTCTTTATCCAAGGACCAACTTTTCTTCGTAGAGAAGATCGAAGCACACTTTTTCCCTGAATAGGCATGAGTCTGAAAGCAAGATGCCTTGAATGGCAAGCCTACCCTGGTGACGTATGAGATAGCCAGGCTCGGTTCATCTCCTCGACAACCATTCAACCCGCTAAAAACACTTGGTTCAACTCGTTTGCGGTCATTGCAGGCTTTTATCAAGCACTCACATCAATAGTGCATCTCAGTTCCAGTATGTCAACTTGGATCGACTTATTATGGGATGATGACGTCCGTCTGGGTTGCTTCCCATTGCTCTTCTTTTTGGCAAATGTTCTTCGTCGCCTGTGAGACCGTCATCAATGTCGTTGACCATATTCTTTTCATGCGGGTCTGAAGACTTCAAGATTGCCTCTTCCTTGAGTGGAAGGACAATGAAATGGATCTTGCAGAGATACTGTACACAGCGTCGTACCGCCGCTTCAACCTCGCCATGGGAACCGGAAGCTCCCATCGATCTAGCCCTGCCTTCTTCAGTCGATATTCCACAGGGATTACCAAGGCTGGGCCCCAAAAGCAGCTGAATACCCCACAAAGGGTGTGCTTCATTGTCTCGCTCAAGCTCAATCTGGGCTTGGCCTATCCACGAGTCCCAGTCCATTTGTTTAAGAGAAAGTTGAGCTTGTGACTGGACAGCATGCCAAAACATATCGACTGGCAAACCGCGGCTCATCTCATCGAATATCACAGTCGAGCTCGTTGTTCCATTGCCTCGAGAATCGTCAGCGCTGGAACTAGAGCAGTCACTGTGGCTAGAACTGGGCGGAGTCATGAGCTGGGGAGAAGCATTGGTTGCACCTTGTTGTGCTCTGTGAGCTATATGCCTTGCCACATAAGTGACCTCGGCTATATCCAACCAATATCCCGGGGGATCAGAAGGAAAGGAGCCCATGCGAATAGCGCCGGCGACCAACTTCCAGATGAAGTCGTCGGTGTTGGAGAGGCCAGTCGCCTGATCACCAACGATGTAGCCAGGTTTAATGACCGCAAAGGTGCGAGTCCTATTCGCTGGGTTCAGCTCTGCGCCGTGTCCGGAAGAAGACTGGACGTTTTCGTGGTATAGACGGCCCGCAGCTAATGTTAGTTGCTCCGACATATATTTGGTCTGGCTGTAACCTTCAGACTCATTTAGAGTCCGCAGATACTCTGCGTCTGACTGGCCCTGGCCTTTTTTAATGCCGCCAGAAATATAGATGAAGGCGCGGAGGTGCTGGGATTGAAGAGCAGCCTCTAGTAAATGGAATGTTGAGATGACATTTGCTCTTTCTAGGGCATCGAAGTCGGCGCTATAGTTAACAACAGCACCGTTATGAATGATGATATCAATATTCGAAATCTCAGCCCATTTGTCTTGTTCAAGTCCCAATCGTGGCTCGGCTAGGTTCCCTACCCATACCTCAATACGGCAGAACGCACTCTGCTGCCACCACCCTGCAGTAATTGCGACTCCACGAACCCGCTCTTCCGCAAGGCCGACGTCTGCTGCCCTTACTAGGACAATGACCTTGCTCACCCAGTGGCCGTTGAGCAGCTCGCCCAAGATATGTGTCCCCAGATACCCGGTCGCACCCGTCAGTAATACCTGGGAGCCCCGATTTCTCAGACAGGGAGCGGTTGGAAGACCCGCGGATACCATTCCAAGTCTTGTTACCCACGCCTTGAGAACAGTAGCTATGTCCATCCGCGGTTCAGCACCCGTCTGGCCACATTTGGGCTACCCCAGCAGTGTTGCAAGGTATTGAATCGTAGTCTCTCGGCGCAAGAGCTGTGGGACTTTGGTGGGCAAATCAAACTCTCTTGATAATGCCTTGGAGAGGAGGATGGCACTAAGAGAATCTCCGCCACATTCAAGGAAGCTTCTGTTTGTGTCAATCGCAGTCGTCTCCACCCCTAACACTTCCCCCCAAAGTCGCTGAAGCGCCGATTCCATGTCATTATGTGGTGGAGTATGATCTTCTCGTGAAAATAGACGGCATTTCAGCAAGTCATGGCTGGATATCTGCGATGCTAGAGAGTGCAGAAGCCTTCTGTCAACCTTTCCAGATGGAGTTAGGGGCACTTTCGACAATTCGAAATATAGTGACGGCACCATATACGCGGGCAGTGTGGTCCGCAATGCACCATCTATCCCTGACTGAATTTCCCGCAACGATGCGTGGGGAGCATAGATATCGACGCATGGGAGGGTTGTAGATTTGACTATACACTTCTGTGAAAAGCGAGGGGATCTAAGACTCAGTTGCCGGTCCACGTATAAAAAGCAGGAAACACTCAAACTGTCAGTGTCTCTGTTGGAATTTATCGGCTCAACGACTACGTCCATCACTCGAACGGGCGAATCTAGATCTCGTAACCGCAGATAATCCCAGATGCAAAACTCAACCGCGCTCAGATCGACACGCTGGCCTCGGATCTTGACCATGGTATCCTTACGGCCGATGTAGTCGAATGTCCAATCTTGGTTGTTTCGCACAAGATCTCCAGTTCTATATAACCTGCCTCGTCGGCCGGGAACACGGCCATGACCATGATTTAGCCATTCTGGATCAACAGAAAAGGCTGCCTCTGTTTGCTGCGGTGCGTTCAGATAGCCCAATGTCAGCATCGGACTCTCTACTAGCAACTCCCCCACCTCACCGAAACCACAGAGGACATCTGAATCCTCGGAACAAACGACCCAGCAGTTTCCCGGATACCGACAACTTATTTGCGAAGGTGCCCAATGCGCCTCAATCAAGGGTGCAAGGGCAACAATGGGACACTCCGAGGCTCCGTACCAACTGAATATGCACAGCCCCTTGTAGAACAAAGGGCGAATTCGGGATGTAAGTGCCTCGCCCGTGAGCACAATTGCTTTTATTGGAGTCGAGGCAACAGCTTCAGCCAGCACGGACATCATGACGGACGGGGTAGTGCAAATGTAATTTGCCTGCATCCTTTTGATGGCTTCGACGGGGCTGTCTATCCTCTCCGTCTCTGAAGGAATGCAAAGACACCCACCAGCTACCAGAGTCATGAAAATCTCATGTAGACTGATGTCGAATGAGAAGGACGAAAACTGAAATACCCGAGAGCCTTGGCCGAGCCGGAGGATTTGAGACCCGCACACGGCAGCGGTCGAGATGCATTCTGGGCCCAGCATCACACCTTTTGGCGATCCAGTGCTGCCTGATGTAAACACAACAGCCGCAACTTTTGCGGACATGGATATCCTCTGAGCCGGCTGCTCCGTATAACTCAGCGACTGGTCTTTGAGGCCTAGCCCATCCACAGGAAGGGCTGGTACCACAGTATTGACTTTTATTCTGACCTCAGATGTCGTGAGAATGCAAGGTGGATCCAGCATGTCTAGGATTATAGCGAGCCTAGCCGTTGGCGTATTGATGTCCAAAGGAGCTATTCCCCAGCCTCCAATCAAGGCCCCTAACATGGCTACTGGCACCCATTTTGACTTTTCCATCACGATTGGCAGCACCCTGCCGTGGTGTGGGCAGACATTTCGAGCCAAGTGGTCGGCTAGACTTGATGCCAAATGCATGAGTTGTCCGTAGCTGTAATCACCATCCCACGCCGTGATAGCTGGTTGGTTGCTCTGTGTGCCGGCTCGCAGGGCGATCAGCTCTTGAACGCTGGTAGAAGTGGCAGCAGGCACTTGGGAGTTCCGCGCCCATAGTTGGTCAAGTTGGGTTTTTGTGAGTGGCGGCATAGAGGTTTAAGGTTCAATAGCGAATATAACAGAGCATGGATGATGGTATTTTGGCCAGAATCTAACTTCTGCTCAGCGCTATTTTATTGGAAATGTAGCTCGGGAGACAGCCGAGAATCTGTTGGTAACTCCATGTTTCCTGGTTGGGAAAGAAATGTCGATTGCGTTTGGGTTAGGGTTGAAACCCACGGATATCTGAGTTGGCACCGGAGACCCACAGAAGCCGCGCGTGGGTCACTGAGCCCCACGGATTCTGTGGGTCTTTCTTGGCGCGGGCCGCGGGTGCTCCCGCTTTCCCCTTTCGTAATACGACTCCAAAGCATGTCACTTGTGATATCACCCAGGTGAAGAGAAAGAAGAATGGGGAAAACGCTTTCATCATGCATCCCCCAAGATTTCTAGATCCTCTTCTCCCACAATATCCACCATTTCTTCCAGACTTGGCGAATATTCTGCGCTCCAACTGTGGGAATCACTCCGACGAAAACCGCAGAGACTTATCGACGACCTCTCTAACAACATGACCACCAAGGACACATCGGAACCTTTGATTCAGGAACTTACCACGCCTAATGGTCATACTTACTATCAGCCCCTGGGATTATTCATCGACAACGAGTTTGTATCGGCGTCAACGACCACGCCCATTACTGCAATTGATCCCGCGTATGTGTACACCTGCATTTACCAAGACTTCTAGACTAATTTGCCATGATAGGACCGAAAAAACAATTGCGAATGTCCAATCAGCGACGTCAGATGATGTCGACCGAGCGGTGCAATGTGCGAAAAGAGCCTTGCACTGCGATTCGTGGAAACAGATTTCGGGCACAGAGCGAGGAAATCTTATAGCCAAACTAGCCTCTCTTATGGATGAGAAGAAGGAACTTCTGGCATCTGTTGTATCATGGGAAAATGGTGAGCCTCCTGCTTGGTAAAACAGCTCAGATTTTCTGGTGCTTCCGCTAACAGGCGCAGGCTTGCCCTACACTTCCGCTTTAGAGGAAGATGTCACAGGCTCAATCGAGACGATCCGATACTTTGGTGGATGGGCCGATAAAATCAACGGTCAAATCATTACCCCCTCGCCACAGAAGCTCGCATACACGATTCGCCAGCCCATTGGCGTCGTCGGGCAGATTATACCTTGGAACAGCCCCCTGATGATGGCTGGCTGGAAGCTTGGCCCTGCCCTCGCCTGCGGAAACACAGTGGTACTAAAAGCGGCAGAACAAACGCCCCTGAGTATCCTTCTGCTTGCTCAACTCATTGAACAGGCAGGGTTCCCTCCTGGGGTTGTGAACCTGATCAATGGTCGGGGCGAAGAAGCCGGGTCAGCACTAGTGCAGCATCCACTAGTCGACAAAATCGCCTTTACCGGATCCACCACGACTGCTCAGACGATAATGTCTCTGGCCTCTAAGACATTGAAGAATATAACTCTTGAAACCGGTGGCAAGTCCCCGTTTCTTGTGTTTCCCGATGCTGACATGGACCAAGCTGTAAAGTGGGCGCACTTGGGGATTATGGCATATTCGGGTCAGATATGCACTTCCACAAGCCGCATCCTGGTTCACCGAGACATATATCATGCATTTGTGGCGCGATTCCAACAGGCTGTGAATGAACGCTCCATAGTTGGGGGCCAATGGGACAAGGACTCCTTCCAGGGCCCGCAGGTTTCCAAGGCGCAATTTGACCGCGTTATTTCGTACATTGAGAAAGGAAAGAATGAAGGCGCAAAGCTACTCACGGGTGGCTCGGCGTGTCCTATTAACGGCAAGGGTTACTACGTCCAGCCGACCGTTTTTGTTGACGTCACGCCGTCCATGACTATCTACCGGGAGGAAATCTTTGGCCCAGTGGTAGTCATTTGTTCCTTCAAGGATGAAAAAGACGCCATTTCGCAGGCCAACGATACCATATATGGACTGGGAGCCTCTGTGTTTACATGTGATTTGGAAAGAGCCCACCGCGTGTCGGCAGAGATCGAAGCCGGTACGGTTTGGGTCAACAGTAGCCAAGACTGCGATTTCCGCATTCCTTTTGGGGGCGTAAAACAAAGCGGTATTGGTCGCGAGTTGGGTGAGGAAGGATTGGAGGCGTACAGTCAAGTCAAGGCCGTCCATATCAATATGGGAACAAGGTTGTAGACACAATCTGCCTGTAAAGAACGTCTAGATGGCCTCGGAAAGTTTTGTAAATAGACGCGCCAAATTTAGGTCCACCAATATTTTCCCCCCAGCGTAATGAATTTTTGATTCATATTTCACCGTGTTCTGCAAGCAAAATAGCGTCTCTTAGTGTCAACGACGAAGATGCCGTGCTTGCAATACCGGCCACTGACATAGAATAGTCTTTAAAGCATCGATATGTACGCCAAATAAACTTTTATATTTTATTAATGGCCGAGTATACACTGGATATTCCACGGTCAAGCCCCCTCGACTATGTCTTTGGATGACGAGTCCCCCTTTTCTTTAACATGCGCACTTTTAGTGGATGTTATATCCTCTAGCTCAGCGCATAACCCCTGAACCTCAGCCACCGTATTATAGTGAACGAAACTGACTCGGATGATGCCGTCACTGTGTGGTCTCAGAACGTCGAATGTTGGTCGTGGTGCCCAGCAATCCCCCCAGGTGATCCGGAACCGGTCGCGAACATGAACTTGCATGACGATGTCGCTGGACTGGCGCCCAAGTACCTCGAATATCACAATCGACACTCGCTGACTTGGATCTGCTGTACGCCTACCGAACACTCGATATACGCTGGGTCGGCTGAGAAGATAGTCCAACAAGACTTTGGTCAGGACCGTCTCCTGCTGGATGATGGCGTCCCATCCGAGATCCCCCAAATACTTGGTAATGGGAACACACATTGCTTCCAGCTCGTAGCAAGCAGCCCCCAAGTGGACTTTACCATCAAGGGTGGAGTGATCGAACCAGAAATGATTGATACTAGTCATGTAGCGGTCCTGTGCCCGACGGTGTGCGTATAGCTGCGCCATGTGCGGGCCGAATACCTTGTACCAACTAAAACAGTAGAAATCGACGTCGAACAGTTTGACATCAACTGGCCGATGGGGCGTCCAGGCAACCCCGTCCACGACGAAGAGGCAACCAGGGATGGTATGAACGAGGTCAGCCAGCTCTCGAATAGGGTGTATTGTCCCAACCACGTTGGAAACGTGATTGCAAGTGACGAGGCGCGTTTTTGGAGTCAAAAGAGGTCTAAGTGAATCGACGGTAAGGCAGGGGTTATCTTGCCCATCTTGTGATGGTGTCCACCATTTGATGGTGATACCTAGACTGCGGGCAAGATGAACCCAGGCACTTGCAGAGGCTTCATGGCACAGGGTAGAGCAGACAATCTCTGCATCCGCACTGAGATGGGGTCGCAGCGACTGGCCCAAGAGTCGGAGCAAAGCGGTGGTGGACTGTCCAAAGGCTGGTGGAACAAGCCTCGTGAGTAAGTAATGGAGTATACATGGGGCTATATAGCACATGAAAAGGCGCCGTACGTACCAATCTCGGACGGCTCAGCATTGATAAAGGCTGCGCACTGGCGCCAGTTGTTTGAATACTCAGCCTGGGCGGCGTTGCTTCGTGGACCTCCGTCTCCATGGTCTATTGGCATTGCATTCATGACATCACTCGCCCTGTCCATCTCATTAAGTATTCATTCTCGTCATAAAGAACAAATACATACGCTGCCATGGCATCCTTGAGCACAACGGTCCCTGCTGCGTTGTTGAAGGGCACAGTCTTCCCGCCGAGGACAGGAAAGTGAGATCGGACTCGGTTCATGTCAATCACATCGCTGACAGTCTTGTTAGCCTTGAAAGCGCAAATGGCGCACTGCACGGCTTCCAGTTTGGAGCTGCCGTTGAGATGCGTGGGAGCATTATCGTGGTATTCCGCTTTAGTGGACGAGCCTTTTTCGTCGTCTTTGGGCTCGTTGCTCCGGGAGGCCATTTGGATAACAGGGGATAGACAAAGACTTTCCTAGCAAAGGATTGTAGTCAAACGAAGAATATGTGTACAGGAATGGGCAGTGAAACACTAAGTTTTGCTCAAAGAATATGGTTATGACTTCAATACCCCGGCATCTACTCTCTTCACGTACGGCGATAGATCTGTGCTGGCAGTAGCGGCGAGAAGGAATAGACCCGCGAGGCCCCGCGGGCTACTTGCTGTGACTGACCCATTGGCTACTTGTAAGTCGGGCCGCTCGAGGAACGCGGGTTCTGGTGTAACTTGTGTTCATCAATCAGTCGTGGGATCTGCGTGGCGTTTGTCCGCGTCTAGGACTCGAGGCAATCATGCAGGCCGCTGGCAGTAGAGAGCACTGCGCTCATCAAACAGGCCGTCACCGTGCAGCAGAAATGGAATCATTTTCCCAAAATCCAAAATCCCAAGACAGATCTCCTCTCATTCCAGCCTGGCTCCATTCCCGCCGTCATGGCAGACCAACATTGCACAGAAAACGAACTTGCACCTGCGGTTAACCATCTTCTACAACACATCGAAAAAGATGCCGAGCTGCTTCATCTGTTTGAAAAGGCCTTTCGGGAAATCCCTGTGCAGTTCCAGGAGACCCCAGACGGGTTCGGCCACGAGCGGATTCGCGATTATCGCCAACTGATCCAGGCAATTGACCGGGCGTCCAAGACGGCACCAGTATGGATGTCCATGTTGCAGTCGGACTGCGTCATTGGCTGTCCGATGAATGAAGCATTGGTAAGTCTCATTGGTTTACTAATATAAGTGCTTCTTACCACTGACTTGTCTCAGATCTGGTTCATGAATACCCGAACAGGATCCCAAATCCTTGCTCGCGACGACATCAACTCCTATCTCGAAACGATTCTGAAGGAATGGGGTCATTTTTTATCCTCACGAGCATCCGCCTCTGTCGTTCATACTCGGGAGGGTGGCTGGGTGTCCCAGCAGGCCCGCGACGAGCTTCTGCTCGCCGTCAACGTCGCCCATAACTCAGCGTTCCAGGCGGAATCTTTTGAAGACGCATTCATCTGCGACCCGACCCACCCATCATACGGCTTCCAATCCTGGAATGATTTCTTTACTCGTCAACTTCGGCCGCACATCAGACCAGTGGCATGCCCGGAAGATGATGGTGTCATCGTCAACCCCTGCGAGTCGCAGCCGTTTGCTCTCGTGACAGACGTGCCGGAGCAGCAGCAGTATTCGTTGAAAGGGACCATGTATTCATTCCGAGACATGCTTGACAATGATCCCATAGCATCAGGATTTGCGGGCGGTACCGTCTTTCAGGGATGGCTGTCTCTTTTCAATTATCATCGATGGCATGCACCTGTTGCCGGCACAGTCACCAAAGTCCTACAAATCCCGGGAACTTACTTCGTTGCTGATCCCGCAAATGGGTTCGAAAAGCTTGACTCTACGAATCAACCATGTCCGGATCGACAAGCTCCCGATGCATCCCAAAGGTTGATAACCTCCATTGCCACGCGCACAGTAATTGTGCTCAGCGCCGAGGATGCCAGGTTAGGCCTCGTAGGATTCGTAGCCATTGGTATGTCGGACGTGTCGAGCTGCGTGGCTACGGTCAAGGTAGGAGACCGTGTATCAAAGGGCCAGGAAATAGGCAGCTTTCACTACGGCGGCAGTTCCTACTGTCTACTGTTTCAGTCGGGTATATCGCTGTGCTTTTCCCCACTGGTCGATGCTTCTCTAAATAGTCAGTCGATCATTACTGGACGCTGCATTGCCATTAATAGCGAGCTGGCAAGGGTTAGTTGACCCTTGCTATCATTTTCCCTACATAGTATCGCGTAATTCAAACATATATACTATGAACGGTAGTTTTATTGCGGTATGGGACAAGATGAAGAAGGAAATCCGAAGAATGGACGGGGTGGATAACGTTGATTTTATGTGTCTGCCTGTGAACTTGTGTGGATAGTCACTTTGGTGTTGCGAAAATCAGCTGCTTCTTCTCTCGCAAGTTCTTTTTTTTTTCTTCTCCATCATGACTATTCATATGGTCGTCAGGTATTCCAACAAGTTTGCCTATTCTAAAAAAAACATGCATACGACTCGGTCACCATCTAGGCGACAACAAGTATTTCAAATCAGTCTATGATAATTGATCACAAAAAGTACACGCTCGAATTGCTAAGCAATCACAACCCCTCATACTCCACTGACATAATCTATTCTTGAACACTAGGGGATGTTGATATTTAGAAGATGGGCTTTTTCTAATACGGCTAGCAGACACCCTTCCCAATATCAGTTGATCGACGTCGATGCAAAGCTATGCCGTTCATACATTCCATGCTAGTATCACCCCGTTACAGGGTCGAAACATGCAACATGGCAGATGCCACAAACTGTTGACTCCTCCTCACGAGCTCCGTTACAGCTCCGTCCTCTCAGCCTTGAAGCTGAACTCTTCCACAGAGCTTTCCTTCTTCATCTCACGCTGAATCATCAGTGATATTGCTTCATACGCAAGATTCGCCGCGGCAAAGGCCGTATCGCCCCCAGCGCTGTCGTAGGCAGGACTGACTTCGACGATGTCCACACCAACCACATTCAAGTCTGATAGCACCGTCATGACTTTCATCAGCTCACGAGATGTCCAGCCACCCGTTTCAGGGGCGCCGGTCCCGGGGGCAAACGCCGGGTCAAGCACGTCAATGTCGATGCTGACGTAGACAGGCGCATCCTGCCCGATTGTATTGCGGATTCTCTGGATGATAGCGGCCGGGCCTACATCATCCATCTCCTCGGCAGCGATGCGCAAGAATCCGATGGACTCGTCGCTGTGGAAATCCTGCAGGCTCGAAATCCTGCCGTGGACGCCGGCATGAACCAGATGGCCCGGGCGAAGGAGGCCCTCCTGGGCGGCCAGCCAAAACACCGTCCCGTGGTTGATCTCAGAGGCTTGGGACTTCCAGGCCTTCCGTGGATACGAGTCCGGGGCCATTGTATCAATGTGTGCGTCGAAATGGAGAAGCGCCACAGGCTCTTTCCGAACCCTGTTGAGGGCCCGGAGCATAGGAAGCACAATCGAGTGGTCGCCACCCAGAATCACGAGCCGAGGATGGCTCCATGGGCTTGCCTGCGACGTGGGGTGTGACAGCAGCTCGGTGAGGGCCTCACCCATCTGCTCCATGGCCAGCACAGGGTCGTTTGGAACGACGGGTATGTCACCGCAGTCTAGAACCAATGCCCATTCTTCGTACGGGTTGAAGTGAAGGCTAGGATGGAAGCTTCTTCCGGAGAGATGGCGCCCAGATGCCCATCGAATTGCCTTGGGGCCCTCGCGAGCACCTAGAGTTGTCAGCGCTGCTACATCTTCTTCAGCCGGGGGCGGTGCGTACCTGATCGATAGGTAACAAGAGAATCGAAAGGAACGCCCACAATGGCGACATCGAAGACTTCGGAGCGATTGACCAAGCATCGTGAATGTGGGAGATGGTTGAATGTTGAAATACCAGAGAACGCCCACTATTCGCAATCAAAGTCGGTCGGGGTCGCTTCGGTCGAGACGGAAATACTCACATCGAAACCCCATAGCTCTTCAAGACTGGCCTCCAAAGATGCTCCCGCGAACAGGGAAAGGAAAGCTATGGTAAAGAGACACACAAATAACGGTGAGAAAGAAGAGGCCACACGTACACTCATTCTTACAGGCTTATTCCAAGTTCCAAGCTATGTTCATGGATCTTCTGTCGGATTCTTCATTCTGTGCGCCGAGGAGTGCTGTTACATACCGGACATGAATGAATTTATCAGTGATATCATTGCCCACTCAAGCGGATCTGGGCATCTAACCCATTATGGTTGTCTCACTTTGTATCCTGTACCCGCCCTGATTGCCGTGAAGCCCGTCAGTCCCACGAACAGAAGACTGCGGCAAGCTTGCAGATGCCATATGGCTGAGCCCGCGCACACCGTATCTACGTAACAGCCGAGTCTCGTACACCGGCACAGGTTCAATTTGATGCCGGCCCCGTTTAGTTCTGGTAGCAAACATGCCAAAAGTTGACTCATGGGGCGTTCCGAGTCCACGGCATACTACGTACCCAAGGCGGTGCATTTCGGGTACTTTCACGATACCTACAACGTGGACCCAACCCGTTGAGATTTATTTCGGGACTTTGCAGTCCTAGAATCGCCCGGCAAAATACTGGGGAAGCTTTTGTCCTGGCATAGTGTGTGCCGGTGTAAAATCCAGCCTCCACGATACTACCGTAAACACTATGACACTCAAACCCGTGGTGGATTCTCAGGAGACGCTGAATACTTGGCGGCGAGGGCAGTTTCGCAACCCTAGCCTACGTGGGGAACCTACTTCGGCTTCCTTGGTTGCACGTAGGGACTTCCAGGACGTATTTTGTAATTCAAGAAGTCCCGCGCCTCTGGCTGCAGCCTTGATTGGCCCAAACTTAGACAGCGGTCGTGTCACGTTGGCTTGAGACAAAGACAAATGTCTAGAGCGGGAAAGGCGATAGGATCATGGAGTGGCTTTGTTGTGAAGAACACAAATTGTGCCTATTCAGCTGGTTGATATTGACGCCACGAAATGATCTCCAAGGCTCACAGTCACTCGCAGAGATCGAGGGTGTACCGTCATCTCTCTCCAACCACTGGCAGATTAGAGAGCCTGCCTGGTGTAGTCCACGGCCACTAGGGTTGGTTCCGTATATGCCATTGTGGCTGCACTGGCTGTGCTCTTGCAGGCAGAGCGTTGGTGCAACCCCGACGTGTAACCTCAAAGAGAAGTTTGAACCCTCAGTCTTGAGGGTTTCAGCTCTCCTTTGTTAGTCTGATGCCGCCCACGATGGGTTGTGCCACAGCATAGCCTTCAATATTGACAGCTATCCACGTAATATATTAGTCCAAGTCCATCCCTGGGCCTCGCATCATGAACCCACTTAGGCACGAATTTCCGACCGGTTTCACAGCCTTATGGGGCTCCATGATGCTGGCTCCTTGATAAGTCTGGGGAGATTAGAGGGCTATTCGCGAGGGCATTGTTCTATTGGCATGATAACGAGCCAGGCCTGCAGAGTCCAGAGTCCGGACGTCCCAGCCAGCATTGGCTCAGGTTCTGGCTCTGAAAGAAGGCGGGTATTGACCCGTCTATCCCGAGTCTCGTGAGAGTAGATAAAGAGAAGCATAAGTGAGTAATGGATGTTGAATCCTACGAACAAATCGTGGTTATGGCCTTGTGTATGTCAATATTATCATGCGCTTGGTTAGATCGTAACACAGTAGCATAGCAGCAGTACGCAATTCTATATAAACGTACTAAGCAATCCATACGGGTTCCCTGATGCTCGTAGCAATAAGAATCAGTTCGAAAACCAGACAGCTCTTGACCAGCAGCGCTACTAATAATAGAGGTATAGAGTATCAATGTAAGACCACATATGCGGTGCGAACGGCAGGTCTCAGACTCGCAACCAAAATATCCACTCTCTTCAAGTCAGTCGTAATCGCAACACGAACGCCAAACCTCGCATCGACCGCATGCTGCGGAGAAGACATATGTGATACACTATCAATCTCTGACTAGATGCCGTCTTGTTGCCCAAGATGCCCTGTCCGGGAAGCTGTTGCAAAGGAGATGCGGCCGGGACGAGACGCCAACCCGGCCACCGCAGCCAATGCCCAAAGGCCGCTCCATTCGAACTTGCTTCATTTCATCTCCTTTTTACAACCTACGGCACAGCAAAGTTCTCACTAACACTTGGATTTCTTCCTTTGATCCGGTTCCTCACCATGGCATCGCTCGACAGCGCCATCGGTGGCATAAAACAAGATGAACCGGTGGCCTTGTCGGACAGCGAGACGGCCCAACCAGCGAGCATTGAGACAACTTCACAAACGCAAAACACGATAGGCAAGGCCCAGTTCGATCGTACATTTCAATGCAACGTTGAAGGCTGCGACAAGAGCTATTCTCGTGCGGGGCATCTATATCGCCATCAACTAAATCGTATGTTCATCATCTCCTCGAAACAAACATGACGCTGAGCGCTCAACCTCGGGCATTCAACGGCTGCCAATAGATGCCCCCAAGAAGATCTACCCGTGTGACTTCCTCGGCTGCTACCGAGTATTTGTGCGGCAAGACCTGTTCGCCCGGCACCGAGAACGGCACAAGAGGCGAGAGTCCAGACTGCAGGACGGTAATTACTTCTCCCAGATGTCCTCCGGAAACACCAGTCCGCCAATCCCTCAACCTCCGACGATCCCTTCCTCCATTGCCAATCCCCCATCGCGTCGGCTATCGAGGGCAGGATCGCTGGATTCCCAGGCAGGTAACCAGGCAAATCAACATAGCGCCCTGTTGATACCATCCTCCCCATTGACCAGGGCGAACCGAGTGTTTAGCTTTCAGCAACTAGCTTTGCAGCACCCAAGTTCTCTGCCAAGCCAGACGTGTAGCCTCCCCGGTAGACAGGATGCCTCGCATAATCCGGTTCAAGGGCAGCGCCCGGCGTCCACGTCCGTCGGCTCATGTGAGCCTGGCCACGGCGACGAGTTTCGATCCTCCATGCCTGAATCAATTGGAGCATTCGCCAGTCAATCTCAGGGATTGCGCACCCTTTTTTCAATCCCTAATGAGCTGAGTGGCTCACCCACGGCACACCCGGGCTTTCCAATCTCCATCAATGAATACTCGGATATACCCCTCGCGCCGGTAACCTCGTCGGAGTCGGCATCAAAAAGCCAAGACGCAAGAGTGAATATACTGGATTCCATGTTGTGTTCAACAGCCTCCGGCTTGGCAGTTGTAAACCCAGGATTCGACCCCCTCCCCTCGTCTAGCCTCCCGACATTTGGTACTGAGACCTACAGCCAGCCTCCTTTTGCCGTGGAGGATGATTTCACCGCGTGGTTGTTCAACGAATCATCTGTACCCTCGTCATCAGTCGCATATCCGTCATGGACAGGCGTAATCCCCAGCTACCTGGATGCTGCTCAGCTTCAAACTCAGCTTGGTGTGCGTGAGAGGACCCATGGCATGTTATCAAGCGGAGGCATCTCAGACCGACCCATGAGTGTTGCGAGGACGCCAGATCGCGGGTCGCCACGTACCATCATGTCGGACGACAAGCTCCAGGAACTCCTACACCTTATGGCGACGCGATTCAACAAAGCTGCGTACTCGACAGTGGCCAGTCGCACAGAGTCTTTCCTGGACGGTGACGTGAATAACGATAACCACATCCTAAGTCTACGCATGACGCGAACGTACATCGAGTCGTACTGGTACCACTTTCATCCGCAGTTGCCCATCCTGCATCGCCCGGCCTTTGTCGCCGATCACGCGCCCAACCTCCTTCTTTTGGCTATAATCGCCATCGGCGCGTCGACGCTGGACCGTATCCACGGCCCAGAAGTAACCGAAACTGTCTCCGAGTTGGCCAATTTCATCATCTGGCATCTTCGGTGGGAGGTGTTCATGGACACCGAGTTTCAGGCTCCGACCAAGCTCTGGGTATACCAGGCCCTGCTGCTCATCGAGGTCCACGAGAAAATGTATTCCACCCGCTCCCTGCACGACCGGGCGCACATCCATCATGACACCACACTAACTCTAATGCGGCGCGGAAACTTGTTCGTCGGGCGCTCCGCGGACTCTCCCCAGGCCAGTTCGACAGATGACCGGCCGGGCTCGAACATGACGCCCGACTCTGCGCTGGACGAATCCTGGACACACTGGATCAAGGCCGAAGCCACACGGAGGGTCGTCTTTGCAGCCTTCGTTCTGGACTCGACACACGCCGCCATGTTTGGACACCCTGCCAAGATGACGGCGCACGAGCTTCGGCTGCCGCTCCCCTGCGATGAGGCATTATGGTCGGCGACCAGTGCGGCCGAAGTGGTACGGGTGCAGTCCAGCCTGCGAGCGAGTGGTGCGAAGCCCAACATGTTCCTAGACGGGCTCAAAGAAACTCTTGAGGGACGGCGAGTGCGCACCGACGCCTTCGGGAGGTCCATTATCATGACGGGCTTGCTCAGCGTCTTGTGGCATATGAAGCAGCGGGAGCCACAGGCGTGCTCCCTTGACGTTCCACCGTCGTTGGGCGGCCGAGACAATCGGCGGTCAGCACTGCTCCGTGCCTTTGACGATGCCCTTGGACAGAACGGAACGCCAACTTTTGGCTGTGAATATCGGGCCCGGCGCCCGCCCGGCGACAACTATTTCACCGAAACGCGCGGCGTACTGCACGGCCTCGCCCACATGGCATCGCATATAGACATTGCCGAGTGCCAGAGCTTTGCCGGCGCCGTCCAGCGCACGGGACAGTCGAGAGAGAGCAGCGCCGCTGTTGAAAAGATGGCGGAGCGATGGGCCGTCGAAGCCTCGGCCCGCGAAGCCGCCTTTTACGCCTTGAAGTTCCTGTCCCAGTGTTTGTTAACCGGGGCTTCCGAGGACGAGGACGCCTACTCGGGACGGGACGACTACAACCTCAACCGGCCGTGGGTCATGTACATGGCGGCACTGGTCGTGTGGTGTTATGGGTTTGCGGCGGATGGCCCGATCCCGTTGCCGCCTGCTCTGGCGACGGCGGCAGAACAGCGCCGCGACATGCTCGAGTTCCTGAAGCGCGTGGGCGGCGTGCGGTCTCCTCACGATCTACAAGGCATGCGACGGCGCAACCGGTGTCTGGGTCTGTTGATGGTTCTGCGCGACGGGTTTGTCAAGACGCGATGGGAGCTGTTGACAGAAGCCGCCAACTTGCTAGACAACTGCATTGCAAAGTTGCGAGGCTGACGACAATAGGCGTGTCTTTGCAATGCGTAATCTTCCTCCAGTATCACGATAGTACCATCATAGGTACCGGTGTTGCCTGTGTTGCGACAGGCACCCGCCGGTCATGCATGGGCTGCCTCAGAATGTGTATAGATATGATGAACCATACACGTCTCTTAAATACCTTAGGTAGCTAGGAATCAAGCACAACTCTGACTGGGGATCTTCATACCATCCTTGACTGGTGACGAAAGGGCAATACGACAGGCCCTACCTGCGACTATCTACAAATTTGAACATTCTTATTCCGTCCTCGGGGTGTTTAATCCACGTAGACGTATTTTCTTTTTTTTTTTCTTTTTTTTCCAGATGGTGATTATGAGTGAGTGAAGACTTTCCACCATCTACTCGTCACTGCCACCTTGCACCCAGCACGACAATATGATTCAAGCACCATTCACGCAGCACTCGCCGTCCACCAAGACAGACGCTGTATTGCGATGGCTGGGCACATCCAAGGCCGGGTTGGCGTCGAAGAAGTCAACCGGCCGCAGATGCAACTCGTGACGCTCCACGGGCATGACTGGCCAATCCTCCACGCGAGGAGAATGCGTGAAGCCGAAAACGGCCCACACAACGACGTCGGTATTCTCAACGTCGTCATTGCGGGCCGCGGCGTCATGGCAGCCTCCCTCTTCCTCGCGTGACATGTTGGTGAACTCGCCGCCAGCCCAGAACTCGTAGTCGGCGTGTCGCGTCACCCAGACGTGGTGTCTGGCAAACTTGGCGCGGCGGCCAATGTCGGATGCTGCATCCGCCATGAGCAGTTGCGTCGGTGCCGGGGCAAATTTGTACGACACCGGGCGGCCAGAGATCGGGTTGGTCTTGGAGGGGTTGGATATCTTGACCACGCGGTTGGTCAACGGCGAGGCGTCAATGTGAGTGGACTTGGTGATGATTGTGGACTGCACCTCGTAGCCGTTGCCGTATGGATTCTTTGTCGGCTCCATCGGCATGGGCACGGAATCCTCCATGGTAACCGTGTTGGCATGCCCGTCAATGGCTGGGTCGATGCGCACGGCAAAGATGTGTTGATGGTTCTGAGCCAAAACTCCCGGCCCCACGACGGTGCCGTACGGCGACGTCTTGCCCTGGTCGATGCCTACGGGCGACATGATTCCCGTGGGACGCGTCTCGAGATAGATGCCTCCTGCTAGGTCGAGCTGGTAGGAGAAGATGTACTCATAGTTACCCAGCGTGATGACATATTGGATGACCAGCTTGCGATTACGCACCACAACAGCACGGTCCGTCATTAAATTGGTATGTTTCCATAGGATCCCGTCGTCGGTTTCGTGAATACAGCAAATATTTTTAGCAAGGGAGGGCTCTCCGGTGGGTGTGACGAGGGTGGCATCCAGGTATTTGATGGCACCTAGACAGTCGCAGCCCAGTCCGAGGTTATTTGCGGTACGGCCGGCTCCGGCGTCGCCGTAGTCAAAGGCCTGTTTACGGTGGTAAGGGGGCCGGGGATCACAGTAAGGCACCGTCAGCTCGCTAAAGGACAGTCGATGCAGAACGCTGCGGTTGTCGAAGTGGATGTCATGGAGCACGGCGCATTCCCGGGGCGTGAAGGAGATGCGCAGCCGCCACTTCTGCCACTCCAGCAGGCTGTTGTCCGTCACGGTGAAGGAGGCGCCCTCTGGCTGTAGCACATTCAGCGGTTTCAAGTCGGAGCGCACCGGCTGAGTGAGCATCTCTGGCACATAATCTGCCGGTCCGCAGTGCTCCGTGGGCTTCTTGGGGGCAGCAGAACCGGGTCCAATGATTTTCACAGCAAAATCATCATCTTGGTCACCATGCCCTCCCGTGGGGAGCCGTTCGACACGAACAAGTTGCTTGGTGGCTGTGTCCATGACGGCGCAGATGGGGAGTGGGAAGGAGTAATGATTCACGTCATCATTGCCCTTGGTCATGTCTCTAGCAAAGCAGAATAGCTGCGTCAAGCGAGTGGTGTAGTCGTCTCCAAAATCCGAGCCGCCATATGGCCAGGGGTCAATGGCCACCTCCCAGCCAGACGGAAGTTCCATCTCTGCCACGGCGCTCTGGAATATCGGGCTGGCGAGGGCATGGTCAATGAACTCTTGGAACTCGTCGACGGTAAACGAGGCTCGTTGTTTTGGGTGGAGGCGCCGCTTGTCTACCTCTTCGCCTGTAGCCAGGTCTATGGTGGATTCCATGTAATATCGGTTCCCATCATGCTCAATCACGTCGTACTGAGCACGAGCGCGACGAGGGGGTCGGGGGGTGCCTGCACAGAGAGTGCCCGCATGCTCTGTGTCGAGAAAAGGGATGAGCTGGGCCTTGGGAGGCTCAAGGTTGAAGATGTTCCGAAAAAACAAAGGACTTTTACGCGCGCGTCTAATAGCCGCGCTGGCGATCCGAATTTCATCCGCGGAAAGCAAATCCAAGGGGTGTTTAACACTCATGGTGCATGGTATAGATCGCAGCCTGTTTTGAGGTTGTTTATATAAAGACGTTCATGAGAAAATAAAAATAAAATTAAACATAAAAATAAAAGTTATTATAGAGAGAATAGAGTACATATGTAGCTGTTATTTGTAGAAACCAACGGCATCCCGCGGGCGATGGAAGGAGCATGGCTTCAATGTGCTTGTTCTTACCAGCTGACCAGGCGATGTGGCTATCTAGACGTCTCAGCCGCCGAATAGTCAAGTATCAACTATCCATTGATCAATTGATCAATGCCCGCTTATCCATGGCGCCACGCTTGCTTTACTCACACGTTACCAGGTAACATGTGCCGAGACACATGCGGCTAGATCCCGACTCTTGGCGGGACCGCGGGGATTGGGTCCCGCCGACAATTTGATTTCCAAGCGGCACCTACCCGCGGCCGTCCAACAGCCACCCAGGTACTCAGCCCCAACCCTAACCCAGGTATCGCATGACCCGCGGGTTCCGGCAAACACCACAGCATAGCATGCAAAGCAGTAGCGATGACTTGGCCCAGCATGTTTTCGTTTTTGAATTCTTCAATGTTGACCTCCATTCTCTGGGGGAAATGCAAGAGTAGGAACTTCTTGGCATCCATTTGCCCGTCCATCATGGCCCAGTCCGACGTCAAACAGGAACTCCTGCACTCCATAGAGTGGATCAAGGCGCAGCAGGGCGAGGCGTACAATGGTAATGTGCCAGAGCTGATGGCCGCGCGGCAGCGGTGTATGCGCGCCTGCGATGCGCTCAACGACTCGAGGGACTATTCCCGACGTAACCAGGTAGAACTCTGGAGAAGGTGAGAAGAGGCCCCGACTTGGTCCAGATGTCCCGTGTGCCCATTAACCAAAGTTGCATATAACTCGCGCCACAGCCTTACATTGAACGAGCAACCCCTTCCACCGCGACCAGCCACGGAAGCAGAAGACGAGGCCTTGCTGGCGCGCGAGCCATGCGTCATGGCGCCCGTACGCGCGGAATACGGATTCAATGTCCGGCTGGGAGAGGGAACGTATCTGAACTGGAATTGCACCTTTCACGATGGCGCGCCCGTCACCATCGGGGCACGCTCCGTCGTGGGACCAAATTGTAGCTTCTACTGTGGATCGCATCATCTCGACCCTCTCATACGCAACGGCGACCTGGGGCCGTTTACCGAGAAGCCCATTACCGTCGAGGAAGATTGCTGGATCGGAGGGAACGTCGTCATCCTTGGTGGTGTCACAGTTGGCCGGGGATGCACGGTCGGAGCCGGCAGTGTCGTGACAAAGGACATCCCTCCATTCCATATTGTCGCAGGGAGCCCTGCCAGGATAATCCGCAAGATCACGAGTGCCATGGACAAATAGGGGGTTTGGTTGACTTTTTCATTACTGTATCTTATCAAATGTGGATGCCTCGGCGTAGTTTTATAATATACGGGAGTTTACAATCGCCAGGTTGAACTGAAAATAATATGAGACATGTAGAATAAAGGGGCGCTCTGATTTTTGAATTATGGATGAAAAGATGGCATAGGGAGCACAAAGAGGCCTTGGAATATTCGTGGCTGGGCCGAAGCAACAAGCGGTCATCTCAGTTGTCTTGAGTCTTGTTTAGCAATCGAGTCCTCGTCGCCACCGTCATCATGGTCTGCATTCAGTCATTATCCCATGCAGCGAGCAACAACAGTCGGCTTAAGACGCCGTTCACTCTGGTTTTGAGCTATGCAAGGTTGAATTTGAGTGTATGAAGCGGTATGGACCCGGCGCCTCGCCGTAAGAGGATAGTGTTGGAGGCATTTTGGAATGTTATCTGCGAGTTGGCAAAGGCCAACAGAGCTATAAGGGAGAACACTAATGGCAATGATACCTTGATGCTAATAGTACTTGGTTAAAGAAGTGGAAAGGTACTATGGTGGTGCACTGCAGCGGTTATGCTGCCACAGACAGGAGACGACGACTGCCAAGTAGGGTCGAAAGTCTGATATGTCGCAACCTCAAGCCTGGTCTCCCTGTTAATTTTGACCAAAACTACCGAAAAAGATTCTCGCGATTTATACTTCGGTATCCATGAGCGTCGTCCTCATAACCTGGCTCAACGGAAGAATCTTCTTATACTACTGCCTGAGCTGGCGACAATATCCACCAGACGCGTACCCTCATGCTGCTGCCAGTGCGTAGGCTCCAATCGATAATAGGGCACTTCGAATCGAATATTTCCCTAGCCACCTACCAAAATCAGTGTAGCTGGTTAGCTTTCCATCGTTTCCCGGAAGTTAAATGTGAGCCTCCATAGTGGGACGACACTATCTATATCCGGGGGGAGGAAGAATTGAGTTTGCCGTATTCCCGGAGTTTCCGGACCACCAAGGCTCTGAGATCCCTAGTTTATGAAGTGAGCTGTTCAGAAACTTTTTTATATCTAAGAAGGCATTGCGGTCACATTATCGGTGACTAAGCTAGGTTTAGGGTGAGATTATCCCGAGTTTCCGAACGGCGAACCTAGTTCTTTTTAGAACCACTGAGGCTACTCAGTACTTTATTTTATCTACGATGTAATAAATTCATATTATATAAGAGTTATATCTACTATAATATAACATGGAGGGATTTTTATTAAAGAAATAAAACTAAAGGGTTTATTTAATAAAGTCAACTACTTCGGCGAATTATACTCAGACACAAAATTTATTACGCCCGGTAGAGGTCCCTCTAATAGGGCCACTATCTACCTATATATATATGACACTCTAGTTGTGTCTGTGCCCCGTTGCAAATTATCTTCTCGCATATAGCGTCAAGGTTTAGGGACAACTACCTAGCTTCGTAAGGGCAGGGGGGTAGGAAGCGGCTACTCGGCCTGAGCCGCTCTTTGTGGGGCCACTATTCCACTAGGTGGGGCAGCGTTATTAACAGGTTCGAAGTAGAGATGCATGTTTTTTTTTTTTTTTTTTTTCGAAAAAAAAAAAAATTACAAATATTCGTGCAGTCATCAAGCAAGTATTACATCTGGTAACACTATGTGTTGGCCTTCTGTTTCTAATACTTGTACAATTATATAGTTCTGAGCGCCACACCCAAGATTGTTTTATCCGTCTACGGAGTACTTCTAGATAGTTGCTACCGTTGACGGGAGGAAAGCACGACGTTCGTGACGGGGACTTGCGGGATGGGCTCGTCTTATGTACCAAAGGGGAGAAGCACATGCCAACGGCGCACATAATGTTGGCTCGATGATATCCTCGATATCAAGACGGTCATATGTGAAGGGGCCAGCCTTCTTCGGTCAGTACCCATGGCCGCAGGAGTCCGTGACTGGATTAGAAGTCAGTGCTCACTCTTCGATCTCGTTACTTGTATCATTCCATCGGAGCTCGGAGACATTCATCTGAGCCGGAGGGAGTTCGTTTCAGGTCACGAACACCGGACCTCCCCCGTAGGATGCGGACCAGCCACTTGAAATATTCGTCAGGCCTAACTCGTCCTATGCCGAATTGTTCGCGAACGTCTTTTAACTATTCCATGAGGCTTCGCAGACTTTGAACTGCTACTACTGATTCCTCCGACGGAGGAGTCTGCGTCCGTTTCGCGCTTGGCCTCCTGCAAACATCTACTCCTTCGAGGCTGTACAGAAGAATCCACAAGGGGGGAGGAAGCGATATCTGGTACAGAAAACGCCTTTTGTACCTCAGTCTCTCCAGAGCCGTCTGGTCGTCGTCTGGTGGAAGCCCCGTTCCTTCTGCGGGGTCTGGAAACTTGGACGGACGAACTGGACCAAGATCGGTACGTGATATTTCTGGAGCAGGCCCAGCTTCGACGGATAGCTCTCTCTCGCCTCGTCGCGCCCTCGACGGCAACGTAGAGTGTCCGCGTTTAGTCTCTCTATTCTTTGCGTGGTAGCGTTCTGGACTTGATGCAGCGGAAGGCTGACTGCTATTTCCATTCGGTAATACCACAGGATCGCCGCCCGGACATGCTTCTTGAGGAGGCTCGTCCATGTGGCCCAGGACGTGGTCACGATTTGCTGCAACCGGTAATGGAGACGCGACTCGATTCAGTTCCGCATGCACTCTCAGCGGTTCATGGCTGTTGTTGTAGAGTGAAGATGGGAACGAGGATGTTATCTGTTCGTTCGGATGTGCCCCAAATAAGGGAGGTGCTTCGCTAGGTCCGTGCCTGTCCTCAACCGCACCAACTTGACGAGGGACAGAATCATGACCCATTTCCTCGCGTAGCATGTCCTCGATGGACTGTCCATGCTTCCACGACATGCCGGGCAGTATACCCCAATTCTTATTCCATATTCCTCTTCTTACCCATGTACTCTTCACTCTCTCATAGGCCGTCGTATTAATGTCTGGAGGAGTCGAGGCGATGGAATTTTCAAGGTTAGGCTCGGTCGGGGTGCGTCCGCGCCCTGCTCTTAACCCTAACCCTAACTCTCGCGCGATCGAGTCGCTATGGAGCCCAATAATTGCACGGGCTAGTCTGGTAGCATCAAATTCCATCAATACCCTCCATGATCTTTTGGATGTGCGTCCCGGATAGATGCCTTTCAGTTGCTATGCCTGTGTGATAAAAGAGACAAAGTCGGAACGTTCAAGTCTCTTTCCTTGGCTAGCCACCTTGCTTGATTTGGCCTCACTTCGTCCTTCTCTTGCCCTGGTATTTGCTAGGGTCCAGCGCCAACAATGCCTCGTTCCAAGACCCATTCCCTGGTATTATTCTCCCTCGTTCCTCTAAATGGGCGAGAAATTTCACAAATATGATGTGTGTATCTGGTCAGGTGAGTGTTCCCCTCATTATTAGATGGGGAACCTACTATCCACATCGAAACGCGTAACTATTGAGCCCCGTCTCGGTTTGAACCAACTGGAGCAGGCAAGTGACCAAGAGATGTTTTGGCGTGAGCTTCAGGACTATCTCGAGTCCCGAGTCACAGAATATGTCAAGCAACCTTACAATTACCGAGAAAGCTTCCTTGTCGTCGGGTCAGGCGAGGCTGCGGATCACCCAAAAGCTGTAGAAGCGATCAGGAGAATAATTACAGACATGCAAAAAGACCCAGCTTGTAGGGTTACCGAGACTGGAATGGCTCCGAGGATTGAGCTGCACATCGCTGAAGATCCAACGTACGCGGCTGCCAAAGGCGTCGCATTCGGACAACGAACAAATATGGATTCGATAAAATGCGATGATTGGTTTGAAAGGAAAAAGGCAATGGGCCGGGGAAGAGTTGAAAACCGTCGCGATGAAATATAGAACCATAGGTTGAATATCAGGGTTGTCTTTGTAAAATACTTCAAAGAGTTGCCCCCACTTCAGAGGCATCATGAAAGTCCAACGTTGAATCAGTGGCCTCCATCTGCGCCGGACGATCTGTTGCAAGTACGGGGTTACATTACGCGTCTTGTTACTTCAGGGCACACCGAGCTCAAGCGGGTGAGCGCAGAGGACGTTCTGCTTTTTCTCGACCGGTATGAATGCCATCTTCTCCTCATTTGAACCACTAGCGGCTCTTGCTCCCAAATCGGACGCCGTTGTCTACGGGTAGAAATCTTTGCTCTCCCCAGGGACAAGAGAATTGCCCGGTACAACCTACTCACTAACATGTCTTGTGAAGGTCAGGTTCTATGCCGAAACGGTACATGTGCTACCAAGGTCTCCTTGGAACAGAGCAATCTCGTTGAAATGGGGCACCGACAGGGAGTTGGATGAGCTTGAGCATATGCTGAAGAATCCCGGCCACCATATCACCGCGCTCTTCTACGAGATTCCAAGCAATATCAACTTCATCTCACCGAATCTCGGGCAAATCCGGCTACTAGCTGACGAGTACAACTTCATCGTTGTTTGCCACGAGACTCCGGGTAACTTTGTCAATCTTGACAAGCTGCCCTTCGTGGACGTAGACTTGATCATCTTGTCCGAGATGCTCAGCGGGGCTACAGATGTAACGGGCGGCAGGTTTGACACGCCCTTTCCGTCAACAACGTGGTATGAAAAATGCCAAGGAGTCTACATCATCCAAGCGTTGTGGTGAACCCCAACTCGCGGCATGGTACGATGATCCACAGCCAGTTGGCCATTCAGTACGAGAGCGTGTATTGTTTCCCTGGTGATGTGGCAGTGCTCAAACAAAGTTCCATCAACATGGCGTCATATAATCGGGATTGGTGTGGGCCTTGAGCATGCTGATGACATTGTCGGCAAGATCAGCCCGGCTCTTGAGGACGCCGAAAAGGGGCAAGGGTAACAAATTGATCATGTCCCTGCATGGCCAATTTATTGTACACTGGCGGAACTGCAACGGTGAGAAGTAAGTGAATTCCTCGACATTCGCCCAGACATGTCCCTGCCTTGCTGAACTTGTACACCGAGAATAGAATGTGCAAGACATGGGCGGAATGACTTCGAAAAGCGAGGAGCCAAAAGGTGTGGCCGGTCAATTTTTCCCGTGTCCCGTCTCTGATCAGACCAGGTAGCAAGTATACAGAGGTCTTTCCAAGTGATGTTTCTCACTCGCCGTCTCTTTGCGCGTTTTCGCATTGTTTCAAAGAATTGTGTTGGCTGCTGGTCGTTGGTTGGCTTTGACCAGGTGGACGGGCAGTCATGATTCAAAAAATAGACTAGACGCCGTGGCGGTTACCACAGCCACATATCAGTGTCGGGCGTGATTAGAATTTGTACCGTCTTAACGGCGTATTAGAGAAGTAACTAGACACATGTAGGTCACTGAAATAGCTAATCATCTACTCACACCGCCGCCATAAGGACAAGGTACTACCAATCGTGGGGTTTGTGTCAACGACGGACGATGCGAGCCTGAAAACATGTCACACAGTATAGGGAAACATAAAATACCCTGGCGTGCCCACATCCGCTTTTTGGCATTTTGTGCGTGACACGACAATCTCCAAGCTCTTGATAAAGACGCCGTCATTCTGCCAGAACTACGGTGGCACAATATCGCAGCGAAACGTGTACTTTGCTTAGAAAGTCAAATCAAGTTGGTTGTTCTTCTTCTCTATAAACTAGAACAAGTTCATTATAGATGATGGTTTATGATTCTGCATACTAGATACCAGGTGGCTGCACACGGTGCGATAGGGGCAACTAAACATGCAAGAGTCGCTGCACAGCATCCTTTTACAACGCCATAACACGCCCCTTCTATTTTTTTCTTCCTTTATTTTTCTCTCATTAAGATTATTTTATGTGATGAAAAAAAAAGATACACCCTTTACGCCCGCTTATAAGAAAAGCTGGCGAGAGAAGCTTATAAAAGATTGTGGAATCTAGTAAGGAAATGCGCACCGTAAAAAGAAGTAAAGGGTTTATTGAGTGGAACATATAGCTTGATTTAGACTAGCGGCTGTTACATGTTCAAAAATCAGCGATAGTTTCTGCCAAGGGGCACTTGCCTAATTTGGGGGAAGGTGGCCGTAAAAGCTCATGTAATCTTGTGTCAACGGTTCAACGTTGCTAGCTAATACAGGGACTATTTAGACCTTCAATCAACTTTTTCCTACCCTTGCCTACTTTTGCGATTCAACGCCGCAAGTTTCAAAATGGCTAGGTGGGAACTTTGTCATCAGAATAAGAGCATTTCACAGAGCAAAATACAGAGAAACCGTGTCACATGTACTAATACAGAGTTGCTAGACAAGGCGCCGCCGGAAGGGGTACGGGCTAACCCCTCGCACAGGTTAGATGATGAGGGTATAAAGGGGTCATAAAGTGGTAGTTGCTAGGCTGAACAGGCTAGAACCGGTGGGCAGCAGCAATATAAGTAGCAGGACATGTGTCCTTATCAACAAGTATACACAAATCTACCATAATAAATGATAGTGTAGAGAGCGATAGCTAGTAACCTAATTTGGTGAAATACTTTTTGGCGAGTTTCTTGATGACGAAATCTACGAGCACCAAGTATTAAAAACTCCAAGGGTCAGCTTTGAAGAGACTTATGCAATTCATAACATTCATGGTAGCGATGGGAGAGGGCATTTAATGTAGCATGAAAAGGTTCATGTGGGCGACCGGAGTCGCAAATACGGCCAAGTGGTTAGGAACATGTTAAAAAACAGTTCACTCAGTCCGTAAGTAAGCAGACCTTGCATGGGTAACAAATACCCGCATGTAGCCACGGTTTGTGATTTTTTTGCCAACGAATAAATCTGGGTGAAGCAGAAGGCTAGTTTCAACAGTTGAACGCCCGAAAGAGGTACGTAACCATTATCCCAAGATATCACGAGCGTTCGAAGAGTGCCTCTGTCAATAGAATAATGTGGTCTGATTCCTACACAAGCTGAGCATGTTTTCTTTGCGATGGCCTTAGCATTAGTCGTACTTGAGATGGCTATTGCCTCATGTTTACTCATGTAGACCCTTAATCTTGTTTAGTCGATGGAATCTCCCGAGGTTGACATACGACGCCGCAACATTTCAGCGCATGAATTGCAGGGCTACAAGTTCATTGGAGCCCAATTCCCTGAGGCTACAGAACGCCTACCAAGCAAACATAGGTTGATTAAAGGTCCAGGTACATGTCTCTCCCCGTACGTGGGCCGGGGGCGGACAATTATTGCGGCCACGTTAACCTAATTAGGAAATGGGCATCGTCACTTCTTTCCCCAAGAGCGCGCCAAGACAATGCGGTCTTGTCCCGATTTCCGAACGAACGCATCTGATTGATCAAGAACCAGTCCAGGATCCCCTGGCGCCAGTTGGCCACCCGTTGTATGAATCAATGTAGCAAGTAGCGTAGTGCAGGTGGCACGTGGTGAGGCGAAGTAACTGTTGACTTTAATTATGCCGCTGGAGCGGTACTTGCCAGTCATCCCGGAGGGTATATACTAGGGACATTATACAATGAGACTTGGGAAAAGGTCGAAAAGGCTAGGATAAACCTATTCTAACAGGGAAATAGATGACATGATTCTCTCAAGGCAGAATACAGCAGAAGGACGACAAAGTGTCCAATTAAATGACTTGTATGCCAGTAAAGCATCTACCACATGGCACGATTGTTCGGGATAGCCTAGACATAACGAAATCCATGCCAAAGCTTCTCATTGAAGCTTAGACTCTGGTCAGGTAAAGTGAGGTTACAGCTAAGGAACAGGAAACTGAGTCTGTCTTGATTTATTCATTCATTCATTCATTTATTTATTTATTTATTTACGCTAGTTAGCTATTTATTAGTCTGTCTTGATTCCCTTTTGCTCTTTTCTGTTTCCACTGAGCTAGGGATATTCGTGAAATGCCTCTCATGTCTCCTTTTCAGCAGACGATGAAATAAAGGCATAGTCGCCCAGTGATTTAGCAAACTTGGTCACCAATAGACGTGCCACCATGTCCGTGCAGTACAGCATACAAACCGGGCGTTGGTAGAGCCAGTCGCATGGACCGAGAACGCGTGCGTCGATAACATGCGGCATGGACATGAGGGAACTCTCATGGACGCTTTGACCGGGGATCGGCATCTGGACGCTACATTCGAGAAGCTTTGCAACCCTGTCTCTGCTGCGCCTGGTTCCAAATGTCCCATAAACTCTTGGCAACCAAAGTGCCAACGATCGACACTGCCTGCGTGCTCTCTCCACAAGGCTGATAGAACCTTGATGCTGACTCGTGCTGCCATGTTTTCATACACTGCAGACTCGCCAATGTTGCAACGCATGGGTGGCTTGGTAGCTCATTCGCAGACTAACTGCGGTGGCGGCGGTCATGTCTCGTGGAAATAAGCATAATAGCGCAGTTAAATTGGGCGAGACCCAAAAGAAGAGCAGCCCGTAAGCGGGATGATGACGATCAAGCTATTTAAATCTACGTGGCTTGGAGCACTATTAGCCACACTACTACTATCGCTGCTAAAGTCAAACAAAGAAGAATAAGGTATCAATATTAAACAACTCCCATGACGGCATTCACGCCACATGGTGGCCCCGGGCCTGGGCTTTCTGTGGAGGCAAAAATGGCGGCGGCCCTACGCACTTGGGGAGGCACAGCCTTACCACATGCCGTCCTCCGCATAGCCGTCAATTCAGACCAGACCGGACCAGGATATCTGGACGTTCATGCGGCTTTACTGCATTGAGCACCGGCGGATATCAACGTCGAGCGTGGGTCGGAGCCGGCTGTGTTTCTGTGACACATCAGCTCCCAAGTACCGAAAATGAACAATGTTTGAAATATGACGTCCGCATCTCGGTGAAAAACAAGCCCCAAACAGAGTATTTAAGACCTTGAGCTTCCCAGCCTCTGGATTGAATTTCTGCACAGTCAAGGCTTTACTCATTCTCTCTTGAAGCCCGCTCATTCTCTCTTTATACACAATCTTTATATACAAGTCGTACAAGATGAAGCCTGCGGATGGCTCCATGTCTCGCATGCTGGAAGGCAATTCCCTGGGACTCCTGACCAAACTGGCCATTCTGGGCATTTGTATTGAGCCGACTTTGGTGCCGTCCGTGGCAGCCTCGCCTGCAGGTCCCCATCACCGTCGTGAGGCCAAGCCCGCCAACGCAACAGGACAGTTCCCCAAGCCGGATGATCCCTTCAACTTTATACCTTGCCTCTCAAACACCACTATCGAAGGCATCCCGCTGCTGAACGATACAAATCCCAAGGAGACGTGGGAAAAGGCGTTTGACCCCAACCCGGACAAGTGGGTTTGGGGTGAAGCGCCTGACAATTCGACAACACCTGGTTCCTCGAATTCCACCGACCGGTATAAAGAAAGGGGCCTCTACCTTTGTGGATACATGGACGTCCCCATGGACTACCTCAACAAGTCGGATACGCGAATCCAGCGCCTGGCCGTCAACAAATATCAAGTGTCCGGTCTTGGAGCCAAGAGCGCGAGAACCATCGTGGTGAACCCCGGGGGCCCCGGGGGAAGTGGTGTGGGAATGGTTTTTGGTGGCGGGAGCACACTTTCGGAAGAAATGAGCAATGGATTGTTCGACGTGCTCGGCTTTGACCCTCGCGGCGTGGGACTGTCGCAGCCCGCCCTAGATTGCTATCCTGCTGCGCTCCAGGATCGTTGGAGCCTGGCGGTTGGCAAAGATCTCAAAGAGTCCCCGTCCCCTCGCCAGCAATTGGAGGTGGTCAACGCCGTGAATGACGCCAGGTTCAAGGCCTGCTTTGAGCAACTCGACGACGTCCCCCGATTTGTCTCGACGGCGTCCGTCGCCCGCGACGTCGAGGCGATTCGCGTTGCCCTTGGAGAGCCAGAGCTAACGGGACTCATGATAAGCTACGGCACCACGCTTGGTCAAATCTACGCCAACATGTTCCCCGACAAAGTGGGACGCCTTGTCCTGGACGGCGTCGACTACTCCAGAAAGCACAGATTCACGGGAGGGTACGCAGCCACTGCGGTCCACGGCACAACGGCTGCTTGGAACGAAGGCTTCCTGGGAGAATGTGTCGCCGCCGGCCCCGGCAAATGCGCCCTTGCCAAGGCAGCTAATGGCTCCGAGGCGACCTTGGACAGCTTAAAGGCAAGGATGGCTAGGCTCCTTGACGGATTGGCCAGGCGTCCGATACCAGCATACCACGAGGAGGCCGGGCCGGTGATTATTACATACGGCACCATGATGGGGGTGATTGGAGGTGCGCTCTATAATCCGCGTTTCTGGCCAGAGCTGGCTCAAATGCTCGCGGATTTGGAATCTGGCAACACTACAGCGGCTGCCTCTGTGGCACATGGACAATTCCAGTACAAACCACACGAGCCTCAAAAGCCTCTGGGTTTCGCGAATGAGCTCCTGTACATGGTGGTATGCGGAGACGCGAGCGGCGACGGCCCTCCTGCCAGCGGCCTCGACTTTTGGGAATTTCTCTGGCGCAACCTGACTGAAAAGAGCTTCCTGACCGGAGGGGGAAATTTTGGAACCGTGTTCCCGTGCCAAAACTACAACAAGTACTGGCCAAAGGGCGCAGCGTTGTATCAAGGCGACTTGAATAACACCCTCAAGCACCCAATCTTGCTTGTCGCGGAAACACACGATCCTGTTACGCCCCTCCAAAATGCTCGCGAGCTTCACGAGGAAATGGCCGTGAGAAATGCCAGGCTGGTCGTACACCATGGGTATGGGCATGCTTCATTAAACGATCCATCAGACTGTACTAAGGCTCTTGTTCGTGGATACCTGCTGAATGGCACTATTCCAGAGACGAGAGAGACCGAGTGCTACGCCAATGGCAAGCCGTACCGCTACTCTAATAGTACAAACCAGAAGCGATCCTTGCCCATGATTGGCAACGTACCCATGAGGCTTCCTCTCTAGAGGGCGGAAGGATGGCACTGCAGTTGGTGACGAGTCGGAGGGACTTGTGAAGCATTCGGCAAACATACAGCAAGACGATTTATAACTTTTGGGGTACAAGTCACACATGTCTAACTAGACGTAGCTTTAGATTCTCTTGTATTGTAGAATTATTTCAATTTTCCGCCGTCTAATTGAAGCGTATGGTGAGTATGCACCAGTCTGAGTAGCGAGTATGAATCAATGTCTCAATTTCACCGTGTTTGCGGCGTTTTGACTTGCAGAATATGCCCCGTCGTCAAGGATGCCTCGCATGCTTGGTAACTTCTGTTTGGCGCTATTGACAATGAACCCAACGATGGCGCCGGTACAGGGAAGAGATCTATTTTCAGAAGGATACCACCGCGCAGTCGAGACACCAGCCTGTCACGTACAGATTGTAGGTGAACGATTCGTTTAGAGACAAATACTTTTGTCAGACATGCGTAGCGAAATGACACCTCGGAGCTTACGAAATCTCGCGACCCTCACAGTTAATTGTATTTTTACTTTATATATACAAGGCCTTCAAGCACCAGCAGGTCGAGATACGTATACCACCTATACGTAACTCAACTATCCATCACTCGACCATATAGACAACAATAAAGATATAGCCTCATAATGACGACGGACAAAGTCAAAAAGCTCTCAGAACCAGCCCCCCCGAGTGTGCCGAGGACCACGCCAGCCTCTTGAATCCGCAAGTAGAGACGCCACAGAGCAATGCCGAATGTTTCGCCATATATAGATACGCCAAGCCAGTAGACATAAGCCTTGCTCATTAGTGCTGTAACCAGAGCTACACTGCCGCTGATGACGGCTCGTCATTAGTCCCAGTCGTCGAGCATACTAAAGGTCGTACCAACTCAGCCAGATCGCGTTGGAATCTCTAGTGGATAAGTTTTCAGGTTTATTCAACCAGTCAAACCCAGTTTCTTAAGTAATAATGTTTTTTGATCCGTTACTTTGTATACATTGGTACTTCTTTCAACCCTACCATGTTTGCCCAAGCTGCAATCTTGAATGATCTGACAGACCTTGCAGCAGTGGGAATATTCGTCTTGAGCAGCTTATTCTTGGCGGTCTTGGGTCTTTCATCTCCCCTTCCAATGCAAAGAGTTTCACGGGCCTCCTTATAGCGGCATCATGGGTCTCGCATTGAACGCCTTCGCACTCACTTACTGGGCTGAACCTCAATTCATGGAACTCTTGGGAACATTACCAACCGCTGGAATTGCCGCCGTTTGTTTGCCCGTCCTAGCACTCGATCTGGTCGGCAAAATCTCGTCGGGTATGGCATACCCGCCAAGCGGCATATTCGGCTACATGATGCTCGCTCTCCGCGAACCCTCCACCACCCCTGAGCCGGCATGCAGTGGTTCACGGCGTGGATCATACCCGCAGGTCGCATCCTCCAAAGCGTGCCGTTCGCATATGCTTCGTCGAGGCTGATATAGCGCGCAGCATGGCATTTCGTGCGATTCTGCGACAAGACGCCGCCCTCTTCGCCAACCCGGGAAACAGCCGGTGCGTTGACGGCGTTCTCGGCTCATCAAGCAAACCAACCCAGCGGCCTCGGTGGAATCATTCTCGGCGCAGTATGCAATGGCATCGTTGACCGTGGTGGCAGGTTTCATAGTCGCCACCTCATTTGGCTGGGACACTCGGACTCGTCGGCCTCGCCACCATGACGCTCATCTTCACGACAAGATACGGCCCGATATAGAACCCCGTCGAATCTTCAAAAGAGAATCTGCAAGACACACACGCAGCAAGTCTTGTGTCCAAAGCCATTCGCGGAATACGAACCACTGCGACGCTCCGTCTTGAAGATAGAGTGGCCCAGTGGTACCGCCAGCAAGTTACCAAGAGGGACGCGCAGCGCTCATCAAAAAACGTCAAGTACTTTTCTTTTTCCCTCTTTGGAATGGGCCAATCGGTACGAGTCTGTTTCCTCCCATGTGCCTCATATTCTGGTCCCGGGGGGCGCAAAGCTCCTCCCTACTGGGGAGTACAGTGTTCAAACTTCCCGATTTGCTTTGTGGCCACGCAGCATAGCGTCTGCAGGTGATATCTTCTCGTATGCTCCAGACGTGGCCTGTGCGAAGAATGCAGCGCTGCTTCTTGAGACGCTGTGTCAGACGCAGCCGCAGATGGATATGCTGACGCTCAAACAGACAACCTCAAAGGGGAGGTAGCACTGCGCAACTTGTTGGGCGTTGCATATCCGTCGCCGGACGGCAAAGCGGCATCGGTTCTGCATAATATCACATTGACAGCGTCAACAGGTCGCTTCTTCGCCCTGGTCGGCACGGGGCGCAGCGGGAAAAAGTTCCGTGGTGAAGCTGCTCGAGGGGCCGTTCGATCCAATAATGAAAGGGATATTCGACATGGCAATCTGCAGGTCTTTCGGAGCCGGCTCGGAGTTGTGATGTAAAGATGCCGTGCTGTACAGCGGAACAATACGTGATAACATCATCGCCCATGGTGACAAGACAGACGGATGGTGCTATTGAGCAGGCCTGTCGAGATGCAATCACCTGGGAGTGGATGGCCTGTTTTCCCCCCTCCTATTGACATGAGCATTGACTCTAAAGAAGGGCTTAGTTTGTCGTGGAACCTTGAACATGGCATCAGGAACCCTACCCTCTGGGCTCAAGGCTCGCCTATCCATAGCGCGAGCTGTACTATGCAACCCCAAAGAATCTCGAGTCTCGTCCATACACGCCAAAGAGGAGTTTTCTACGATTCTTTGCGCATCAAGCCTCTTGAGTGAAGCAACCTCAACACCTGACCATCATTCCGAGGCTGTAGTGCAGCAGCCAACGCCCGCCCTTGAGCGGACAACTATCCCCGTTGCCCACGCTGACTGCACCTACGTATTTGATAATGGAAGAGTGACATCCATGAGGAATGCGATGAACACGCATGAGGATCCCTGAGCTTCCGCAAGAGGGAGATTTTTGAAACTTGAGAAGTAATGGATTCATATTTGATACATCGCCTCAACGCCAGCTCCTTGTCACAGCTCTCAAACCCCCTTAGTTGATCTAGCTAGACAACTTCCTCGATTAACACTACTCACTGCCATTGTCGACATCCTCCCAAGCTACATCCACCCCATGCTTGCTTGCCAAATACAAGGCGCCACCAACAGGATGCTGCTGTGCTTACTGCATATTAATGATCAGTGAAACCCATTTTTTTCATATTGACTGGTATCAGCCATCCACGCGAGATAAATGCTGTTTTTTCTTTTTTTTCTCTATTCCGTAGTGGTTGTAGATGTTGACTTCATATTGGGAAGATTGTGCATGCCTGTAGAATATTCTTCCAAGACACATGCACCGTCGCCTAACCCTCAAGACGAGTCCTTTCTAACTTTTCGCTTTCCAGCCAGTCGGTTCTCGGCGCCATCCTCTTCAGGGTTCCACTCCTCCGGCTGGAAGTCAGGATTCCCATAGTGAGCCCTGTTCCACACACTATTCTTGAAAGTGTTCGTTGTTACCTGGAAGGTGGGCTCGGGGAAGCTGTTATTTTCATACTCGAGCTGATGGGTGCTGAAACGTATCGGATATCCTGTGGCTCCGGGAGTCGCCATGTGTGGAGGGAGTTGTTGAGGGCCCATGTTTGTAGAGGGAGGCATCATTGGGGCATTGGAGCTCATTGGTGTGGTTGGTGTTAGAAGGGGAGATGGTGAAGGATGCTGGACCGTCGCAACTGCTGGCGGTGGCTGTGCGGGGGACTCTCCTTTGGTCGACTGTATGTCCGTCCCATATTGTGGCATCCACACTGCCTGTTGGCTCGAAGAAAAGGCATCTCCAATAATAGGGTTAGTTGGTGCCGTCACCGCTGGCATGGACATCAAACCCGCTAGTCCATCTGAAGACCCAGTGCTCAAGCCAGGTATCATGCTCAGAGCACCAAAGTCCACGGTGGAGAAAGCGCCCATTGAAGCACCTGTGGTGTTAAATGCAGTGTTGTGTGTAAACCCCGTGACCCGATTTACTTGCAACGACACAGGTGGCGGAGAGGTCGTTACCGTCGGCGTTCGGTACAAGATGTCATAATGATCAGGTCGATAAAGGAGATATATGATTGTACCCAATGATGAGGCATCCTTGCCATTTGCCTCCTCGGGAAAACGATACTGGTTGACTTGGCTTCCTGTACTTCGATCCAGATATGCAATTTCCAGTACGAAGTTGACAGGTTTCAGGAGTATGTTGACCAATGCCACAATGCCTAGCTGCTCAATCTCGCGATTAACTGTCTCAATATTATGGCTGCAGTATTCATCAACACCCTGTCCTCCGGGAATGAAAGGCGCGTATGTCTCTGCATTTGCCTTTAAAAAAGTTGCCGCCAACAACCGGAGATAAAATATGAGGCTGCCTTCCACAGCAGCGTCATTCCACTTCTGATGGAGTAAAGCGTGGGCAGCGGCTGGCTTGTCGATGATTCTTGCAATTTCGCGAAGCAGATCAAAGGCTTCATCGGCAAAGTCTTCGAAGTAGTTGTACTCGCCAACTGTTGCCAGCAAATGGTTCAAACTCTTCAAGCGCGCAAACTCTCCTTCAATCTGAGCTTGGTCGCCACGCTCAATGAGACTCTCAAAGTAGGAAAACCCGATTGCTTAAAGGTTGTCAATATAGTCTACCTCAAGAAGCAAATTTTGTGGAAATTGCCGGCACATGATTGCATATGGAAAACGAGGTTATTGTTGAACGAAATGAGGAACAAGCTTACCTCTCCAACCGCAGTTGCCATCGCCTCTTATAGGACGATAGTGTGAGTATGTTTGGGGTAGTGCCTATGAAATAGTACAGAAAGGTCAACTTGGCAGTCCAAATGCAGTTGCAACATATAGCTAGTGATTGATCATGTCGGTGAAGGGCTTACAATTGTCTTCTCAACGTAGACTTGATCTGCTTTCGCGTATTCGTTTGTGATGACTTCACTCGGAGTTTTTTCTCCTACTAAAGGCCCCTGTTGATATTTGCCTAGTTAGAAATTGATACAAGACCACCAAAGAGATTTCAACTCCCCTAAAGGAGATTCTAGTGCATGTACCGGGGGTGCTGCGCCGGGAGCGCAGCACACACACACACACACACACACACACACACACAACCCGCATGCAGAGCAAACTGAAGAAGAGCCCACCTGAAGCTTCGGCCGATAGTCCTTTGCTGCCTCTTGCTGCGCAGCCATATCATGGCTGTTTGACTCCTCCATACTTGGTGCTGATCTGCTCGGCGAATGCTGCTGTTGACGGTTGGCAACAAGCGAGAGCTCCGAGGGTGGCCGTGGTGGAAGCTGTTGGCCCGGGTGGTATTGTTGCTGTGGGTGGAGCGCGTCAGTGGCACACGAGGATGACAAAGAGCCAGTGGCGACACCCGTATGGGCAAGATATTGCTGCTGGTGTCCTGCATGTGTGGGGCTAAACTCTCTCTCTCCCGCATGTGCGGGTTGTGGTAAACCAAAAAGTGGTGCAAAATCTATGCCATGGGATGATGGCAAGGAGGAAAAGAAAGACGAAGAGGAAAACGGTGTAGACTGGGGCTGGAACATGCCGCCACTTCGGAAAGAATGAGAGGGGGGAAAACGAAATGGGTTCAAGACGCAGATCGGGGGAAGAGACGATTTGTTTGTCGCGTGGATTGTTGTCGCTAGCCGGTAGTGGGCGTGTGTTCCGACGTTTGTGATCGGGTACCAGCAGCCCTGGCGTTCGGGTTGAGCAGCGTGAGCGTCACTTGAGTCCGTCGCTTGCTCAAAGATTGTGTGATGTCAACAGCCTGTTCAGTCCAACATCAGTCCTCCTCTTGTATCGGGTAAACTCGACTCGCCTGTTGCAGGACAACTACTAACCTGCGTTACCGTTTCTGTGTGGGTGGGGGGAACTGCCGAGCCTGGAGCAGGGCAGCGGAGGGTTGGGTGCGGTAGTAGCCGCAGACTAGGAACAGCCGGCTCGACAAGTCTCGATGGTGTGAGCGCTGAGAGGCAGGAGCGCGTGCGTTAGCGGAAATGTTGGCGATGTGAAGCTTGTTGTTGGGGCGTGGTTGGCGAGCTAGGATTGGAAGACGGCAGGTTAGCGAGCCCTCGGCTGTCGAAGCGTTGGTGGTCCTCCGTGGTTGCTTTGTCCTCGATTAGGTCTGTGTGCGCAGCGCACTAGTCAACGACGGGCGATGCAAGACTTCGTGGGCCCAAGGAAAGTGAGTAGTGATCCGTGTGCAGACGTGGGCCTTGCTCTGTAATATCAAAGACGTAGAAGTCTGGGTTCGGGAGATCGACACCAGCATAAACAAGAAGAAAAAAATCACGGCTGGTGAGGAGTCACATCCAGCTAAAACCGGGCAGCCGAGACGAAGGAAAGAAGTAGAGGGTCGGCGGCAAGCCTACCGCAGATCGTGTGTTGTTTGCTGAATGCGAGGGGGAGGCAAGACGAGGGGAGAGGAAGAGGAAACAGATTTCTGGAGTTGAGAGTGACGATTTTGTGAGGAAGGAGCCGTCGCAAAGCAATTGCTCTTGCCAATCTCAGTGTGTCGTCGAATTGTCTTGGCCCAGCTGTTGGAGACGTCACTGGAAGGAAGGAACAAGGCACCGGCGGGGTAGCTAATTAATCGCCGTCTCTCAGCGCGGCAGGACTGGCTGGCGGCCTTCTCGGTGTGCAAAGCACAATTCACCAAACATACGTTGATCTTGAAGAGGCGCGGAGCCGAATGCCCAGGCTGACGAATGCCGAGGTAAGTACGGAGCAGGTCGACAAAGATGAAAGATGACAGAAATATTAAGAGGAGGTGGAGAATAATATAGACGAGCTGCGATGACCTACATGGACAGCAGCTCGGGGTCCCAGATGCATGTCGGCAACAGCAGACAAGGTCTGGTCGAATGGTCGAAGCACTCGAGCACGCCAGGCCTGGGTCGATGCAATGTCGACAGGCCAAAACAATTGGATGGGCAGAGAGGGTCTGGCGACGCAACTGCGACACATCCAGACATACATACTACAACATGTTACTCACTTACATCCACCACATATTACCGAGATGTCAACGTCCTAGGTGGTCGACCGGTCCTTGTCCTGGCGACCCGGCCGACATGGGCATCATGAGCAACATGGGCGACCCGCGACGTCGACTCCGTCGTCCGCCTCGAGGCATCGCAAAATGGCACAGCAAGGCCGTCGCATGCAGATGCAGCCTCCCCTCTTCACCCTCCTTCGGCTGCCACGCCGTCTCCCGGACGGCCCGTCTTCATGAGCACGGTTGTTCTGGCACACCTCTTGCTGCCACGGAACCTCGTATGAACAGAAATTTCAGACGGTGGCCCAGTCCAGGGCCGATTTCTGCACTGGCCAAGATGATGACATGGCGGGGGAGCCGAGCATGTCCCAGATCACAGCACTTCTCCGTGCCGCAACAATCCCACAGGCAGACGCCGATGGGGCGGAGAGCTGTCGAAAAGCGGAGAATTGAAGCCCGCAAGTACGACAGGGGCCGTGTTGGTAAGAAGCTTTATTGGACCATGTGAGGGTCAAAGGCGTGAGCTTTTTGCGGGCAAAGGGACCTGGTCAGATGTTATTTGAGGAGGCGGACCAACACGGGCTCGCGGAAGATGGAAGATGGGGGTGGACAAGGGTGAGCCCCCGATAAAAGTGTCAGGACTGGGGCCTGAAGGGAGATTTCCAGCATTGACGCCATTCGTTGTTTCCAGGGCATAGCTGTGCTGCTGAAGAAGACATGGTACCGAGACGATTTGTCGATTGTCGACCTCACATGCGCTGTCAAGCCCCCTACCAAGCACTAGGAGCGCACGAGCTGCTGCTTGTCTCTGTTTGCTTGTTTGTTTGCTCGCTCTCAAGGTCTTCTTGCTTGTTTGCTTGATCACTGTCCAGACCGGTACGGAGTATGGACTTCTCGGGGGACGGAGGAAGCGGTCCCTGTCAAAACCCTGGTCCTTGTCAATATGGCTATATCTCCCGCTGTTATAAACGATATCCCGGCCAACACCGCACCAGAGGGCAAAACAATCGCAACTGCTCGAGGCAGCAAGAATGGCCCATTGTCTGGCCGTCGTCATTGCACGCTCATTGCACGCGTCGCAAAGAGCTTATACGTCGATCAATGTGTCAGTGAGTATCTGCAATGCACGTCCAGTCCAGTCGGCTTCACCACATCCACTAACGCTTGGCCCTCACGTCGACTCCATGTCCAGTTCGTGGCACCACAAACCAGCCCACGTCCCATCGAAGGTGTGCACGTCGCCGGCAAGCGCATTTTAGACTCGAGAACAAGGACACACCACTTCACAAGCAATCCTGCGCAGGGTCTGGGGGCTAAAGTTCTGTTGCGACCCATAGTGCATAGCATTTGCTTTGTGGCCAATCCAATGTTCTCCTGGTGAGCCCTATTAGCTCACAGGCCATTATGTGAAATTGAAACTCGGCACCGGCTGCTCCTCAAGCATCCATGGTTCTGGGTAAGGTGAAGGAGACTCATACCAGACCGGTCTGATAACAGCATGCCTCTTGTTTCTACCATGTTGGCTGGAAATTGGACAGATGGCCACGGGCCTCACGGCCTGGCACCGGCGAGCACAACCCACATCGGCTAGCGTTATCAAGACTCTCTACCCCATACATAGTGAGCTTTTGACGTTATGCAGCGCCGTTATTTTTTCATAGCTGGTCCAGATTTCATAAGTGGACCAACGGCACGGGACGCAACCACAGCCAGCTCCAGCTCTGGCGCGAGTCATTGGTTTGGCCTTTGCCTCGACCCCAAACCCCTACGGTTCGTGCAAGCTAGACATGGCCGGTCTCATTTTACCAATTGCCGTGACACCTTTTTGCTAATGATCCTTCAAAGTGCAGTAGCAGAGAAGGAAGATTGGGCCTTGTCCACATTTCTTGGCGGAACATTGTCAGAGACTCAGCTTCCAGTCCGGGAAGTGGCTTGGTCCCCGGCGCTCTGAGTCTCGAGTAACAGTATTCGCAACTCAGAAGGCGCTTGACAAGCCTTGGCTATTAGCATCCGACGTCAACCCTTCCGAGATGGGGCGCACGCGGTCCGATATCAGTCTCAGAGATTTTCCCGAGACTTTCCACCATGGGCAGTCTTGCTTTGATATAGCTTGAGAATGATTTCTGGCAAATGACGCAGTATGGTGTGTGCCCTTGGACACCATCCGAGCCATCATTTTTCACAACAGAAAAAATGGACGAAATGGTTGCATCCGCCGCATGTTGGTTCGCATGCAACCCGCACACATCATCCAGTCCGAAGCAAACCTGAACCACGCAACGACGACACAACAATGCTCATCTGCCCTGAACTTCCTCGGCGGCCGTCGCCACTCGCATCCAGCAGAACCCTGGCATGATGCCGAGATGCACATGGGTATGGCTCTGTACCGGGCTGTAACCCTACCGCGCTCTGCCCAAATCGGCTGATCCAGTAGGAAATTTCCTACGCAGATGCCATGCCTGTGAACGACTCCACAACGGATCGCAGCACGTCGATAACAAACTTTGTCTCGATATCACCGATCCTCTACGCAGACGCCCCTCTCGATGAAAGCTCTAGTTCCCACTTTTGAATCTCTTGTTGTTGGGCCCTCAAGGGTCGATGGTCTCCTCAGAGTCTCGATCTAGGTCGTGTTCCGTCACTTGGGTCGTTTATTTCACATGCTATGAAGCAAACCATATCTTTGACTTCTCTTTCTGTGTTGCAAGTCTCCGAAAAGTAGGGGGAATTCTCGCAGCAAGATCAAACTAGCCTTCAGATGAGCCGGCAAAGAGGGGTAACAGATCCTGCTACTTATTTTTTGCCTTGTGAAGTCGCCTTTGGTACGGAGTACAGCAATACCTACCTCCCAGGCGTGAGAGCGTTGCACAACAATGTCTCTCACAGACCGTTGCTTGCTGTTTCAGATGCAGGAACCCACGGTCACCAGAAACCCGTTTTACTTAGTTGCTCAGTCTCTTGCACGCATGTAGGCCCCTCAACGTGTGAAACTGTTGAAAACAATGCCGTTGTTATCTTGACCCAAAACAACAGAAACTGCGAGTGGAATTGGAATTTCTTGCATTGACAAATCCGTCTCTACGGAACTACCCGTTGCCGGATGAGCACCACATTGCAACACTAGCATCACGTATGTGTGACTTTTTCGGCTTCGCACTTGTTTTTCTTTCACCTTTGTCGTACAGCATCCTTCGGAAAGGTACAGATTTCATGCTGTTCAGTCTGTCCCGTCTCTGTCTGTTTCACCCGGATTGGTAGTGCGGCTCGGCATGGTACTTCATATGCCTCTTCGTCGTCTATTCCGTACCCCATGTCATTCTATGTGGCCATAGCGGAGGCAAATATTATCATATCCGCTAACGAAAGGATCATGAGATATTATGACGAGCTTAACAAGCCGGCCAAGTCCTACCCTTCGACCCACATGCAATGGAGTACACACGGGTCTTGAACAGATAACTTTGCGTGACCTCCTTAAACCAAAATCCACTCTGTGCCTATTCCGCAGAAAAGACTCATGTTGTGTTACGAATTGTGTCCAGCTTGTGGCAAGAGCTCGTGCCCGGCCAGAAGATGTGCCCGTCGTCTGCAGACGACATGCGATTGTCCCTGAAAGAGCTGTTTTGTGGTTCGGATGGCTGCTCGCAAGAGTTCCTCCACGCGGACGACCAAGGCCCGAGTGGGGGGCAGCAAAAAAACAGACAGCGCAATCCGTCATTTCTGATGGATCTGATAGATTAATTATGTACCTCGTGTGCGGAATGGCCAATACTTGTGGCGGTCGTCGCCTCCGTCCGGAAAAGTCTCCTTCCCTTCTTTGTGCATTTGTGTCCCAAGCTGTAGTCGACGAGTAATGTCGTATCTCAGCACCAGGTATCACACGTAGCTTCACGATTGGTACCACGGTTTTCTTGCCTCAAATTTTCGGTTTCGATTTATGATCGATTTGAGTCTGCTCTTGCTACCTTGGGACTTTCTTGGGGCAAGTCTAGCGCCGAATTCCTCGTTCTTCCACGCCTTTCGTACTACACACCAATGGTCACCGACTTGCCCAAATATGGTTGTATATGCAGCCTCAACGTCTCTTACCTGGCAGACTAGCTGTTCTACACGTTCTACAGCCCCTTGAAAGTTTCTAGTGTTCAACGAAGTCTTTTCTTTTCTTTGGCTCAATCGTGAGGCTAAAAGAGACAAAGCCGGCGAGGGAAAAAACAGAGAACCACCACCAACGGGGAGCTTTTGGTTGACCTACTCTACAAAAGTTTTATAATGCTCAAGTTGGATTACAACAAGGGGGAGGTGAGAGAAATAATTTACGAATTTTTTTACGTCTTATGAACAACTAGACAGGCCTTGTCTCATGCCCACATTGTGCTTGGGACCTTGCCCTTCTTTGCTCGTTGCTGCACTGCCGCACGCAGTGCTTTTCCCATGGACAGGCCTTGGAAGTCCATTGACTGATCAAGGGAAGCATCACGCTCTTTGCTTCGGAAACCATCACCTTCATTAAATACGGCACCAAACAGTTCCGATATCGATGCGGAGAGGCTGCTCATGGCCTGGATTCGCTCAAGATCAGCGTCGGATGTAATTTCGAGGATTCCATCCTGTTGGTTGACTGTTCCGTTGATCTTGCCGTCTACAATTAAGAATCCAAGTATGTCTTGTACCTCAGGCTGCGAGATCTTGAGTTGCTTCCCAATCCACCCGAGTTTCATGCGGGTGTATGGAGCTATCAGCTTCAAAACGCCCTTGGTTCGCATATTACGGGTGACTTCGTCGATGTTCTCGGCGATAAAAGGATCATCCAAGATGTCCTGATGGCCTTGCAATACTTTTTCGTATGCATGGACGTCGTCCCTTTGGTAAGCGTCGACAAGCTCCGTCATGGCTGATATTCTAGGATCAGATTTGTATGGTTTGGTCTCCTGCGAGTCGAACGGATTGATGTTGGATTTCATCAGCATCGTAGATAAAAGTAAATACTTGAGCACTTGGATGCGTTGTAGAGACCCTGCCTCGTCGTAGTTGCGGAACGATTCAAAAAAGTCGCTTTGTGCCTCCTTCCAGTTCTCTTCACTCATGTGCATTTTGCCGCCGCATTCTCTGATTATTCCCATGATGCGAGGGTGCGGAACAGCAGACTTGACTTTCAGTGCTCGTTGATACAGAGCCTTGAGCTGTTTGTTGTTCTTGGTCTCTGCCAACATCTGAATCTCGAGGGCGTAAATTTCCAGCGAGTAGGTACCTTTACCCGGGTCGTCTGTACCGTCAGGTCGCTGGCAAGCCTTGTGAAGCTCCCGAAGCTTCTTAGAGACTGAGCTGTATTCTTTCCTATCAAGGAGCAGCTTGGCAAGCTTGATATTCGTCTTTAGCCACAGCCGCTCATTGTTGGTGCTTTGAAAGCTCTGCAAGGTAAGAGAATAGAATTTTTCCATGCTCTTCGCGGCTTCTTTGCCATCGGCGCCTTTTTCTATGTAGTCGAGCATGTTATTAATGGATTTTTCGGAATAATTCCTCGTGACGGCTGATTTTACGTAGGTGAGGAGCTCTGCAAAATGGTTGGCTGCCTAGAGGAACGTTAGCAACATCAAAAAAGTAGAGCATATTCGATGGAAACCATCTCACCTCATCGTATTTTCCCAACTTGAATTCTAGTTTGATTGCTTGCTTCAACCCTTTGAATCCCCACTCGCCTTTCTCTTCCTCAAGTGGCGGAATGCCTAGGAATTCGCCAATCGCGTCGGAAGGGTCAGTAAGCTTTAGTTGTTTCGCATTATAGTATTTGTTCTCGATATCAACATCTCCAGACTCGTCGTCTTCGTCTTCTTCGTATTCAAAGTCGTATCTACAGACTGGGTTAGCTCGAATATTTTGGGCAGGTGTGACTCTGCCATACTGCTCCTCGTCAGATTCCTGCATGAAATCCTCGTCGTCCGACATCTTGACTTCTTCGCTGTTTCTTCCTCTAAAGCAGAAAATAAAGAAGCGGCACGTCACGATCAATACCAAGCACGATTTAGTAAATAAAAACGGTCCGCTGCAGGGCTTGATGGAATTCAGTGTTGGTGCTTGAAGCTGTTGGGGGAGTTGCAACTAGCAGGCAGGCGCGGGGCTGGTCGATGCGTGTCTTCCAAGCAACTGCTCTTATCGATAAGACGCAATTGCCTACACCTCGCACGTTATTAATTGAGCTTAATGTTTACCCTGGACATTCACCCCTCAAGGCATTTGTTCCGGAAGTGTTTGCACGTTTCAAGTTCTCCGAAATATTAAAAAAAAATGTTTTTTTTGGAAAGATGGAAATCCAGGGCCGACTGTCTTCGCTAAATACCGAACGCTGTACGCCTTTTCACAGATTCAACCATCTCAGCACACTGCACTGCTCTCATGAAGATGACTGGGCGAACCCTGTCGGCAGTCTAAATGTCAGCATCATTGCCCCTGTGAGTACTGCAAGCCCTGCGCAAACCAGATATGATAGTCCCATCCATACTCCGTCAAGCTCCATGCCTTTGCCGAGGAGCCACCCTAGAACTGGAGAGCTGACCAGGCCCATGACAGTCTCCATCATCGACACAGTTGTGTTCAGAGTGGCAACGGTATGAGGTTCGACAACAGCATTCAGCAAGGCTCTGCAAAGGGTTAAGAATCCGGTACCGAGGCTCGTGACGATAAGAGCAGTGATGAACAGCCACACTGTAGGGGCGGCTGCTGTGAGAAAGCTCCCGGCGATGACGAATGTTAACGATATGCGAGCCAGGATTAAATCTCTGTTCAAAGGTCCGACCCTACGCTTGTTCACGAGCACCCAAGAGCCCGCTGGCAATATTACGAGAAGCATAACCGCTGCTGTGATGTTGCTAACCGTGGAAAAGTACGTTGCCTAGGCCATGTGTTACTCGACTGACCATTTCAAAAGATGCTTTTCAGATGCAAAGAAGCGACGTACCGTTGACCATTCCCAGTTAAATCTCCTGGTCATGTACTGCAGCAAATTAAATGTTTGGTTTAACTTGATTGGGAAGTTAATCGCGTAAGCAAATATAAGAATCATGACGCTTTTCGAAGCAAAAATAAAGCGCCAGATGTGGCCCATGCCGTTTTTCATTGAAAACACGGCATGCTGGAACCAGGATTTTCGAGGGTAATTGCTGAGATGCATCGCACCATCGACACTGGCACCTCGAGGTCGCTCTCTATCGGCCTGTTGACGGAGCGCCAGCGTTTCTGGCACTAACAGCGATGCGAAAACTCCAACCATGAGCATGGCAAACCCTAACCAAAGTGCAATCCAAGGATTGATTTTGAGTAGCAGTGCGGCAATAGGGTTTACGACAACCCCTAGGATGAGAATCATGGCGTATAGAAGGTAAAAGACGCTTGTGCGCTTGGCCACGGGGATGGCATCCGCGAGGAGCGTCCATACCATGGCTGCGGCCATTTGCCCGCCTCCCCCAATGAGATACGCGATGTTGCCATACAATATTGACCAGACAGGAAAGGAGTTCGGCATGCCCACTAGCATCATTGTTAGTCATGATGCAGCCCGATCATGTATACCAACTCCAGTTTGTTTTGCTTACAAACTAAGAGGACCCAGGCTGTTTGGATGGCGGCTCCAAATAAGGCCAAGAACAGGACAGGTCGCCGGCCATACTTGTCGGCAATGATGCCGTAAGGAATCTGCACAAAGAAGGCTACATGGGAACGGTATGTTAGACTTCCTTCTATGAGGCTTGGTTCATAGCACATGGTGAGAACTTACGGACAAACATCTCGGCTGATACTTCCCATGATCGCAGCATGGCCAATTCTGTCTGGACTCTGTTGTCTTTGCAACGGCCATCGGTTTCTGACATGAAGCCAAGCGGATGATCTGGGTAGATTTCGCCACAGATACGGTCTTCCATCACTTGCTGCAACGGCGGCTGCATGATGAATATGCTGACTTCGACGATGAACAGGAAGAGCACGCACATGCTTAGAACCAAGTGCTGAAAGGACTTGTCCGGTACGACATGTGGCGGCAGATCTGTGTTAAGAAGAGGCGATTCTTCAGTTGAAACATGTCCGAAATAATCCTCTGCCTCCCTTTCCGCGCCACCACTGGGGGCTCCGCGACGTCTCTCCTCATCTTCAAAGGCCATGGTCGAATATTCCGAGGTCTGTTGTCAGCAAAGCTTCTGGGCGTTACCGTTGGTAAAGCAAGACACGCTCTGGAGAGTGCGGTTCGGTTTTCAATTGTGTCTCGCACCGTTGCAACAGACAAGGGTTGCAGTCAACTAAGCCTGATGGAAAGCAATGAGGAATAGTCGAAATTGAAGAACAAGAGACAAATGCAACAAAAATCGAAGAACACTTCGCCAAATAGCGCGGAACTCAAATGTGAACTGTTACACGGGATCCGAACCCGAAAACGGATTGCTTAGCGCCGGACATCTACGAATAGTTAGTCGGTGCCAAACTAACTATGCGATCAATGACGAACGATTTTCTTGATTGTTTCCATGGTACTACATCAATGGCGCCTCTGCCGGTTTATCACACCAATAACAAGGCATTCCATCAGACCTGCATATAACAATTGATCTGGAAGTACGGAGTAGCCAACAATGATAGCCGTGGCTTGCTGGTGGTGGAACTGCTCTCAGCCCTGCGTCGCAGTGCCACGCAATTCATCGTTTTTGTAGCGAATGGGTACGCAGGTTGGTCAGCTTGAGAATCATTCAAGCCCACCTTACCACCCCCCAGTTGCCGATGGCGTCGCCTGAGTGGGCCTCGTGGTCTGGCCAATTGCGTCGTCCTCACTGCTCAGTTGACCAGAGGGGTGATTTGCCAACTGTGCCAAATACCAAGTCTGCTTCTGCCCTGGTCTTCGTTGTGTTAGGCTTCGGGAATCGCGGCGTGTCTCGATAGAGACTACTCAAACCGAAGCTACGATTATGATACGCCTCGAATCAACTGGCAGAACTCTGCCCTGGCCACATATCAAACAATTGTCATGTCCCCGTGCTTGGGAAGTCTCTGCGACTTTCCAGGTCCCAGTAACACTCGTCCTTTCGACAAAAGACTGCCTGCACCTTTGGCTTGATAACATCAGAGGTGTAAGACCAGGCGTTAAAAGCCACATATGGGCCCTTCTCATATATGATTGGCTCTTTGACTCTCATGAGCTGGTGCACACCATTTCATTACTTTCTTTTTTAAACCCCGTTCTCTTTTTTTCGTGACAAGCAAAACACTCCACAAGGCTGTCTTCAAATAAAGTACTAGTATCAAAGCAGCTCTTGAGCAGAGACTGCCTCCGTCTGCTTCCCGCTGCTCTCGCCCATTTTGAAACAACCATTTCTGCAACACGGAGCGCTCTTAACGATTTGTCTTACAACAGATAATAGATTTGCTTCCCGGGCGCTCTAGGTGGTCCGATTATCCTCCGAAAACATGGGAATGGCTATGAAAAATAGAGCCCAGTCATCTAGATACAGCATGAAGAGAGCCTCTATGAACCCGGAGCTCGTCCCATAGCGACATTGCCACTATCGTCGCCGGCCCTGTTGCCCAAGTTTTCATCTACTCCGTGGCGAATTTCTCGAATCCCTGGGTGAAGGGATGCCTCCAGATTTGATACGATAGCTCAGGCTCAACTTTCAATCAATTCGTTACTGTGGTAGATCTAGCGGCTCGCTCCAGGAGAACTTTGGAGAAACCCAGTTCGAAGCAGCGTTGTCTTTCTGTCGCATAAGACTAACAATGCCCTGTATCAGGTGACTGCTTGTACTAAATAGCATTTATCTTCGACTTGCATCTCGATGGGATACTAGCGTCATTCTCTTGTTGTGCCTTTTGCGCTTTAGTCGCCAGTGGTTTTTCTCAGGATCTTGGGTAGATCTTTGAAGAATACCTTGCTGATCCACCCAAAACCCCAAGCGCAAGAAAATCAGGAGCAACTAAAGCGCAACAGGCAAAGCAAGAGAATGACGGTATTACCTCATTCGTGCGTGAGGACTCTGGTTCTCGACTCCATTTGATGGCAGACGGAAGACAGCAATTACAACACGCGAGTCAGCTGATTACTCGTGTCGCGGAGATGTGATGGCAATAAAGTTGACGCACGGGTGACACTCAATTGTTGAATGGCGGATTTTTTACACTTCTGAGGCTGCTCGTTCTGTCGAAAGGCAAATATTGAGGCTAGGCTGGAAAATTCAGCCCCAAGCGTGCCGTCGCTGACTCAGAACGTCAGAGAGGTAACCCAACAGCATTCAGGATTAGAGTGAGGCTGCAACACACGGGACATCGACAAACCAGATGAGGGGAACCCGGGTGAATCTGGCCACAAGGGAAGTGGAATTACTGTGATCCTAGACATGGTACCGAAGAGACCCGACATGTAGATGACGCCTGATCGGAGAGTGTCTCCATGGTTTGCTTCATGCCGCCTTCCACCACCCCAACGTCCCTTCTCCCCTGCAATCTGATGGATTTCCACTTCCTACTTTCTGTTCTTGATCTGGACAACTGGTACATCTGTAGGCGGTCCAACTTTTGGATGGTTCGCCAGCGAGAATGTCCTTGGACGCTGACACGTTGGACATGCAGACCCTCGTTTAAGGGTGATGCGTCTTGGAGCACAACCCACGTTGGGACACTCCCAGGCTGGTTTCTGTAACGGTGGCATTTTTGCTTACGTTGAGTCACTCGTTCGTAGAGAGGCCATACGTAGAATACTGTGCCTTGTTAGCTGGGAATTTGAGATATTCTTGGAGACATCCATACCCAGTTTTCGAGTAACACGATACTGTTTGCCAACGACGATTGGGATCAAAGGGGATGCCAGGTACAGAAACCCAATCGACAACAGCGCCCGGAAGACGTTATATACAGCGCTCAACCATTAGAAAACATATGCAAGCTTCTCGTGCAGTGACAACGGAGAAGCGCATACACACTACGTGGGATCCCCCTCACCTATCAGAGGTGAACACACCAGACTCTTCACAGAGCCTTCTACCAGTTCTCGGGGGCCGATTCAAATCTGACGCCCATTCCTTGTAGCTTGAGGCTCCTCAACTGAACTAACGATTGTCGTCAAAATCTAAAATCGAATCGAGTCATTCGCAACCAACTGCCAATTCTTGCGACAGGTTTGGGCGCAACCGCTCACATCATCCGACCTGAGGAAAAAGTAAAGGCCTCAATACCCCACACAGCTGCATCAGAGTCGTCATATGAGGCAGACTAGAGGAGTGAGGCTGTTTGGTTGTTTTCAATGCAACACGAGAATCTCCGCCTTCTAAGTGGCGTGGCCAAAGAAAGCAAGAAGTTCACCGAGGTCGGCAGCTACAGATCCGTGTCGGAGTTGAGGATGAAAAGGATGAATTCACCAGCCCGATTTTAGCATCGGAGCTTGAAGTTCCATCATGGAAGTTTGAGTAAACGAAGGATGTCTAAGATGGACTTTGCCACCAGGTACGATAAGAGGAATCTCATCCGGGAATTGTCAGACGCCAATGGGGGTCTCTTCACCGACGTCGGCAACTTCCCGATGGGCAGATGGTGGCGCAATTTGGAGCCATGCCTTGGTTATGCATGTCGCTTATACATTTTCAGCCCGTACAAGCCTCCTGTGGGCTACCACCAAGAAATGCAGATTATTGGCTGTCTTGGCCGGCAATTTTTGAAAGGGAATGCCCCTTGTGAGGCTCAGGGCTTTTTATAGTCAATGAGACCAAACTCACACGGAGACTGTTGAGTTGAATAATTGGGAGCTGAACCGTCAATATCTGTTCCGAAAGGAACAATTGCCACCACCCTAGGAGCCTGTTCTGTGTGCTCCGTTGATCCCGGCGCAACGTGGCGCCAATGCAGCAAGATGATAACTATGTATGATTCGCCGCTCAGCTCTACAGTCCGTATTTGAAGTTTTTACACTTTGTATCAGGCCGGAATAGGTTTGCAGTCGGGTTTCTCGTATTGTATCACGAGACCGTCTACTTCTGACTTATCTCACCTTGCGGCTAGCCAAGTTGACAAGCCGCAAAAAATTGGGGAGTCTCTGCTGGTGTAGGTAGAACAACTGCGTCGAGGTTTGCCGGCTTACTGAGAATCCTGTTAGGGTCATGGGACATACTTGAATACGCAGTCAAACTGGCCGAGATTAATCAGGCACACATTTTCACAACTAACTTTGCACACAAAGAAACGCAGACTGTCATAATCCCGCCCATCACCACGTCGCCGGGCCAAATGTTCCATTTTCAGGCACAGTCTTCAAAACAGCAGCGTACGTCGCGTCTAGCGTTTCAAAAACAGCTACATTCCCCCACCACTGTGGCACTGTTACGTTGGGAAAGGTAATGGCAAAGAAGATGATGATGGTGCTCAGAATCAGGCCGGCATCCAGCGCCGCAGCCGTCGTGTAGTTGTACGTCGTCCACCAACCATTCCACCTATTTCGAATCCACTTATTGAAGATGAGCCCGACGATACCCCACGAAGAAAAGCTCAGGGGTGTGGCCGGTGGGAGCCAGGCCATGGCTCCCAGCATGATGGGCGCCTGAAAGTGTCTGAAGAAGTTCATCTTGAGAGTCCTGGTCAGGGCGTACAGCAATACAGGCAACGCCGCGCCCACGAGCCAGAACCAATTGAAACGGGCGTACATGCTTCCCACGCCAAACATGCGTCGAGGTCCAATGACGCCCCATACAATGCTGGATGAGAAGAAGGCCCGTCCGTTGGGACATGTGAAGTGGTTTCTTTGCAGGTTGGTGCATACGTCGGGGATGTTCCCGAGAGTCCAGTTCATGACGGCAATCTGGACAAAGACTGCCCAGATGGTAGGTACTACCTAACACCAAAAGGTGATTTTGGGCGGAATCTTCATGTAGTGCGCGAGCTTCAAGTCGCCGCTATAGGTCTGGGCTTGCCCCAGGGTGATTGTGCTGAACACCTTGAAGAGCATGACGCCAATCGGCCGCCCCGGAATCATGAAGCCGGCGAGAAAGGGTGAGATTACGTTGAGGCTGAGCAAAATGTTGGACACGGCAAGGATCATGGTCGTCGGAATAATAAAGACGAGAGCGATGATGACAGAGACAAAGAATGCCCACCACGGAAGTTGAGAGTCGTATGCTTCGGCAGTGACGAGGCCAAAGGCAATGGCGAGGAGGAACAGCGCGCCGTACCACCATTCGGGCGCCTCGACATATTTTTGCATCATGCTCAAATGAACGTCGGGCTCCTGGCTTCGTGCTGCGCGGAAACGGTGCCAGACTTCTTTGCTGTGGTACAAGGCGATGTGGACAATGGCGGCGGTCAAGGCCGCAAAGGAGAGACCGTAGTTGAGTGCAAATGTTGGCGCCAAGAAGAGTGGCGAGTATTCCCTGTATTTGGCTTCGTCAAAGGTGAAGCCACTCCCGAGAACTCTGCTGACATTGTAGTTGTTTTGGGTATTGTCGTAGGTTTGTGCGGTGACCATGGGGAGATGGTCCGCAAACAGCGTGCCGCTATACACCATGCCAATAGTCGGAACGAGCACAAAGACGAACGGGCCAACCAAGGTGTTCACATGGGAGTGGGTAGGGGCTAGCAACGGGTCTCCTAGATACGCCGTGACATAGGTCCAGTCAAAGGTGAGAGGGATGAGCGACAGCCCGGTAGTCCCTCCGAAGAGCTGGTTGACGATGACGTTCTTGGGCCGGATCCAGGTGGCAAAAGCAAACACGGACAAGCCCTGCCACAGTACGCCGGGGATCCAGTAGTAGCAAAACATGGACGTGGCAACAATGGCAAACCACCGGTACCGACTAATCAGCCAGCCGTTGGAGCGAAGGCCGTCGCCCTTGGCCTTGTGGTGCAGGGCGTAAAAGAGGGAGGTGCTTGCAAACTGGTTGGGCCACATCATGGCAGCAGGCCAGACGAGGAACCGGCGAAAGAGCCCGGCAAGGGAAATGCCAATTAGCTGGGAGCTGAGGGTGAAGAGCAGCGAGAAGCCCCAGCCGAGATTCAAGTTGTAGAATGGCTTTCCCTGCAGCGCCAGCAGCGCATCTGTGCTGTAGGCATATCCCAGCGAGACATTGGCCATGAGGGTAACAACAACGTGCTCTTTAATGGTGAATGGGCCTGGGTTGAATGTCCACCGCACTCCAAGGGAGTTGAATACTCTTGTTGACACGAGTCTGGCCCAGAGGCACCCGATGGGGTAGACGAGCAGCTGGACGACGATGGCGGGAAAGTTGATGGCAGGACTCCTGTGTTTCTGGTCAGCATCTTGACATATGGTTTTCTCGCATTTTTTGCAAAGGAAGGATGGTATACCGCATGCTCAAAAACATGTTGAGGCCACTTCCCACCGTCACAAAGATGATGCCGAGGATCCACGCTCTCACGGTACTCGCCACCTCTTCATGGTCGGTGTTGCGAACGGCAGCCCGCACTTCTTCATACGGAGAATCTTCGCCGAGGACATGGTCTGCGTGGGCAAGTTCTTGGGCATCCCCACGTTTGGCAATGACATCGGTTTCCTTTTGCTGGTGGGCGCTTATGGACTCGTCCAGGCCTGCCTTTGCCACGGCGGCGGACTTTTCGCTGGGTGATGTTTCGTCGGCTCTTGGACTGGACACTTTCAAGGGGTTCTTCATCATGTTTTGCTCTTGTCGTTCCTTGGTGTGTCGTCCTTTGTTGCACGAACAGCAAGACGGGGGACCGGCGGATTGAATAAAAGGAAACTTTTTGCTGTGCTGATCCATAACGGCTAGCAGCGTGCAGGGAAAATGCTGCATGCAGAGCGAGGAGTAACCGCCGTAGGCCCGACTGCATGGTTACAATCCGCATTTACACCCTAGTTTGGCACTCTCCCGGATGAAGCATGATGGAGATGGGGCCACCTCCACACGTATCCGAATGGCTTGGATTCGGGATGATGACGAGTGGAGTGAGGGTGTCTGCAGCAGGCGTTATTGCCGTGATCCCGTACCTGTTATGTTCCAAGACGGGAGTGTGGTTGCTTGATCGATGGGCTCGCGACTGGCACGTCTCAGGGTGAGCGGACACGAAACAGAAAGAAGACAATCTTGGCTGTGGATTTGCCGTCGGCGTTGCTCGGCATCAAAGTGTAACACGGCATTGGTCAATCTGCCAGCCAGCCTCGTCAACTGTTCCCGGCGGGCGTGCCACATTCAAGAGCGAGGTACGAAACGAAACATGACTTGGGATGGGATGGATTGCCATGCCTTTTCGACGGTCCTGTATAGAACGGACAAGTAAGCCGGGCTACTTGTGTCTTTAGGCCAACCCGTGGTCTGTGTCGTCTCCCTTTGTTCGCACTTACCTCCACGCCGGAGAACGAAGCCGCGAGACGCTCGAATCGGTCTGATTCGCAGCCTTGTTACTTATCAGCCCGCGTGGGGGGTTCCGATGGCGTCGTGGGGTTGCCGTCAAAAGTCCCCCTTGGTGACCATGGTTAGTCTACTCCGATGCAGGGCTCTTGGCGTAATGTCTCTGACCAATGGCAAGGTTGCCGTGTTGGTTACACTCGAGTTGGGGCAAGCCGGAACACCAGTATGTAGGTAAAGGCAAGTTGGCCATGCTCTTTGACAGCCTGGTGCTAGTTGGCAATCATCCATGGATTGTCTGGTAAATTCGTTGAAGGGATCACTATGTGGTTGTTTGAAGGCTTGGTCTTTTCTTTGTAGTAAGATGCTGGCCCAGATTTGGTGTTGTTGTGTAGTAACGACCGTCTGCTCCATATTCGTCTTGCTCGGATCCGGTACCCTAGTTGATAGAGACAAAGATTTCGACATGACAGTTCAAAGAGTCTCGTCAATAGCCAACCACATGTTAGTGGGTGTATTTGTATAATCATATTTGCGAGCTGATAGCAATGTCAGAAGCCTACTGATACTGACTCCGCAACATTACGAGACACGATGATGAGAACGAAACGACAACCTGTCAATGTGCGACCAAACACATGAACAAATACAGAGTCTGCAGCTCAGACATGGGTTTCGATTTTCTACGCACCCATTCATCATTCTCTGTATTCCACCACATACATTGTCATTGCCGGGCACTTGTACACCCCCTTCTAGCTTACACTTTGTCCTCAATTCTTTCTTCGTCTCCATGGCCTCGCTTGGAATCTTCCTCTTTGACCAAAGTCTCTTCTGAGTCGATGGAGTCATATAGCCGACGCAAGCCATTCCGCCTTTGTGAAATGCACTGGCGCAGCTTGTCCCATCCGAAAGGATATTGCAACCACTCGACACATTTTGGCCAATAGCTCATGATGGTGGCTTTGGACGGCCCAAAATAACTCCAGTCGATTCGCGTGTCGCGGATTCCAACACGAATATTCAGAACAGCAATGATGAAAAGCATAGCACTACCAATTATTAGCATCTCCTCCATCATGCCGCATACGAAACCCATGACGCAGGACGTGGGCGTACACCACAGTAACCAGTAATGCCCATGTCCCGAGCATACCGCGGCAAACAGCCTCGGGGTCAGGATAATCCTCAAACTCGCTCAAGAATATGGCTGCTTTGAAAAAGCTCTCCCCGCTAGCATTCGGTCTCCAGCTCGTCGCACCTTGGCAGCTTGCGAAACTCGTAGGCAGGTATCGCGACTCCATTATAACAGCAGCCAGTACCACTACCGCCAGGACCAGATCGACGATTCCGACGGCGGTCAAGATGGAGAAGCGTTCGCCGACGGATGCGAATCCCGTCAGAACAAACATGAAGTCGTCCCCCAGCAAAACTATATAGGACTTGAGACGGGTTGGCGTACGCTTCCATGGGATACACGCGTGTTGTACTCACCACGTACCCGGGAATTGCTAGCCCGTGCAGAAACACGCGCCCATGTGGGAGAGAGTCATGAAAGCTCCCCAGGGTCGCCGCAGCCTTGTAGTACCCCTTGGCCGAAGCTGTCATGAAGAAGGGTACATGGCAGGCCCATTGTAAGATTGTAATGACGAGGACCACGAGCATGGCTTGGTGACTTTGCTGGTGTTGGCTAACAGATGAACGTATTTAGCAAAGAATGATAGTCACACTCGCGGGAAAGATGAGATCAGCTACCAAGTAGACACCAGAGCTGACATGGCACTATGCCACGGCCACACCTACAGCCCCGTTGGCAGACTGCGAGTCCGCGGCTGTTCTTCCGACAGGCTGGATTTATCCAGTTTCAGCGACGTCTGTATGGTGAGGCCTGGATGGTCCGTCGGGGCCGACGGTAGTATATTTGGAGAAAGTTGTTTGGGTGACGCGGATCGTCCAGTCGGCTTGTGATTTGGACCATGCTGCTGCGAACGGCCACTTGCACGACCTCGCAGCGACGATGCATGGTCCAGTCACAAACACTTGTATTTGCCGCTCTCGGAGCCGTGAAACCGCTAAGCTGGCCAGCATCGGATCCCGAGTCCGTGCAAGTAGCGACATTGAAGCGTCGAGACGGTCGGTTTCTAAACGGAGGCCGGCGGAAATACGTTGGGATGCCGAGTGAGTCATGGGCGCTACGCAAACGAGGCAGAATACCAATGTGTATATAAAAAAGGACCAATGTATGAAAAATATATATATAGGTGTTCCGATAGCCACTTAAATGAGCCAGAGTAATCTGTATTCAACTGCAGGTTGTCCATCTCCAGCTCGCCATCTCCACAGCCGTCTGCACAGGTAAGCCTGAATTGTCCACCATACTCAAGAAGCAAGCTCTGTTATTCGATTTTTATTTTGATTATTTTTTAATGTTTTTCATCTTTTTAAAATTCTCCTCTTTGTCAACATGAACTCGCCACATTCTGCAGTAGTGCATGCTAAGAAACCGCCCAACGGCCCTTGGGAAAAGAATAGCCACGCCCAACACCACCAAAAAGCCACGATACAACCACTCATGAAGCCCATCGTGCTGGACGGGCGCCCCGGCGAAGGCGGCGGCCTCGCAGCACTCACATGGCAGGCCGTCACCATCGAAAACGTCCGTGGCAACCGCCAAGGGGGCCGAGGCGGCGGTCCGTCCCGTCCCATCCGTCTCCGTCTACCAGCTCGCTCGATCCCGTCTTGTTCGCGGGCAACGACGCCCGTGAGCCGGTGGTGCTCGACATCTGGGGCGGCACCAACGTCCACTGGTCGCTTAGCCACGAGTACCTTGACCAGTTTCTCGCGCCGGCGCTGGAGTAGAGGTCCGGCATCAGGGTGGAGAGGGAGCTCAAGGCGCGCGGGTGGAATCTTGGACCCCGATCGGGCGGGCATATCATGCTGACGATTCACCTGGTGACCAGGGGGGCGACGGTCAAGTTATCGGCTCCTCCGAAATACACCTTTCCGGAATCATACCGAGTCCGCAGAGTAGCCGCGAGCGCCGTCGTGCCGGGGGCATCTCACGAGCGCGTTCAGGAGGAACTTGTTGCCGCGCTGGGCCATCTGTACCCCGACGCCGACGTCGAGTCAAGGTTGTGGAGGACTCGAGGAGCGACGCGCGATGGAGCATCCTGCTGGTTGCACATTCAGAGGGCGGGATTCGCTGGGCGCGCGACTCGCTCTTCTGCCCAAGAAGCCCAAGCCGCCGCGGGACAAGGTCATCCAGGCCGCGTGCGCCGAGTCTGTGCAAGGAGCTCTACGAGGAGACGAGCCTTGGCGGAACGGTCGATGAGTGTCTTCAGGACCAGCTTCTCCCGTTCAGGCTCTTGCCGAGGGGTACTCGTCCTTTGTCAGGGGCGAGGACCCGGCCGGGTCTTGCACGAACGGGCCAGTCGATGAGACGAGGATGAGAAGAGAAAAGACGCACGAGCCGTTTGGACACGGCTCAACGCACACCACGACCGCAAGGTGGGTGATGAGCGAGCTGCTCCCCGAGGCTGAATTCTACAACAAGGGAGACGTGGTCAAGGGCGTTGGCTTCTCTCTATGGGGGTCATCATAGAAACAAAGCATTCTAGAACTGTGGCGTACATAGCACACCTACATTCCGCGTCACCCTCCGCGCCCATGTCATTGAGGCAACTCGCCGAAGCGATACTGCGCCCATCCCATGCTCCCCTCGTGAAAAGTCCACGTCTGCTTCCCCCTGTCCTCGTAGGCCGCACCCGCCGCCACAAACACGGGCATCAGATGGTCCATGTAGGGATGGGCCTGCCGCGCGTCCGGCCGCTTGCACACGGCCGCCATCTTGTCCTCCCTCTCCTCCGGGTCCGCCTCGACGGCCTCCCGCAGCGCATTGTCAAAGCTGACCGTGTACGGGAGCGGCGCGCCGTCGCCGTCAAAGAGGGAGTGCAGGTCGCGCAGGTTGTGGACCGACATGCCCGCGCCGATGATGACGATGCCCTCGTCTCTCAGGGCCGACACCGCCCGCCCGAGGGCGTAGTGCGCCGACGGCGATTCCGACTTGAACAGCGACACTTGCACCAGGGGCACGTTGAGCGGGTTGGTCTCGGGGTCGAATGCTGCCGGTTTGTCATTCCTTGTCAGACATGGCCCAAGATGCAAACGCGCGAAAACGTCGAGTGCTTTCTGACGTACCGACAGAGAAGCCCGACCACACGCCGTGGTCCAGGCCGCGGCTCACGCCTCTGCTTGCGATGCCGGCCTCGGACAGCATCACCATGATGCGGCTGGCGAGTTGGGCGTCGCCCTTGTTGGGATACTTGGCCTGGTAGTAGTGGTCGGGGAATCCGTAGAAGCTATTGGCAACTCTCCGTCAGGCAAAAAGCCAACATTTCGGATTTTGGGGGTTACAAACTCGTATATCAAATCAGCCTGCTCATCCTTGTTGACGTAAATCTCGTCCCTTGCGCCCTGCCAGTGCGCGGAAAACACCACGACGGCCTTGGGCTTGACCTTTTGCGTGATTTCTCTGCCAATCTGCTGCAGGACCGGGTACGCCGCGTGCTTTGTGTCATACTGGACAGTGGGCTGCCGGGCAGTCAGTTAGTCTCGAGGCAGGGCGTGACTTCGTGGACAGGCGAGGCGACTTACGCCTCCGTGGCTGAAGAAGTACACGGGTGGTTTGGCCATTGGGGCGGCAGACGAGGACGTATTTGAGCAACTCGGCTGCAGGAATGGTGCTGTTTTGGCGGCAATGTCTGTGAGGGAGATGGGCGACAGGAGAAGAGCAAGCACAACGGCTACGGAAGCGAGGGCCAAGGATCGGCTGGACAGCCACGACATTGTCTGCTCACTTGAGACTTGGTTCTTGGGTGCCCTGGCTGCGATGCCCGCCGTCTTATAGACGTTGACCTTTGTGCGCGAGTCGGATGGATTATCAATTAGCGCGCGGCAACTGGTCGTATGAGCCAAAGGCACCACGTCGAATGTTTCATTACTCAGCGCCAGGCTTGGCGGTGGTCCCCTGGTTTCAATTTCGGCGGGAGTTGGGTTCCAGCTCACCTCATTCCCCAGACATGAAAAAAAAAATGAATTGACAAAGCCCGAGGCAGCCGCTCACCATCTTCCAAGTCGCAGCATTGGCTTCACCATGCCGGGAGGAGTGTCAAGGTACAGGCAACCGGAAAAAGGTGTCCTGACCATGCTGAGTCGAAGCACGCTGTGTTGCCGGCTAGGTGACGCTGTTGGACCAAGAGAACTTGTCGAAACGGATGTCTAGGAGGAATATTTCATTGATGGATTCCACAAAGGGAGGGCCTGATATGCCTCGTTATTTACACGACTTGGCTATCGTCTTCACTCCTACCAACACCCTACAGGGCGCATGACTACCATGTCAAGACATCGTCAGAGGTATCCTCCCCGAGGCACGCCGTGGAATCTGGCTGCATAAGAAACCGAATTTTATATGAGACCAGGAATATAGCGGCCACGTGGCAAAATCAGTCACGTTAAAAAGCACACCTCTAACAAGGGAGCGGTTTCATTGCACAATTTATCAGAAAAGCTCAGCTAGACCCTTCAGTAAGAGATTCTCTGCTCCTTGGCTCTCATTCGGCACTGGACTTGCTGCGTTTCTGCCGAGATATACCCAAGTTTCCAGACCGTTAGTTGCTGTGACAGGAGAGAGCTTTACCAAGATGCTGCGTTCATCATCATCGGTGCAGTCTCTTCCTTCTCTCGTCCCATTTACAGAAGCAACCTATTCCACGGAAACAATATGAACGAATCATCCCATTTGCCACCCGAGTCTGTTGGGATAAGGGTTCGACTCAGCCTGTGCGAGCCACACGTCGTTCCACCTGGGGGGGGAAAAGCAGGCTCTGTATATCTTTCTCGTGCCGATTACTCGTTCGCCTACACTTCTTCAACTGTTTCATCAATCTAGCCATTTCGTCTACATCAGAACCTGTACCCACAATCGTTGCCCATGGTGTATATGGCGTTTCGTCAAATACCTCCTCGAGACCTCTCCGAGCAACGAGGCATTCCGCTTCCATGGCACAGATCTGACCAGTAATTGAAATCACCTTGAGATTCCATGCCCGTCGACTGATGGGGGAATCCGGCCCCGTCGATAAAACTTGGCTAGCCAAAAGGTCCCGTCAGTGGCAAGCATCTGAAGCTCACCAGAAGTTCTCCGGCCGAAAACGCAAACACAGACATGGTCACACAGCACAGAATTCGTTCCGATGCATTCCATGCTGGACGACATGCAGCTTACCCCGCCTCGGCCGCCAACCATAGCTTTGGAGAATGGTGGTACCGAGTGCCCTTTTTGGCCCTCGTATGAGGAAGCTTGATGCTAAGCTTTTCGTATCGACACCTGGTTCATGCATGCGTACACAACCGCCAAGACGCCTGACTATCTAGTCGTCAAGTTCTGTGTCCGGCTCTGGGCATGTACAACTGATAATACGTTGGGTTGTCTCGTATGATGTGGTAAGCCATTGGCATGGTCCGGGCAAAAGCAGGGTGTCGCACGGGCGACTCATGGTCAAGCATTTACGAGTTGCTTATTCCACCCCAAAGGTTTGGATAATCGGCCTAGACGCCCGGCTTTACCTCTGGGTTATGTGTGGCACTCTACATGTCCGGTACTCTTTTCGGCCCATAAGACAGCAGATGACAACGTGCTTCACATTAATCTTCCCACTTCTTCTTTTGGTTCTGTTTTCTATACATTGCTCCCATCAGGCCCAATCCTCAAGCTATTTTGGAAAACGAGCCTTGAGGTCCAGCAAAGAATTGTATCTTCAATACAGTCGACATAACTTATTTGGCGGAGCGACAAGCATCCAGATAAAACACCAGACTTTGTGCACACGACTGACTACGTCAATGGCACGCTTACAGTTCGGGGCCGCCTTCTGTCTCGCTCTCTGGTGGTCCTCTGGTATACAAGCTACCCAAATCCACAACAATCCAATTGCCTGCGCTGTAAGTCTCCGTCCACCTCAATGTTGTGAACCGGCGTGGGACATGCAGAGCATTTTCTAGTCAAGTTGCTGACCAGACGCCTCTGGGACCAGATCGGCTGCCTCAACGCGTTCAAAGGCGAGTTCACAAGCCAGCACCAGGACCCGTATGTTGGAGCATGTAGGGGTCCCTTCCCAAACGGCATTGCCTGCTGCATCCTCAAGGCATGTCCTGAGGACCAGTGGCAGATGTTTTGCGGCAAGGACAATCATGTTCCGGACAGGCAGTTGTGTCTTGCTTAGTGTTTTGCACACGTGGCAACAACAAACACCTAGATCTTGCTCGGTTAACGGAGGCAACTGAGGGCCCAAAGAATCACAAGAACACTAGATTCTGTTTGAGTTTGAACTGGAGGGTTATAAGTTGCCTACGTTGTGGTTAGTACCTAGTAGTTCAGGGGCGACTCAACAGCAACACGGCCAATGACGTCAAAGAGGTTTAAATGTCAATAGGAGGAATCCTGGATTTTATTTCTACCAAGTACGGAGTAATAAAATTAATTTGCCCGAATATCAATACCGTGTTGCCCTGCCAGAGCATCCGAGACCCGCACAGCAAATCACTGGCTCCGATGGTGCTCGTCCATGACCCACTTTCGCGCAGCTCCCAGGAAATTTGGTCGTGGACTCGTGGCTGGCCTTCAAATTTCCATTTCCATTTCCAACTCCATCCCCATGAGAGCTCGACCTTGACCTTGACCTCCTCTCTCTGCATCCACGCGCATCCGCAGCGACCGCGATTTGTGCGCCCCTCATCAATTCCTCTCCCGTCAGCCATTGGTCTTCGGACTCATCAGACACCAACTCCCAGCCATGGCTCCTCTCATCCTCCATAATGTCCCCGATGAGGAGTGCTACGTCGGCGACGACGGCATTAAGCGGCCCTACGCCATGTACTTCAACCAGTTCGTGCTCGCCATGCTCCGTCATCAAATCCCCATCAAATCCCTCCCTTTTTACTGACTCCATCTCCAAAGGAACGACGCACACACGGGTACCTCCAGATCACGGCGCACCGTCGCAGAAACCGGCTCGTTTGGCAAATCCACCCGACGGTCTCGATCAAGAACTGGCACGCCAGCTCGAAGTCGCGAGAACCCGACCCTCGCTGCCGCGGACAAGCTCTTCGGCGATTGGGTGTCCAACCAAGCGGCCGCTGCTGCGCCATCCAACAACCAGCGCAAGAGCAGCGGTCTGATGCAGGACGATGCTCCTCCCAAGCGCGTCGTCAAGTCGGCTCCAGTCGAGGTCATTCTTCGCGGTTACCGCTCGTCAGTCCAGCAATACGCCGCCATTTCCCACTATGAGGAACTCGCCGGTGCCATCCTCGAAGACTACCCTCGGGACCCTCCCGCTTCGCAAAGGCGATACAAGTCCGAACTGCGCGATCCTGCCTTCACGCGCCGACGAAAGCTCAGCCCCGAAGAACGCGCTCTCGTCAACCGTGCTGATGGCGGCGAACACTGGGTCAAGGTCACATTTGAGAGCGCCGAGGCTGCCAACGAAGCCATCTACGCCAGTCCCCAGCGGATTCTGGGCTACCTCGTCTTTGCCGAGCAGTACAGAGGCATTCCGCCTGCCAAGGATGAGGCGTGCCCGGATATCGACAGCATCATGGACAACGAGTTTGAGCGAGCCCAAAGCATGCCCACCACTATGGACACGCCACGTCGGAAGAGCACCGACAACAACAACAACAACAACAACAACAACAACAACAACAACAACAACAACAACAACAACAACAACAACAACAACAACAACAACAACAACAACAACAACAACAACAACAACAACAACAACAACAACAACAACAACAACAACCTGCCTCGCATGCTGCGCAGCCGACTCATAGACATGTCGCCGTCGGAATCAAAATCGTCCAGCCAAACCCTCGACACGGCTACACTGACGCCATCGCACACGTCCTCGGCCACCCTGCAGGAAGCAACCGGTGCAAACTCAGGTGTAGAACCCATGGAGCTGCAAGAAGACAGCATATTTTGCCGCCGCATCCCCACCGCCCGCCGAGCCCGCCTGCTCCCTGCCGAACAGGCTCTTCTACCGCAGCAATCTGTCATGCAGCGCTTTGTAAATGCCGTCCCATTTATTAAATGGTTTAGCGGCAGCATGATTGGCAACGAGGTCCCTCGAACGGAAACAGGCGAGTTCGACTGGGGACGCGCCAGTCTGTATTGGAAGATTATCTGGTGGCTAGATGCAACATTTGGCCTGTTCAAGGGCGACGTCTACAGCGTTGATAAGGACGACTAGAAGCTTCTTTCTTGTCAGCCGGGACAATAGCTTTGCATCTGGCGGCAATTGCGTTTATGAGTTTTTTTTTTTTTTTTTTAACGAAATGCTATTGGAGTTGGCGGTATGAATTTGCATCTTTGTCGGTGTTGATGGCGCAGGACCAATCATAGGGAGGGGGGCATAAAGTTGCTCAAAATGCTACACCAGCGAAACGTGTATATCTAGAACAAACGAATAAAGCCCACGTTGTAAAAAGCGCCGCGCAACATCAGAGCCACGTATCGTCATGCCGGGGATTTGCGCGCGCAACCGTATTTTCACATGTCAATTACGTCCTTCCAATCAGGCAAACAATGCCGCCATGCAATACTATTATACCGCTCAGTGATAAGCAATGAAGACAATTTGTAGTAGTAGTAGTAGTAGTCGTACAAGCCCGGAAACCCCATAAAAGAAGAAAACCAACTCACGAATCCTCCCACGTGTCCGCGGCAGTCTCGTCTTGGCCGCGATCCCTCTCCCCTCTCAAATCTGAAGTCGACCTCGTCCGCCCCCTGGCCGCCGCCTCCTCATCATCCTCATCATCCTCGCCCTCGTCCCTTTCCTCGTCGGGCGGCCGCCGCTCATGCTCGGCGTCCTTGGGCGCATCCGCAGACGGCTCCCCCATGGCGCCCAGCGACTCAAACGTCACGTCGGCCGGAACCCGCCGTATCGGCTGCGGCGAGAAGGGCCTCGCGCCCCGCGGCTTGTTGAAGTCGGCTGAGAAGACGCTGTCGGCGTCTCCCGCCCCGACGCCGTTCTGCTTCTGCTCCGCCGCCAGCGCCGCGAGGGACTGGTAGCGCTCCGACTCCATGAGCAGGCTGTCCCCCCTCCCGTGCCCCGGGCGCGTCACCTCGGAGGCCGAGTCGGCGAGGATGCTCCTGGGGGGCAGTATGGAGAAGAGCTTGGCGGCGTCTGCGCCGCCCGACGAGGCGGTGGCGTGGCCGCCGGCGTCCTCGGCGGCGAACAGGTCGGTGCCCTTGTCCAGCAGGTCGTCGAGGCCGCCGCCGGTCCAGCCCTTGCGCGCCAGGCTCTCGAAGATGTCGACCTCGGCGCGCACCAGGCTGCAGCTCGCGTCGACGATGCGGGCGCTCGTCTCCTGGCTCTCGCGGAGCAGGGCCCGCGAGTGGTCGGCGTGGAGGGTGGTCAGGCCGTCCAGCTTGCGCGTGAGCTCGACGAGGTGCGCGCGGAAGCGGGCCACGTCGCGGCGGCGCTGCCTGTGCAGCTTCAGGCCCTCCTTTTCCAGGCGCTTGACCTCCCTGCTCTGGGCCTTGATCCTGGCCTGGTACGTCTCCTCCTCGTCGTCGATGACGGTCTGCCACTTGTCGAGGTCGTGGAGGAGGGGCACCTCGAAGGAGCGGTAGACGGTCTCGGACAGGATCTGGTGGTGGTTGGCGATGAGGTGGTGCACGCCCGAGGCCGAGAGGAGCGTGTCGGCGGTGCAGGCGCCCTTTGTGGTGAAGCTGGCCGTCATGCCGGCGCCGGCGGCGTGGTGGCCGATGGGCTCGGCGCGCGATTCCTTCAGGCGGGCGCACGACTCGAGGGCCGAGGCAAAGGACGACGCGGCCGTGGATAGGGTGGCGAGCGCGAGGCGGTACGACTTGGCCGAGGCGACGAGGTCCGAGTAGGCGAGGTGGGAGGATTCGAGGTCCTTCTTGGTGAGGACGGCGTGCGAGGGCCGCGGTGCTGGCGGGAGCGGGAGGTTGAAGCTGGAGAGCGGGTTGGCCGTCGATGCGATGGAGTAGACGGGCGAGCTGGGCACGGGGGGCAGCTGTGAGGGCGTCGGCGAGGGCGGACGCGAGGGGTTGGGAGAGGGCATCGCCGGCTGCGTCGTGTGCCTTGCGGCGTTGCGTTTGGTGATGCAGGTTTCGAATGTTTGGATGCCGCCGATGGTTCAACAAGGCTTCGCACGTGGATGTGGTCGAGGTTGCGGTATCGAGGGCGGGGCGACTGTGGACAACGGCCCCCCCGGCGAGGACATGGGATCGAGGATGAGGGTTCGAGATGAGCAGATCAACTTGACTATAGGTATAGGTTGTCTGAGCCACTGCCAAAGTGCTTGCATGTCACATTCATGTTTTTACAAGTGCCCGCGGCCGCGGCACCTACATATTCCATGCCTTTGGCTGCAGAACAAGACTGCCGCTTCCAACCTCCGCAGACAGCAACTCCGACTCCTCCGGCGAGGCCTCTGCCAACATCTGCTCCTGCTCCACAAGCACCTCCCTCAGGTACTGCAAGCACTCTTCAACCCTCTGCAGGTTCTACCCGCGATTACACAATTGAATCCAAAGCTCGCCATCATAACCGTATTAGCCCCTACCGTGTTATGGTCCGGCTAGAGCGCGACCCAGCCAGTTGTTGATGCGGAACTGGAGCCGTTACGGAGCCGATGCGGAGCCTGTATAGTCAAGTGTCAATTGAGTGAGCTGTAATATGCAGCCTGGCGTGTTCAATGCCTCCACGGTCAAGGGCTCGGGTCACCAGCCGCCCGACACTCACTATGACCTCCTGTTAGCTTTAAGCCTCTCGAAAAAGTTGTAACGGGTAACTTGCTTGCTTTGACCATCGTGAGCGTCTTTACAGCCGGTTGGTCTTGTGTTCAGGTTTCTGTTGAATTTGACTGCTTAAACAATGTTGGTGCGTGAGAGATTATAGTGCTTCAGTGAGCTTTAAAGTGGCAAGGACAAGCGTAGACCTTATGAATATATACATTACTATTAAGTTTATTTTTTTAATACAAACAATGATACAAGCATGATGCAAGCATCGTGCAAGCATTATATCCGGAAACATCAGTATAGCTGTACCAAGCCGGAAAACCGTAAAATACCTCAAAATACACCACATACGCATCGCGATGCATCAGACACGCTAGCAAGACTGGTGATTCATCGCGGCGTTACTATATATTACGCTTAAATGTCAAGTTTTTAAAATTACTGGTATAAATTATATTTTACTCGCACGTAATCAGTGGTCAAGGCTGCTACGAGATGACCTTGGACGGCGTGCCGTGATGAATCAGCAATCTTGTTAGTGTTCAACGTCTTACGACGCGTGTACTTGTAGTGTATTACGTGTCTATGATGGTCTGATGGTTCCCTTAAAAATAAGAAATAAAATTTAAAACTTAATAGTACTGTAGATGCTCGCTCAAAACACAGATCGCTATGCTTCAAAGATTCCTCCAACCACCCTCCCTTCAAGCACCGGGCCCGCACTTCCACGAGCAAGCCCTGTGCAAAAACGGAACCGCCTGCTCGCCCTCCGCCAAACTCAAAGGCCGCTCTGACACGGCGTTGCCGTTGACCTCGCGTGTCCTGATTTCGCGCCACTCTACCCACTCGAGAGACGGCACGATGATCAACTTGCGGCAGTGGGAGCACGCAACGCCACCCATGTCCTTTTGCTTCGTTGCTCTTTCCAGAAGCTCGCGGAGATGGGGCAAGCCCTCGGGGATGAAGTACTGGAGCTCGGACAGCTGCGAGGTGGAATAGCAGCTGCGGAGTGCAATCTCCACCAATGATGGCACACAGCCTGCCTTGATGGATTGACTTTGGCCGGTTGTGTCGGTGTCGAGATGAATTCCAGATGCCACGGCCAGTTTGTTTGATTCCTCGTAAGATGGAATCTTGAATTCCGACAAGACTTGTCCCATTGAGTCGGAAATCTGCAGAGGTGATCGGCCAAGATGCCGTGTTAGCAGGGGCTGCGCCGACTGCTCGGAAGATTCGTCTCCCTCGGCGTGTAACTGCCTCTCGGGTTCAAAGAATGGGTTCGGATGCAGGACCAGATCTCCCAAGTTCTTGCCAAAGAGGTCTAGAAGCTCGGCTGGAAGGGACCGAAGGCGATTCTGGGAAACATTGAGCTGTTTTAGATTCCGCAACTTTGCTATCGCCGGCGGAATCTCAGTCAATTTATTGCCTCGCAAGCTTAGAATCGTGAGGTACTGGAGATCAAACAATGTTCCCGGGATAAGTCGTAGCCGGTTCATGGTCAAGTAAATCTTCAGTTCTGGATCCTTTTGCTCAAACGCAACGTCCTTGGCCACCACGGGAATGCACGAAAAGTTCTCGAGGGGATGAAAAGTCTCCTTGGACATCTCCTCCAATCCCATGGACCAGAGGTCAATAGTTTCATCTCCTTGCTCGAGACAAGACTGAATCTTTTCCCTGGCCAGCAGCTCCGCTTTGGAGACGGCGGGAATCAGCGGCTGTGGTCGCTCAGTTAATTGAGGCAACTTGGATTGCAGAGGCATCTCCAAGACCTCAGAGGCCAAGTCATCCCCCTCAGTGCCATCACTCCCCAGGTAGACACCGCTGTCAAACTGGCGTGCCAGTTTGCGCTTTGGCTTCGGTAGAATCATGTGCTCACTAAAGGTCGAGTCGGACGACGTGGGCTGTTGCTGAAACCACGAGCCTACATATCGCTTCTTCTTCCGGCCTTCCACATAATTGTCTAGGCTAGGATCGTCGTCGCTGGAGAAGACAGCCGGGTCGCTGGAGTTGTAAAGACCGCCCGAGCGTGGGTGGCGGACACGCTTTCGGGAATTGTTGCTAAAGCTTTGAGAGCTCTCATCCCACGAGACTGCCGGAAGGCAGGGGAGAGATGGCTCTTCTGCCATTGATTAGGGGCAGCGCAGTAATTGAGGTAAGAAACACTATTGTCAGACCGACTGGGGAGGAGACAGCTCAATGGAAGAATTCCGACGCCTTTTGATATGGTCTAAACCTCCGATGGCTGGAGACGCGCCAGGAACGCGATGATGAGTAGACTTCGGAGCTCGGCAGTAAATAACCAGGCCTCCAGGGTCCTATATCCACTTTGCCGAAGCCCCCGCCTCTTTGTCTTGAAGTCGCGTGCAGTCCCAAGACAGATGGTAGGCCCATCTAATACACCAGATTACATAAACGTTGACGAACAAATTGCATACATCTGTATGCGGACACCCTACGGTTGATCGGTTTCTTATTGTCTCATCACCCTGCGCCGTACGATACGTTTCGCGCTCTGTCATTTTTATTCACCCCTCCCGACAACGGGCCATGTTGAAGATTTTCAAGTCCGGTTCCAGCCGCCTTTGCCTAGGTGGCTTGAATTTCATCAGAACTCTCTGTGCACGAATATGGTCTCGCATCATAAATAGGATGGTATCTTCTAGCATTCTCCATCTCTTAGTCCCAGTCGTCATCATCATCATCATTATTTCTTGATCGTCCCGCCGTGCCAGTCTTAATGCTCTTGCCGGCAAGCCGTTCTTCCTCTGCATCCTCAGCAGCTTGCCGTCTCTTTATGATGCGCATATCCGACTCGGAAACCGCACCGACTTCCACAAGGATGTTGTCTATATGGCGCATATTCGTTCGGACGCCTCCAAGGGTCACGAGTGTTACAACCTGCTTAACAATGTCCCCGTTGTTGTAGACCAGAATCGTGGGGCAATTTCGATCTGGGTAGTTCTCAATCGCTTGGTTTGCTCTGATTTCGCAAAACTTAATGTCTCCATATTCCTTGGCAGCCTGCCTCCAGAGATCTGATAGGACTCGCGATTCCACATTAGTCCCTGTACCCGACGTCAAATTGACGAATACAGGCCCATTCTGGGATGCCTCTGTAACTTCGCGCTGGTAATCTGGCTTCGATATTGGATATACGCTGCCGTGGATAGACTTCTTTTGCAGGTTGTTGAGCTCCGCCATTCGTTTTTGGCGATATTGGTCCAGAAATTCATCGTCTTCGAAATCCTCCAGCTCGTCCAGCTCGTCGAGATCTTTACCCTCAAGCCGATTCTCATGTGCCAGCCTTCTCCCTTCGAGAATAGCTTCCTCGATCATGGGAGTAGGACTCGGTGGCTTTTCGGGAATGACTCTATGTTTTCGCAGGATGTCGTTCCTAGATGTTGTCAGAGCTCTGCTATGAAGGCCATTACCACCGCGGGGTACTGAGTAATCACCACTCTGTGTCTGCGTTGGGATCGTCAATAGGAACAGCGATCCGTTGATCACCAGGAGCCGCCATTATGTTGCTGAGCCGCGGAGTTCGAGAACCAGGTAAAACATCCAATGGTCCTTTACCATGATATTAGTAGCAGAAGAGACGATAACGCCTCGAGGCTCTTTTTGCGACAGCCTGGTGTAGAATGACGACGAGCTTTCTGGAAACAGCAAGACGACGGGCTGTCCCACAGCTCTCAGCCAGTAATGGCATAAGTTGTATAAAGGAACTCTCCAGGTTGCATAAAATCCCAGGTTCTGTGGGTCCTTTGTTGTAATTTTACGATGTGCCCAGCTTGCTCCAATCAGAGCACCTAAAATTTTCATCACGTGGTGCTGGGCCAGGAAACCCTATTACACTAATCCGTTTGGGAGCAATTTCTGAGCTAGTGGCAAACGAGATTCTCCTCCTCAAGTCCACCGAACTTTTCCTCGCTTAACACCTCTCACGCATCTTGCGAGCCTCAAATCTGCCGCCAGATTTCGTCAAGTATTCCGAACCTCGCAAGACCTCGACGGCAAATCTCTTTCGAGTCAATCAGTCAAGATGGTGAGCGACGAATTTTTCCCCTACGATACCAGGAGTCGATGAGAATAGACCTCGAAAAGGGAGGCGAAAAACACGGTTGATGGACAAATCCTCATCACCGCCAGGGGGAAATGCTGTCGGCGGATGTCCAGGACTTGGTGCAGCACAGATGAAATTTGATGGCAAGCAAGTTAGGCTAACGGGAATTGATGCAGGTTCTCGCTGTTGATCTTCTGAACCCTTCGCCGGCCGCCGAGGCCAAGAAGCACAAGCTCAAGGTACGATGACAACCAAAAAAAAAAAATATGATATCAAACAACCACCCCAATTCCCAACATGACGACGCCATACACAATCACCAGCTACGATCGTTGATTCTAACAAGTTTTTTTTTTTTTCCTTTCAGACCCTGGTCCCAGCTCCCCGCTCCTTCTTCATGGACGTCAAGTGCCCCGGTTGCTTCACCATCACGACCGTCTTCTCACACGCCCAGACTGTCGTCATCTGCCAGGGATGCACCACCGTTCTGTGCCAGCCTACTGGTGGCAAGGCCAGATTAACTGAGGGTTGCTCTTTCCGAAGAAAGTAAACTGCTCGCTGGCGGTTTTCTTTCCTTGGGTACTCATGACTCTTACGGTTCATCCATGGTGATCACATCTCCGGATCTGCAAAATAAAAGCAAACCAATTCTCGACAAATGGGTGCATAGACGAAAATGTTCTCTCTCACCTTTGCGAACAAAATAATCAACAACTCTCTTTTCTTTGCAGATAGAAGATGGAAGCCACCCACGAACAGGGGCGTTTGGGGTCTCCGGATATCTTGCATGGCATGTCATTCATCACGTTTTTTTCCGTTACGCGCGCCTTGTACCAAAGAGTCGTCTTTGAACCAGGAATCAAAAAGCACTGCATTGGGGGTGGATAGCTGGAGAAGGGCTTTCCACTAGTGTCTAGGGTGGTCTGGATGGCCAACTGGATATGAGGACGTGGAACCGCTGGTTTGAGGATCGCTTCATACCCGAGTGCTCTGGATAGTGGAGGTTAGGCACTGTGCTTGCGAAAATTCAAATGGTTTCCACGAATTCTTCCCATGTTGTGATAGATGTGAATGTGTGCGTAGACAGAAGAATTCCGAGTCTCGTGACTGGTGACATGAGTCACACCGAACACTCATCACCATCCCATGGATGGTTATCCCATGTGAAAGCCCAGCGGAACAGGCCTTGAAATTGGCCGTGATCTTGGACATGGGCGCCGTTGGCATATTGAAGCGACTATCGGCCTTGATAAAGCTTGAGCCGGGCAATTTACTTGCCTTGGGGGACTCTAGCCCTGACAACATGAGGGATGTATGAGCATCTCGGGAGAAATTCCAGATATGCTACCTGTCAGTATCAGGCCGTTCCCGTTTCACGCCATGTGGCAACCTTGTTTAGCTAGACTCTCTCGCTCGCCGTCGGGGTGGTCGTGTGCCTTGTCGCGTGCCTTGTCGGTCGAGGAAACAGGCGGACAGCCCAAGAAAGCGTAGTCGCCTTGTGTTTGGCGCTTTTGTCTCCAAATTATGGCACATGTTCAACACATGTGCTGTAAATGTTGGTTCCTCACGGAGTTCATTAGTTTCACTGTTTTAACACTGGCAGTAACATCCATTGAAGTTTTTTTGACTTCTTTTGTCACGCATGTTCTGTTGAGCATCACGTAGCTACACCTACCCGGCATCGAATCTGGGCTTGCTAACCAGATATGCTCAGGCAAAACATGCTTCGGGCCTTTCTGCCTTCATGGTACTCCGTACCTCCTGTGTTGTTTGATGTATGTGGAGCTCACCGTGTTGGGAGGCAATCACCCCAGGGAAATAATTATAGATGGAATAGGCATAGGTTCATAGGGCCGAAGCTCTGGGTCTGATTGTGTCTGGCATATTTTGTCCCGGAAGTGTTGGTCTGTGGTGTGCTTCATAGCTGTTGCTGTTGCCGGAGGATTGTATCATGCCGCGTGTGTTTTGTCGGCCGGTACTCCGTGGATGTGGGTTATGTCAGGGGAGAAGGCAGAGTCAGCTCATTGAGACGCGCATCAAACGACACCAAACCATTAAGCCTGCAATGTTCTACAGAAGAGGTCCATGCGAAAAAAATATTACAAGCAGCGTATGCCACCCGGGCCAAAATTTCTTCAATCTACTCCGTACGGAAGATAGCCTTGCTATGGCTACCCTGAACATGATAAATGCGCCAATTGAGTTCGACCAATCCCGTCACATCATTTCCCCCGCACGAAGCCAACTGGGTTGAGAGAGCTTAATTTACACGAAATGGTCGCGACTGCCACGCGCTGCACTCTCCACTTCCGCTCGGACCAACAGGGGCGGTTTCAAGGGCATTTTTTCCTGCAGTGGGCGGCAGGTACTTGGCTATCGCGTTTCATACTATAACGTCATACAGTATGTTAGTATGTACTTCTCGGTGGGTAAATCAGGTCGTCTGTCACAGACTGAACATAGCAATGAGACCAACCTCCTGCACTCACATTGCCATCTTCAACACCAACCTCTTCAGCAATTGGCCTTTGTCAATCGCCCACAGCTCGCTTAGTCCGATCCCTCCCCTGTCTTCTTTGTTACGCGAACTGCAAGTCATTGACAAAACTCTCCACTCTACCGCGCTTTATTCCCTTTTGTCCATTAATAAAAACCCCCCTGTTATTCATTCTACTTTGCTGTGGACCAGGCAACAAACCGCTTTGGCATCTTCACTGAAACACACTGCCGAAACAAACAGCAATAGAAGGCATTTCAATCCCACAAGGGGGAACCGTTAAAAACCACATCCGCCATCCGGAGTCAGATCCCATCATCTGTTGCAAAACTCGTAACTGGCCCGTGTCGCAAAAAGTTCCTTTGCTCGCCACCTCGTCCTCCGTATAAAGACTCTCATTTCGCTAAACGGCCCCCCCCTCCGACCTATCCCATCACCATGTCGACTCCACGAATCAAGCGGCAATTCGCAGGCTCTTCGGCAGACGCTTCGCAGCGCCAAATCACATCCTTCTTCGCAAGCAGGGCGCCCGGCGACGCAGCCGACGAACCACAGCCGCAACACCCCCGCCAGCCTCTGCTCCAAAGCAGCGTCCAGGCCAACCTGCTCAGCGTGGGCATGCGAGTGCGCAAATCCGTCCCAGAGGGGTACAAGACCAGCGGCACGAGCGCATTCAAGCTGTGGACGGACAACACCGTCCCAGCGGCGGCCTCCCGTACCGCGACGCAAACCACGCTGCGGGCCGCGTCCAGAGAACTCCTCCCCTTCTGCGGCATCAACAAGGTCGGCGGCCTCGATTCGCAGCCCGCGTTCGCCAGTGACGACGAGGACGACTCTGTGCCCGGGCCGGACGACGTGCCGGAGCTGACCATGTCGCAAGAGAGCGTGGACAGCAACGCCTCCGAACTGTCGCGGAAGCGATGCCACAGCGACGACGAGCGGGCAGATTGCCCAACCCTGTTGGCGCTGCCGTCCAAGGGGTGGGACGACCAAGTCAGCCCGCGGAGCTTTGCTCCGTCTCAGTGGGGGAACATGAGGGTCATGGCCGTCCCGAGGACTCGTGTGAAGAAGCGCTCGTCATTCAAGGACGTCGATCAGGAGAATGCAGCGGTGGACGGGGACTTTGGGGAGGCTGATTTTCTCGTTTTTGGTGGCACACGCGACATGGATCTGTCTTGAACAGTCAAAGAGTTGAATGATTTTTTTTGTTTCCTTTCCCTGTCACGAGCATAATTACCCCGTTGTATTGTATCTAGTAGGAGGCAGCTGCGGCTTTGGATTCAAGTATAGGAGTTTAGGGCGCATGGAACGGGACGGCAGAAAATGCCCACTTGGGCCATAATGAATTGTCATGTATTTTACATTACACGTCTCGACTATGGAGACATTGAGCTACCACGGGTGGCTGAAAGCATAACTAGGCATAGAAAACCCCGACACATCAAGCTACATACCTACAAATGGCTCCCGAAACTCCAGCAAATCTCGCTGGCCGTAGAATTCTCCCGCAACAGTCAATATCATGTTCAGCGTCGCGCGCATGTTCATGCGTAGTCGCAGCGTAGCGTTGTCTTCCTGGGTATCGAGTTCCTGCTCCGCATCCGACGCATCCAGGCGCGCTAGCAACTCTCGTTTGGCAGCTTCGAGACTTTCATCGACGGCGCCGCCTTGGTCGCTGTCCGAGTCCGAGTCCAAGTCCATGGCTACGTCCCCGGTCTCAGACTCCTGGATCTCGCCCTCTTCGTCCTCGTCTCTGTTGCCTGTCGCACTGCCTTCCAGAGTTGAGTTTACCCCTGGATCCCCTTTATCTGCCTCGTCTCCGGCAACACTTTCCTGGTTCAAGTCTTCCGCGGGGCCATCATTCTCACCCGGGCTATCTGTGCTCTCTACATCGTCGGCATCAGTTCCCACCACATCCTCATCGCTGCTACTCGCATCAACGCCCTCGTTCACGCCTAGCTCTCCGTCTGCGAGCTCATCCCGCAGTGCTGCCATCTCGGCCAAACTCCTGCTGAGGAGGACTGCGCGCCTACCGAGGTCCCGCACCCAGCCTATCTCGGTGTGGTTGAGTTCCCCTCGATCTGGTAGTCGTGCAAGCAACCCCCAGAGCCACTGGCTCGTTCGTTCGGACAGAGTGTGGCCCCTCCGTAAGAATGTGCCACCTATAAGTACGCGTAGGATGCGGATTACGGTTTCTTTCGACATGAGTGCTAGCTGCAGCGGGTGGGGGTCAGTGTTGCGCATGATATTTGCCCATGTTTTGTTGGTGGTGGAATCGCGGCCAAATGGTGCGGCGTACGTTTCTTGTGTCGAGGATAGTCTCTTGGCGGCGTCCGGGGGTGGAGTTGAGTGTAACATCTGGCGAAGATGATTATATCGGGCCACTACTGAGGAGAAGTATGCTTCGTGAAGCTCTCTTTCATCATTGCGATAGCCATGGACCGCTTGGCCCGTTTGCTCGTCTTCGTCATCCTCTGGCATCGCAATGTATGCTCCGTCGTCGTAGTATCCTCTGGGATCATCGCCTGCCCCAGTATTATAGATGTTTCGATCGACCTGGCCTTCATCGTCTTGTTGTAGCTCGGGTGGGAACTGAGGCCCGATTTGAACTTTTGGCGCGACGAGCAAATGCGGAATATCATACGCCTCTTTTCTGTAATACTCACCGTATCAGCATCATCTAAACGATGAGAATACAAAAAAGATATATTCAGCAAACACACGTTTCCGATAGACAAGCATAGGATTATGTAGGGCCGTTTATGAGCATACCTGACAGATAAGAGATAGGCCATGGCGTCAGAGTCGTCCTCAAAGTCCGACTCCTCGCCGTAGGGGATGGTTGTCGCATCTTCTAGACTTGAAAAAACGTATTTTTGCCCCCATGTTGGATCTATGGACGAGTTTTGGTGTTGGTGTCGGGGCATGGCGCCGGTTTGTTTCTTTGTCCGTTTGGGGTCCGGTTCTGAGATTTCGCCTTCGTCGACATCCGACAGCTCGCGTTTAGAGGACATGCTGCCGCGGGGCAATGCAGCGCCCTTTGATATTGGGGCTATGACGGTGAAATGGTTATTGACTGCATGGAAGAAAGTATGCAAGGAAGAGATGGTGGCGGGGTTGTGTTGGCGCAAAGGTCGGCGGACTCGAGGTCGAATGTCGGTCGTGAATAAATGTCGAGTTGAAGCTATCAAATCTGTGGTCCCCAATGTCAATTGATGCAGGTCCCCTGGACGTTGGACCTGTGCACCGACCGGCTGCCTGGGGCTGATCAAATGCTGCCCAGCCAGCGCCAGGCCTGATCTGCTTGGACGCTAGCAGTAGCACTAACCGCTAACTGACTAGCCGCACGCCAAGAATCAATGTTGCATGTGAGCAAAACGCCGAACAGCTAGACCTCGACTTTTCGGACCCTGACATTCATTCAATGATTGATTTCAAGGCAGTCTTTCCAACCGTCACCATATTAATGGTCTTGCGAAGCTCATCATGAGAGCAGCTTGCGTGCGCTGCTCGGCTTTTCATCCGCACATTCACATACGAGCACGAAGCAGAGTTGCTCGAGCTGCGTGCCTTGATTCATCATGGCAGTCCATGTCGCAGTGCCGCTCCCAGAGTACAAGCTGCAATCACTTTGTGAACAGTGGTATGTGCTTGGACAGCATTGAGACCCGTCATCTGCTCGTGTACGGTGCTAACTTGACCCGTTGAAACAACAGAAAGAATACAGCCAGCCTCTCCTCCGCCGCAGCTGCTCCCCTGCGCGAAGCCCTTCAAGCTCGCCGTCAAGGACAACATCGCAACAGCCGAGTTTCCGACACAATGCGCCTCTCGTATCCTCCGCGGCTATAAATCACCATACGAAGCTACAATCGTCACACAGCTGCGTGCGCGAGGCGGCATCGTCGTGGGAAAGACCAACATGGACGAGTTCGGCATGGGCTCCCACACGACAAACTCCATGCATGGCGCGGTGAGCAACCACCTTTCTACGGATGAGCCAATCTCCGCAGGAGGCAGCTCTGGCGGCAGTGCTGTTGCTGTCATGCTGGGGGAAGCGGATATTGCCCTGGGAACTGACACGGGCGGTTCAATTCGTCTGCCTGCGTCGTACACGGGAGCTGTAGGGTACCGCCCGAGCTATGGCATGATTTCGCGCTACGGCGTGTTTCCCTACGCCAATTCATTGGACACGGTGGGACTGCTGGCCAGAGAGGTGAAGCCAATTCTCGATCTTCTGGTGGAAACCAAGCTGGACGAGGAGCACGACCCCAACGACCCGACGTCATTGTCTCCAGCCTCGAGGCGACGATGCGCCAAAGCATGCCCGCCGGTGCTGGAAGACATGCCCAAGCTCACTGTTGGCATTCCCCTAGAATACAATGTTGCCGAGCTGGACCCCCTCATGCGACAGGCTTGGGCGGAAGCTGCCACAGCGCTGGAATCCGCCGGCGTGAACATCGTGCCGGTGTCTCTGCCGTCAACCAAGGAAGCACTATGCGCGTACTACGTCCTTGCCCCCGCCGAGGCGTCCTCCAACCTCGCCAAGTACGACGGCGTTCGATACGGCGCGCGAGGGGAGCACGGAGACGCCCGGGGGGACACGTTGTACTCGGAGACCCGGGGAGCCGGCTTTGGTCCCGAGGTCAGGCGTCGCATCTTGCTGGGCACCTACAGCCTCAGCTCCGAAGCAATGGACAATTACTTTGTCCAGGCGCAAAAGGTCCGCCGGCTGATCCGACAGGACTTTGACAAGGTGTTCAGGCGGGACAACCCGCTCCATGAAGCGGCGCAGTTCGACCTCAGCGACATGGATGCCGAGACGGCTCTGCAGGACAGGCAGGGTCCTCCGCAGGTAGACTTTCTCCTGTCGCCGACTGCAACGTCATTCGCGCCGACGCTGAATGACGTGCTTACAAAGAGCAGTTTGGAGGCGTACATGGGGGATGTTTTCACCGTGCCCGCAAGTCTGGCTGGCTTACCTGCCGTCAGCGTGCCGTCAGGGAGGGTCGGGGAGGGTAGATTGCCGTTGGGACTGCAGTTGATTGGGCAGTATTGGGATGATAAGCGGGTGTTGGCCATGGCTGAGAGATTAAAGACGCTGGCGGCATAGATGGTGATCTTTTTTTTCTTTTTTTTTGGTGCAATCACGGATGGCAGAATGAGTGGGCGTCAAAGCATTTGCAGTTCATTATATTAATACACAAGGATATCATGGTGCGCTGCCCACGCGGGTCAGCACCACGGACCAAAGGCAGAGTGGCCGTTTCCCGCGACCCCTTCTAGTTGACTGAGAATTGGCACCAATCTGCGTGTTGTTGTATCCCGGCATTGCGCATCTGCGCAATATATCCCCAGACTTGACACTGATTGACCCCCCCAAGCGCCCATGTGAGCCGTCTAGCAGCCAGCAAATTGCCGTTTTCCTCTGTAGTCATTCGTCATGGCATTAGACGGGCAAAGAGCCTCGCCATCGCCGTAGTCAGGCCACACCATCATTGCCGTGGGAACCCGACTCGGCGAGACCGTCCATACAGCCACAGGAAGAATGTCGCATCCGTCTTGTTCGTAAAATCCCACCGTCAACATGAGCTCAAGGCGACCTCGACCCGGATCTACTCAACCCCCCTTCCTCCCTATCCACATCCACATCGCCCCCAACCTCGCCCTCCTCAGCGTCCTCGTCCCGCAAGCCCCCCTCGGCCTCGTCCTCCTCGTCCAGAATATCCTCCAAGTCGCCCAACGCGCTGACCCTGGGCTCCAGCTCGTCCAAGTCCTCCAGAATCTCGCGCGGCGGCATCTTCCACAGGCTCGTGGCGCAGACCCTCTCGCGGGTCAGCAGGTCGTCGACAAAATCGTCCACGTACGTCAGGCTGGTGCCGCGCCTCCCCTTCCTCCGCAGCTTGCGCCGGTCGTCGAGGAAGGGCTCCAGCGTGCGGTACACGTCGGCCGCCTTGCGCGTCAGGCGGTAGTAGAAGCAGGCCAGCGCGCGCAGGTACTTGAAGTGCTCGCCGCCGTAGGAGAGGTACTCGCGCACGACGTCCTCGGAGGGCCCCAGCTCGAGGAGCTTGAAGGCGAGGCACAGGAACGGGCTGGGCTTCTGGGCGTCGCCGTGCGTGCCGCCCACGAAGCTGACGTGCTCGACGACGCGGTCGACAATGTCGGCCTCGTTGAGGGCGAAGCACTGCTCCTTGTAGAAGTAGGACTCGACGATGCGGTCCTTGACGGCCTTTTCCATTATGGTCGCCGGGTTGAGGCCGTTTGGGGCGAGGGCCGCGGTCGACCCGCGCTCGTCGAGGAATCGGCGCGCGTCGGCTTGGACCGTGTCGCTTTTTGACATGACGGCGACGAGTACGGCTTTGAGAAGGCTTTGGACTGTGCGAAGAGACGGCTTGTGGTTGACGACGAGTGGTGGTTTTGGGGTGTTTCTGCAACGGGGAGGGGGGGTTTCTAAACCACGGATTGGTGCGATAAGATAGTTGCCGTGCCAACAGTGGAGTGAAGTTGCATAAACGGCTTGGGAGGTGACGTGCCGACTGGCAAAACTGCACTTTGCAAATGAACAGAAGAATCAAGAAAAAAAAAAGGAACTGATTACTGGTATTTTCATCTTCTTCAAGTATACGATTGATTGATCTACGTCGATATCCAACATGCGCAAGGCGCTCCTCTCTTCGTCCGAGGTATCGGCCCTCGTGTCCATCATCGTCGGTATGGGCATATTTCCAGAGACATTCCTGCGCGACGGCACATGTCCCGCATTCCAAGGGCTCAAAATTTAATAAATGCCATTCTAACGGGGACGCAGTTATCCTATTCACGCTCGCCCTCTTCCTCAGCGGCTACGCCCTCCAGCAGCGCACGCTGCAGGACCTCCGGGTTGCCATTCGGCCGGGACACACGAAGCCGTCGCCCAAGGCGCACCTGCCAGACTACTTCAAGCGGGAGACGGTGCGGCTGCAGGACGGGACGGTGGTGGTGCGGGAGAGCCTGGCGGACAAGGACGAGAAGGCGCGCATAGCTAAGAAGTATGAGCTCCACGGGGACGAGGACAGGGCCAAGACGGAGCAGAAGCAGGGGGATGACGCGAGACTGGCGCCGGAACAGCGAGCACATGACGAGGCGCAGGCCGACGGAGGGACCAGGAGACGGGCGACAGAGGAGCAGTTGGCGATGCTGGAGACGATCAAGGAGCGGGCTGCTGGGCAGGCGTGGGGGGTGGACCATCCTGATCCGCTGGCCAAGAATCCTCTTCCCGTCACGAGGGCGGAGCGTAGGAAGCTCATCAAGGATGAGATTCAGAGGCTGGCGCAGGCGGAGAAGCCGGTGTATTATCAGCGGCGGCTGTGGTGATTGTGTCAATGTATGGGTTTCTTTTGTGTGTTTGTCAGATTGTCAGGAATACGCCGTCATGTGTAAATGGAATGAATATGATTTGTATTGTAGAGGGAGGACAAAGAGAGATGACAATCTTTGCTAGTAGGGACTCCTCCATCTTTTGCAGTACAACACATCAACCTGGTGTCAGTTCTCTGTGTAAAGACAGCGGGAGTCGGCGTACTCGGGCCGGCTCGCAGCTGATCCTTGACAACCACCGTAAGCGGGTGGCGGAGGTTGTACTCCGTATCCCCTAAATGCAGCGAAGGCGGCAGCGAGGTCACGACAGGGATTTTAAACCAATTAAAAGCTAGTATTTAAAAGGTACTTCATTTTATCCTTAATTTATATGATAAGGAAAGTCCCCATAAACTTTCGTATTACAAGAGACTACATCACACATATCATCACCCCACTATTATTAGGCCTAAGACAGTTATTGGTGATGTCACTTAAGGTTTACGGCCGGTGGCAGGGGCGTTATGGAGCCCGTGACCTCACTGCCGCCTTCGCTGCATTTAGGGGATAAGAGTTGCATTGGCAATCTGGAGCAAGGTAACGTGGTCAGTTGGCGACATGGACCATGTAGTTTCTTTGCCGTGTCACAGCAGTGCTTTGCGCTCTGGGTGCGAAGCTGGCGTGGATGGCACACGCGTCAAAACCCTGGTAGACTCGACCAGCTGAGTTGGCAACTTCTGTGTAGTTGCAGCCAAGACAATATGAGTTGATGACGAGCCGTGTTGTCTTGGCACGAGGCGCCATGCTGTTGTGCGCCTTTGGTGTCAACACTACGTTTCCGACTCTCCTCGGCCAACGAAAGTCGACGTGGCTTCAGAGCTGACGGTCGCACCCGGCGGCGTCCTGAATGTTTCTCGTAGGCGTGGTGATGGCTCCATGCCCTCCAGTTCCTACTGCTAGGCGTTTGTTTTCGCATCGCGATGCGTCAGACACACTAAAGTTTATGCCGGTGACTCATACCGTAGACTTAAACATGGACGCACTACATATATTAACGAGGTCTCGTCGGTATTCCGCGAGTTGGTTCTCTGTCTCTTCTCATCAGAGAAAAAAAGAGGGAAAAAAGGGGAAGCTGAAAAAATCTACCAAAGAACTATCAAGAACATAAAACTATCAGCTAAATTGTCCTCATTATAGAGGCTGAAAACTATGTCTGAATAAAGATAAAATAACCCTCCGTAATAAGAATAAACTAGCTTATCGTGTTTATATTTTTACTAGCTCCTTGGTAGATTTTTTCAGCTTTCCCTCTTTTTGCTCTTTCTTCTCCGTGTCTTGAATAGCCTTTGAAAAAATAATATAAAATCAATCAACACTAGAGCAACATAAAGCAGCCAGCAAATTCCAGCCCAGCCCACAGCCCTAACCTTGGTCGGATGGACCACGGCCTCGACCCATGCAAAGCACCGTGTGCAGCCCGTCCCAAGTCAGCCGCGCAGCCCAAAATAGCAGCCATCAGGCCACTCGCAAGGAATTTAATTAAAATTCCACACAAAGCGCTTCCATGCACGTGCCCAACAAGACGGAAACAGAAGAGGGACTCAGCCTTACGGCCGGGACGCGTCCACGTGCAGCGTCCCCTGCCGACGGGCGACGCTCGCCGGCAGCCCAGCCAATCCCGGGCCTGCCAGCCGCCAAGCACACGCCAGGTCCGGACCCCAAAACAAATTGCCACGTTTTTTTTTTTGGCTTATCGGAAACATGGCCCCCGTCGCAAATTAGCCGGGAAAAAAAAAAGAAAAAAAAAGAGAAAAAAACAGACCATCGGCGTCTTACGTCTCAGCCTTTGGCAGAAACTGGCTTACCCGCCCGTCATCCCGTCCCAGTGCTCTGGAATCCAAATCGTGGCGCCGTCGCTTTGAGCAGTGAAGGCTGAAAAAGACAAAAACCTGCTGCATCTGGCATTTTCCGCAGACCCGCCGACAGAGAATGGCGTTGGGCAAATTTCCAAGGGTCCGGCTTAGCCTGGCTGGGGTGCTGGACAAACCCGAAAACCAAGTGACGTAATTTAATTTACACTCTTGTTTTCTGCCTCCCGTCCCTGCCAAGAGTGGGATTGCGAGCCGTGGGAGCCGGATAAACACAAAAGTGGACCGTAGGGCACAGAAGGCAGTGGAGGAGGAAAAAGTGCTTTCGGAAATGATGTGCTGTAAAGTATGGGCCGGGAGGATCGGACAGTTCAAGTTTCAAGTTTTTTTTTTTTTTTGCAAAAAACTAATTTCATCATGGATAAATTGAGGAATGTTCGGCATTTGGATCCCATACAGGGTGGGGCAAGAGTCCGAAAACGGCCATGGGTGCCGGGATTGTATCAAGTTGTGAGCCCTGTCCGGGGCGAGGATATGTGAGGAATCATCGGTGGACCTCGAGCTAGCAGGGCGCGCCGCCAAGGCGCAAAACATTGGGCAACGAAAAAAAAAAAAAAATGCCTGAGCGTTGCGTTTTTCTCGATGCCGGGGCTCCGAGACGGCGGCGAGTCAGGGACCGTGGACCGTGGAGAAGGGCACCTGAAGCCGGCAAATGCGTTGGAAGCATCCACGGGTGTGAGTGGTGATGAAAGATGCAAGAGGCAGCAACACGCTAAGTGTGCTCGGTATACATATACCGTATTAGGAAAAACAAAAAAAGATGGAGGCGCCAATTACGGACACGTTGACGCAAGACGAGGTGCAGGACGCCAGTCATGATGGATGTGGATACGATTGGAACAGACAGGCAGCAGCACTTGCATGCAGACAAGGAAGCATAGCAGGGTACAAGTATCCATTCATATAATTATAAGAAATGAACGCATAGACACATGCCTACAGACAAGTAAGGATAGCACGGGTGCAAGTGTCCATTAGTATAATAAAAAAAAAATGACAAACAAACGCAACCGCACATGCATACACAAGGAAGCTTAGCAGACGTAATCACCCATCTATACAAACACAAGTAAAACATGACCAATCAAAAGACACACATGCTTACAGACATGCAAGTGTAGTGTAGCACAGATATCGTCACCCATCAGTGCAATCACAAGATAAATCGTCACCAAAAAGACAACCAAGTGTCTGGTAGCACGCGTAATCACCCATACGCATCACCAAAAGTCACCAATAAGACACACAAGAGACCAAGAGTGGTATACGCCCTGATGGACAAGTATTATAATGAAAGAATAGATAAGCCAAGTCATACAAGCCCCCATCCATCCCGTGGTATCCCTTCCAGAGCGCCATGCTAAAAAAAAGACCCAAAGAAAAATGCAGACATGCTTGCAGTAAAAGACACAAGAAAATAGAGTCAGACATCCAAGTGATGACGGATGAAGAGAAGATGGAAAAGGACATGCAGCCAGCGCATGCGTAGTAGTTACAAGTCAGCCCCCGCGTCGCTCTCGCTCTCGCTCCCGTTGAACACGACGCCGCGCCGCTTCCAGCCGCTCCGCTTAATCAGGTCCTCGAGGCTGTCGAGCGACCGCATAGGCGGCCTCTTGGGCGTGGACACGCTGCGCTTGTGGCTAAAGTTGGGAACGTCCAGCGGGCCGGGGGCGTCGGAGCCCGGCGTCTCGTCGAGGTCGAGGTCGTCTGCCGACGAGAGGTCCTGGTCCAGCGTCTGGACGGTCGACTCGGACCAGCGCGAGCGCGGCATGGGCGGGCGCCTCGTGGCCAGCTGCAGCATGAAGTAGTCCTGGGCGGCGCCGGGGGTGTCGACGGCCTGCTGCTCCGGCGGCGGCATCGTCATCTCGCTCGGGTGCGAAAAGTGCAGCGCCTGCGCCCTGCCGACGACGGTGTAGTCGCCGCCGTCGATGCTCTGGTGGTCCTCGCCCAAGTCCTCGTCGTCGGTGGAGTCGTCGAAAAAGGTCGACGCCGGCGGGTCGCGGCACCGCTCGGGGCTGATGAGCGGCCGGTCGTGGAGCCGCGGCGGAGGGTGGAAGGTTGGGTGTGCGCTGAGGGGGCCGAAGCAGCCCGGCGAGGAGGAGCCGGTGATGGGCGTTCTGGCCGATGAGGGTGCGCGTGCCGTGGAGGTGGACGATGTGGACGATGTGGACGATGTGGACGATGATGACGACGAGAGCGAGCAGCCGGACGAGAGGGAGCAGCCGGAGAAGGACACCTTGCGGATGTGCAGGTCCTTGGGCTTGTGTGTCTTTCGCCGCTGGCTGAAGCTGTGGCCAATGTTGCCGAGGACGTGCATGTTGGGCCAATGGAGTGTATAATGACGTTGTTGTCGGTGATGCGAGGTGGTGTGTGTTTGTAGATTATATATGTAGTAGGTTGGCTGAGTTGGTTTCCGTCGATGCCGGGTGATTCGGGGTATTGCAGGTAAAGCCGACGGGAGGATGATGTCAGATAGCTCGTGTTGGGCGGACGTGGTGAGACGCCAGGCAGGTAAGTGTATGTATATAACTTATAATTAGGAGATGTGTTTGAGTGCTAACGTCCAGGCTGGGCGTTTGCTCCGAACCATCAATGTCGAGATGTACGACGCCTGGTCCTGGCAGAGAACAGATGGCACGAAGCAGCATGTGGGAAGGGCACTCAATATATGCAGAGCTGGCCATGAGGTGTGCTGCAGGTACATACGTCAACGTACGGCGTACAAAGTACCAGACGTCAACACGGTGGGGGGGTGCAGCCGTGAGGCGACAGGGATGTTGCGAAAACGGGACCTGATGGGCGCCCCCCCCCCCCCCCCCCCCCCCCCCCTCCCTGGCGGACCTGATGACTGTGACCGCGCACCCATGTACCCAGGACAGACCCTTGTCGAGCTCGTCGCTCATCAATTGATCGCAGGCCGCGGCTCCGCCACCAGCACGCCAGCGACGCCTCGTCCGCACTAGCACAAGCTGCTCGCTCAAAGGGCGACAAGAGGCAGCAAAAAATGGTTGAACGCCGTGATGTTGTCAAGTCTGGTGCGCGGTGAGACACGACGGACGACTCTGGGGGCTGCGCTGGCTTGGCTCTCACTCCAGCATTGGCAACATGGAAAGCCCACTCACACAAATGACAACTTCACCACCACGGCACACACCGGGATTCACGCAATGCATCTACATGTGAACGGAGCAGTCGGCGAGAGGCGTGCCCAGGCGTGGTCCAGAGCCCAGCTGCCAAGGCCCGGCAGCAACATGACGACGACGTCGAGTTTTACCGCAAGACACAATTCACAAGTTTAATCTTCTCTTTTTTTCCCCCATCATCACAGCATGTTCCAAGTTCCGGACTCGGCAGCAGCAACTTGTCATCAAGCTCAGCCTTTGTCAGCCGCGTACTATCCGGAACCAAAAGCAGCCATCTATCTCATCATGGACCCAAAATCTCACAAATCACCAAGCCACGGTATGCTCCAAATGGCCCGTGAACGAGCTATACCCCGTACCCCTGTCCCATTGAGGTCATCCGCCTCGTATGATGGTCGCGCTCCCACCAACGAGAGCCACCGGCGACAACCTTGGCCCGGCTGGGCTGACGGAGCCCCGTCGCCGCCGTAATGGATGATGTAAAGGAAGAAAGAGGCAAAATAAGATAAAGTAAAATTACCAGTCATTATTTAATTTGTGTCTCCGGCGTCTCCAGCGATCCCAGGTACCGAGGACGCTGTTCAACACCCCTGTCGACCTGTTTAGATGATGCTCGCTTGAACCCTGCGCCATGGTTCCATGTCGGATCTGGGCATGCGGCAGCCATCGTTGGATGGATTGACATGTTTTCGTTTCGGGGCGGAGCACGACGAAAATACGCAAGTACAGAGGTGGGTTTGTTTCCGAAATACGTCGCAAGGGCAAAACGGGACTGCCTTTTTTTTTTTTTTTTTAAATATTATTAAACGTCTGAGTTTACATGGTTTTGGCCATGGGTAGCATCGCGGCCTTGGGCGGAGCAGCAACTCGCTCTTTGACCTTTCCGGACAAAGATACTCGGTGCGACAGATGGCCTCATGGGACGATGCGACCATCAAGCGGGGAAATAAAAAAACAAGCCACAGCTGGTCTATTACACCAGAATGGTACTCGGTATTCGATCGCTGACGTCTTGTCTTCCTCGATGCAGAGCGTCAACTGAGCATTATAGAGCATGCATTTGCGTCAGAGGCACAGGGCGCGCAGCGAGTCTACGTTATGCATGTCGTCGGCGCCGAGCATCTCGCTGCCAGACAGAGCTTTTTGTCGCAAAACATGAAACTTTTTCACTTCGGGCGTGCCCCGCTTTTTTGGTTTCTCTGCGCTGACGCTGACCGCCTTGGGGAAGGGAGGGGATGGATGAAAAAGGCCAAGACTGGATTCTGCTACCCAAGGCCGGCCCGCAGATGGACTGTCGGGAATACGCCATTCGGCTTCGTGTGTGATGTGGTAAGCGTGAGACGTGCAAGTGTGAGCGAGGAGGAGTTGTGTGCGCCGGATCAGAGAGTGGGCTTTGTGGGCAGACGGGGCCCGCGATTCGCCCCGGACAAGCAGGAAGAAGAGCCTAAAAGATTGAAAAAAAAGGCCAATTGGTCCGTGTGCGAGCAGCGAGACAGGTGGTCCCCGGTGGCATTTCACTTTTCTTTCAGCGATCGACTCTCGTGGCTGGCGGTGCCTGAGCCTGGACCTTTGATGGTTGATTTTACCAGACCATGTCACCGATACGTGACTCTGGTACCTGGTGCTAGTCTCCCCCCGTCTCCAAGATGGTGACGGTTCCTGTCTGGAGTACTACGACCTGGTCTAGCGTCGAGACATGAGATCGGCTGAACGCTGCCATCGTGACTGGAATGCACTTCCCCGCCCAGTGTGTCTTGCCGTTACCAAGGACTGCGTTTCATGAGTCACATGTCAATTAACGCGGGTTCGCGCTGCGTGTAATCAACGGAAATGGGCATCGCGCAACCTTTGGATGCTAGCGATCAAATGAATTCATCAGTCTAATGCGGGCACAAATAGGCTAGGGATACCAAGCATCGCACGTAGTTGCTAGCACTGCCAGGCCGCTCTTGTGCACACCCCTAGTATAGCGGCATTCAAGAGGTGCAATATCATGGTGCATCTTTTTTCTCCCACCGTCACCGCGAATAGCGTCTGCCTAGAGGTGAATCTACGACCCCTGGACTTTTCCACCTTGCTTTTTCTTTACCTTCCCTCTCTTCTTGATGCTGCTGGCTGCGCAACCCGCGCTTGGGGCTGAATCAAAGACACGCAATTTCCCGCGACACGCCGGCATCCATGCTCTCCAGCGTAGCAAGGGTTCTGTCGATGGATGGATGCGCTGCGGGCCGCAGAGTGCCGCACTAGAGGGGTCGATGGGAAATGAAGCAGATGCTGCGGAAGGAGGGGAGGAAAAGGCTGCGATGCGCGCGAGCTGACGTGTGTAATCAGTTGAAGGCTGTCGTGCTGAATTACATGTACTTTGCAAGTGAAGCAAGACAGCCAAGGCAGCCGAGTCTTTCCGCCATTGTCACGAAACAAAACACCGCCTTGGCGACGTTGGTCAGGTAAGAACTACCGTCAGATGACCAACCAGCATGCATCCCATCCTCCCTCGTCACGATGCAAAAGCCCCTCTATGACGCCCTCTACACCGCATCCAGCAGCCAATCACGCGCGCCGTCGCTGTTCCCCGCAACTCTGCAACTGATTGCTCCCGGGGGGCCCTTTCATCATGGCAATCATGCCTCATGCTATCCAAGCCTTGGCTTTCGGTCCCTTGCAGCCCTCCTCCTGCAGGCCGACCTAGCGCCGTGGTATTGCAGCCGTAGAGGGGAGACAGGAAAAGGGTATTATAACTCAACTTTTATACCGGTAAATTTTCCTTTCCGTGTTTCCGTCACAATGCAGTGAATAGTGAATGCAACATCAGACGGTTTACCTTTTTCAGACGTCAACTGGTCTCCCCAAAACCACATCCGCCCAACCCGACCAGTCACATCAGGTGGTGGCCCCGAGGGTTGTGCGGCAAGCCCCCATTTCGGCTCAAAGCATTCAATGTTCAATCTTGTCGAGCTCTCCTCACGTGGGCGGCTCCCCTCGTCTGTGCGGCCTGTGTGACATCAAATGTAAAGATGCAAGAGCTGGCAGAGCGAGCCACGGAGCCGGGACGTTGTGCGCCCGACAAACAGCGGCCCAAGCAGGGGAAACAGGGGATGGCTTCCATTTCGCTTCGCTTCGCTTCGTCTCGTGCAACCGCCGGCCAATTTGCGCTTGTATTATCACCGTGACGTTGCCGGGCGAATCTGGCCGAAGGGAAAAGAACGAAAGAAAAAAACCACTCACCGTGGCTGACGTATCAATTCGTCGCAAATTACACATGTTCAATTAAAAGTAAAGAGGCAAAACGAAAAACTCTAAATTCGTTGCAGCGGGCGTCGTGCACCCCGCCTTCAAATGTTCTCACTTTCTTGCTCGATTGAGCTGCCAGCGCCTCTTCGCCGACCAGGGGGGGGGGCTGGCAAGCGCGGCGCCACAGGTTCGCGACTAGGCTGCCCGTCACCGCAGCTAGACGCCACAATCTAATCAAACACCGCAAGCAGACTTGCTGATAAGTGCGCTGGGTTTTTGAAGATCTTGGTAGGAAAACGGTGCCTGTGGCGTCTAGCCTGCGCGCTACAGGGCTTGCGGCGGAGGGCGCCCGGGCATTCACTACTTACCGATACAGGCGAATTCGGGCGACGGGGGTGCGCCTTGGGAGATTGAGTTCTGTCAACGTTTTTGCCTTTGGCTGGAGCCCAAGGTTTTTTGCGATACTTGGTCGCCAAGTACCGACTCAGACGAGACGAGACGAAAAAGGCGCAGCCGGCGGGCGGTGGCGGGCCAACACGTTTGCCCCGATGAGGGCCATCGCGATCACGTCCAGCGCCCGTCCAACGAGAGGACTCGACGGCGCAAAGTGCTTTGCATGTGGCCATTGGGCTGCGATGCGCTCGGGAGGTGCGGGGAACACGTCTGGTGTCTTTGCTACTCTTGCAGCAATCGTGATGCTGTGTTTTGCGGTGAGCCAAGACAAGACCGCATTGGTGAAACCGTGCCGAGTGAGCCCTGCGTCCGACGGACCTGACGGCGCGATTGATAAACGTCGTCAGCTATTGCGCACTTTGTCATGTGTGTGTGTGTGTGAGTGTGTCTGCGTCTGCCTGTACCCCGGCCTGCGCAGGCCTCGTGAACGTGAACCGCATCCTTGGCGTACATGAACGCTGTTGTGCGCCCCCCCTTCTAGCTATACATACACAATAAATGGCATTTTTCACGGCAACCACGGTTCTCGGCACAACCTGGTCAGCAAAAAAAGCTCTCGCGTTCTCGGTAGAAATCAATTCAACAATTTCATGGCCGTGGAAAAAGTCGTTGCTTGTCGAGCTGGCCCGGCTGCGTTGCACGCCAAACCTACAATCACCTACCCTATTTCTCGCGTCCCATTGGCCAGTCACCCCTGTTCCCGCATCTGCAAATAGCGTCATCTGGCCGGCATACCCCGGGCAGACGACATCATGGCTGGTGATCTGATACGCACTGAACCCGTTTTCCCATCGTTTGGTCCCGAGCACGCCAGTGGCCGAGTCAAATCACTCGTGCTCGTCTTTGCTTCCCCCTCTGGCATGCCTCGCTTGTTTCTTGCTGCACACCATCGGTTGCGCGGGCGTTGTATCAATTGCCTTCTAGCCGCGTCGTGTAGTCGGCACGGGAAAACGGCAATGGTGCCAGTATGAATGTCAGTGTGCCTCTTCTCCACCAAACCTCGAGAGCAGCATCACAGCATCAGTCAGTTGCGTCATCCGTCGTCGGTGCTCAATGCTAAGCTTTTGCTGGACCGGGTCGATCATCGGCTTGCCGCTGATTCCGGCGTCTGTGTTGGACGATCCGCCGTCGCAGTAGATCATCTCTCGTATTGCCGTACAAGGAAGGCACCATTTTGCTCTGGACGTGGCCCATTTGATGGCTAAGCGGTGGAATCGCCGTCGGCATTGCATCACTCGTGTCAAGGCGACGATTTCGCTTTCACAGTCCATCATCTCGTATTACTACACCAGGCACTACTTGTTTTGAACGTGGCCCAAGTGGTGAAAAGGGCGGTCGACCTTCATCACTCATGTCCAATAGCCAGACCGCAAACTAATGCACGCCAAGGCCCTCCAGTCACTAAACCTCCGAGCGCACCGTTGAATGCTTGCAGTAGACTGGTTTCCCCATCATGATGGCTTCTTCACCGCCGGCACAGCTTCACCTATCTGCAAGGGGAAAGCCTTCTTGTCTCGGGACTGCAAGCCTCCCAAGCATCTCTGCCAGCAATGCACCACACCTCACTAGCAGCCTGACTAGTTACCCCGTATCCATCTCCAACAACAACACCTTCTTCGAAGTTTCCACACGTCCGTCGCACCTCCACCCCCAAGTCCCTCATTGATGATGCCTTTCTGGAGCCTCGTGGCAACTACGGCCAAAGCGGAAAAAGACAAAAAAGGCAAAAAAAGGGAGACGCCTTACGCCATACCGAGTGCCCATTAGTCTTGAATGCCGTGATTACCACGCACAGATGCGCCAGTCATGGCATTCCGCAGATCTTTGTTTCGGCGCCCCTGAATTGATGTGCCATGCACATTCCAGTGCCACAATCAGTCCCCAGCTGCGTAAAGTGGTCCCGTCGTTTGGAAGCGCCGTCGCGATGGTTTTCCATCACGTTTTCCCTTTCTCAGTTGGCCAAACCGCGCAGGGTCCAGCGTGCGCCCAAGACAAACTGCTGTAATAGTCCCGGACAATGACGTCCCTCCAAAGCCGTCGTCATCTCCGTTTCATAGCTTGCATCGGTCCCGTAGAGGGATATAGCAACCCAAGACTGGGGCCGCGTAACCGAAGCAGGGCACATCACAGAATGCCGTCGTTTTCGCCCGGCAGTCGCTCGACACGTTTCTGCTCCCAGTTATCGAGGTCTCGTCCCGCGAGGCGCTGCAATTTCATACACTTGCGTCAGCCAACAGTCTCCCTCTACAGCCAAGTGCTTCCCCCCCTTTCCTTGAAGTTTGTGGCGATATCGCAAAAAAAAAAAAAACATCCGTCAAGCCTACTAGAAGCAGCCCCGGACCAGTAGCGGACTTACGTAGTATTCCTCCTTCATGTCTACCTTGCGAGCGGCCCGCCTCACGCCAAACTCCTCCTCCTTGGTCATCTGTCGGACCTTGCGGTCGTGTCGCTCGTACCGGATGGCCGTCGCGGGGGTCAAGACAAACGAGCCCGCGACGACGACGGCAAGGAACGGCAGCCCAAACATCGCAAAGGGGTGCTTGTTCATGAGACGCCGGTATTGGGAGCCGAGCTTGCTGGCGTCGCCGGCCCCTCGGAACTTGTTGCTCTGGAAGGTTGGCATCGTGGCTGTTCGGTGGGATTGGCGGCAAATTCGGCGACCGATTCTTCGACTGCCTCGGTTTCTACTGAATGCTTCGGACCGAGTGAATTGGAGTTGCATCTGCTGGGTGATGCTGTTGCGGACGGTCAAACTCGTGCTGGGGAGGAAAAGTTCCCGACGCGTGTTTGAGTCGCATGATCCGTTGATAGGTACCCACACTATCTGATGGTCCGTGCACGACGTTCCTTTTACGAATCATCGACGCACATGCATCAGTTCAGTTCCGATATTAATGCTCGCAAAATCACCTCATTCTTTGAATGGTGAATCGACTTTGCTGAGCCGCGAAACACGACTGTAAAGGTCGTTATAATCCGCCCAATATGACGTGTGAAGAGAAACTTGCAAGAATAATGCGCTTGTGGTTGCAGGGTATATCTGGCCAGCCATTGTTTCCGGCACCTATTCCCAAGTATAAATTTTCCCGCGCCGAATATCTTTCAAAGCCAAGCCATTTCTGCACGTGTTGCTGATTGCAGTGTGGTTTTCTGCATCTCATTGTTGCCGCTTAGTAGACGTCGAGAATAGTCATCGAGATGATGAGAGACTACTATTGTCAAGATTTGAGTCTAAAGATAGCCGATGGCAAGGAGGAGGAAATGTGTGACATCGAGTGCGATCCATTTGTGTTCACAGTTGGCATCATCAACTCCCAGGTTAATCTTTTACATCTATGCCTCCCTGCGTGATGACCTATGAAGCAGACCTTGAAGTGAATGGGAACTAGTCAATAATCGTACATATTAGGTCGATTCTTCTCATCAGCCATCTCTTTTCCTTTGCATTCCATTGGCACGGTTTTGCCTATACTAAAACATGACAACTGTACGTGATAAGTGGCTTTGTACAGAGCACTAACTAGCACACAAGTTAACCTACCTCCTCAGCTACTACGCTCTTTGTAGCACCACGAAATCACTCTGGACAAGACGTAAAACAAGGACCGCTGCTTTGTAACCAGGTGTAATAAGGATCGGGACGCTAACCCTAACGCTTACTATGCAAAATGAATTATAACATCGGACGGGTGCTACACTCAATACCAGTCCACCCATCAACGAGCGGCAGTCCACAGCACGCTTTCCTGTTGTCCCTGACAGTTTCCCAGATGCAAAACATGAATAACAAGTTCAACGCCTGTCCTGTTCATCCTGCGCAAGCAAAGACTACCCACATGTATCATATGACACCTTACCTGAAGTCCTGGCCTTGTCGTTTGCATTCGATTTGGTACAAGAAAAAAAAAACACCCGCAATAATAAAATGTACAAAGGGAAAGAGGGTATGGTATGGTCAATCCTGTTATGATCATCGTCATCTTCTCATGTCGTTATCTGAATAAAAGGCTTTTATGACAGTTTTGCTGTATGCTTTGCGGAGCAAGAATGAAATGATTTCGATGCCCAAAAAAATAAAAGTGATATCGAGCACTGTCTTATGCAGCATATGCAGAGGTCATTGTTCCGAATATAGTGTATATCTCAGCATCGTCTTGAAGCATCTCGTGTGCCATCATTGCTCTATCCGAGGAGGCGGAGACTGCCAGCCATTGATGTATGCCATTAAACCCATTCCAATGAGCACCACGCCTAGCATGGACGCATACGGCAACCCGGCCTGTAATGATTGGTCCCGTGATACAAATCCTCTTTGTGAAGACAGTGGCGTGATTGTGTTTGCTCTTGACAGGGTTGGTCCATCCTCCGTGTCTGTGTTGGATGTATTGGTAGTAGAACTTGCCTTGTCGGGCTTTTCTGGTTTCGGCGGTGCCATGGCTGGAGCTTCCTGCTCGGTCACATCTGCTTTGGACTCGGTCGCCTTTGGTCTTGATCTTAAGCGGCGTCTCTCTTCGGCAGCAATTCGCTTGGCTTCCTCTGCACGAAGCTGGGCAACCATTTCGACCAGCGATTTCCTGCTCTCATCCCTCTCAGACTCTGCTGACTCACATCGGTGCTTCCAGTGCTCAATCTGCATTCGCATATCATTCATCTGCTCGTCCAAGTTGTCAATTCGAGACTGCAGAGAAGCTGCCACCTCCTTGGCGGACGTGTCGTCCTTTTGTGGCTCTGTTTCTTCCGGAGCTGATCTTGAATCACCTAATTCCTCGGCTTCCAGTTCATGAGCCGACTCGGAAATATCGGTCATCGTCACATCAGCAGGGGCTATGACGGATCCGTTCATCTGGAGATTTGCAGACGCCTCAAGCCGTTTCGCAAGTTCTTCCGCAAGCTCACGAGCCTCTCGTTCTTTCTGAAGCATCTCCTCTAGTTCTCGCATCCGTGCTGTTTGGGTATCAATGTCTCGCTTCGCATTGTTCAACGCCTCTGTAAGCTGTATGATCTGACTCATATTCTCCTGCCGCGCCGCCGCAGAATTGGGAGGACCAGACTTTGGTCTCTCGGTTGGGCCTCGTTTTAGTGAGGGCACATCTGGCTTCTCAGGCAGTGGTTGTTGTGGTGGCGGTGCGGGTGGTTCCGAGAAGCGCGTCTTGGGATCAGGCCGGAAGGGAATGCCACCGTTCACCGACGGTTGTGACTGCTGTTGCTTGGTCGGTTCGGGCACTTCAGGTTTCTCCAGATCCTTTACATCTTCTTTCGTGAGCAGAGTATTCACGAACTGGTTTGTGCGACTAAGATCCTGGGCCTGCAGCCGAGCATTCCTCATTTCCGACTGAAAAGAGTTAGCTGATGCATAACAAGAAGTTTTAATATTCTTAAGACACGCCCCACTTACCGTTAACCGTTTTAATATTTGATCCGTCGCAATTGGTGCCAAGAAGAAGGACCGTTGTTGTGGCATCCCATTTCCTTGGTTGTTCATGCCACCGTTCACCATTCGACCACCAGCGCCAGGCATCAGGGCGTGGCCATTTGCCCGGCCACGCATCTGAAGAGGCCCATTAGGAATCATCATTGTGCCGTTGGCCGGGTCCAAGTCGCCAAAGTTCATGTCCAAGACATTGTTGGTATTGGACAAAAATCCGGCATGCTCGACCTTTGCTGCAACTTTGTGATGTACTACAGTCTTTTGATCCTCGCTCACGATATCAATGCCGAGTTCCAAATGATCGGCCGTCTGCAGTTCATGAGGCTCTGATTCACGATTTTCCTGTGAAAGGCGTGTGCCATTGACAAATGTGCCGTTTGAAGATTTGACATCTCGAATATATATCTTGCCATTTCGCTCAGCGTATATTTCGGCATGCTGTCTTGATAGAACCTTGCTGTCGAAAAAGCCATTGGTAGCAGTAGGAATAGTCTTTTGATTTGTCTGCCGGCCAATTCTTAAGCTGTCAGGCGCGAAGGGAACAGCAATAGTTTTTCTTTCGAACGTGCCGTTGAGTGACAGTAGGTAGAGGACTGGTTGGCCCGGAGGGAATTGCTCCGCACCCATCGGGCCGCGCATCATCTGTTGCTGCTGCATCACTTGATTTTGGCCTGGTCCCGGCTGAGGTCCATTGTGATGTGCAGCCATGCCGTTTGGTCGGTTGGCGGGGAGCCTCGAGTAGTCCGGTTGCACGTCGGGCTTGCTAGGTGGCCAAGGCGTCTTTGGTTGCGGTCGCTTTCGAGGACCAGCCGTTGCAGACCACTGACTTAAATCGGACGCAGCAGATAACGAAGTGCCATTCGACTGTGAATCATTTGTGGCAACGGACGTGTTTGATGCGTTGGAGGACAATGATGAAGCAGAGTTTGTTCTCAAGAGAGACTTTCGCGGTGCGAACATGCCTCTCACTTCGTCGGGGTCCATGGGGTTGCTACCGCTAATTGCGCCCCATGCTGGTCGAGAAATCTGAGGGAAGGTCGGAGGGCTGGCTACTGCGGTCATGAGGAAGGCTCAAGCGTATCTTGTGGTGAAGGGGGCGGGCACACTGCAGATGCCGTGATGGCCGTTGCGGAATAGAGCCTCGGATGCGTATTTGGTCGACTTTACACCTCTCCACCGCTCTTCGGACGACACCGGGCTACGATTTGAACCTCTCGAGAAAAGAAGTGATGCTCGGAGCAATGGTCGATTCCCTCGTGTGCCAATGGAAGCTCCGATGTGGATGATTCTGGATGCCAAAAAATTCGTCAGCATGAGCGTCGGACTCGGATCGAGGGGTGCCAGCATTGGCGGCTCTCCAGATAAAGCGAAAGAGCGACTGCCGGTCGGCCACGTCAGGGAACAAATTTCCGAACTGGACCGCCGTGACCTACCAAAGGAAAAAGTTGGGGGTGCCGGCGATGGAATCGGGCGCGTGTGTCCTGAGAAAGCTGGTGTGGAGTGATATGAAAGGGGGGATTTGGCAATCTGGCGTTACCCCCGTTCTGTTCCTCCTAGGCGCTGCTGGGTCTCTTGCTGTGCTCGCTGTTTTCAAGCGGGAGCGAGAGTGATGGGAGCCACATACAGTGCAGAGCGCACTCGAGGTGCTTCACCAGCCACCGGTAGAAGTCGCAACGAACGCGGTCTGGATATTGTAAACGGTTTCTGCGCTGCTTTTCGGTTTAATGGGACTAGGTCCAACGAGCATAAATTATCTCATGACTCTTGTGCTAGACCCATCGCCCGCTCATGATCGCAGTTCACGTGACGGGGAGCACAGTAGAAATAGGCGCTCCACAGTGGAAAGGAGACTGTGAGGGGCGCCTCAACTGGGGGAATAATATTTACCCGAATCCGGTGGCCACATCCAATCAAGTGTGTGGGTGACAAGAGCTTCAACAAGGGTCCAAGTCCACTGAATTTCAGATGGTCGTGGTTGAACAAGACTGGACTGGTGTTGCTCAATCCGATCTTGTTCCAAGGGAGCACCGACCTCACTGCCGAGAGAGCAACCTCACGAAGAAACGACATGCCTCCTGTTGCAGCAGTCCCCACTGGCGGCCAGCATGGCCCGTCGAACTTTGACAAGCGTAGGACTGCATAATAATACGTGCGGTGGAGAGACGACAAAACGGCTAACAAAATGGACGTCTAGTTAAAATGGGTGCCATGATGGGCGGTAGTATGTCAAGCGAAGAACTTCTGGCCTTGTCGCTTGCGCTGACCAGGATATAGCTGTCGGAACCATTATGGGCTTTATCTTTGGTATGAAATCAGAACAACAAGCCGATTCCGTGGTTTGCTCGACATCTAACAGCATCACAGGAACCGTCAACATCTTTCGATACGGCGCTGGTGCGCAGGGCATCATGAGAACATTGGGACAGTATATGCTTGTTTCTGGCACTACATTCGGGTATGATTAGCTCTTCCTGGATGCCAGTCTCTGTACAATAACTAACAGACACTCTCTGCAGCTTCTTCATGTCGATTGGTTCCGTTATCCGATCAGATGCCGACCCCAAACTGCACGAATTGTACATGCGGGCGCAAAGACGACCGATAGTAAACATGGCCAACCCGGCGTGGCGAAAATAACACTGATCTCAACCCTGCGTCGAAAAGACAATATATACCCGCTGGAATGACTAGAGATGTATGGATAGAATCCTCCTCTGACAACGCCTCATTGTAACATATACACGTGTAACATGATTCATATCTGTACTATCTAGAATAGGAAACTGCTTGTGCATATGAAAAAAAAAACAACTCCTATTACAAGCGATTGCAATATTAAGGTCCATGAGATGGTTCAGGAGGGGTTTCACACCGGTTCTCGCTAGTCATATATAAGACTGTCCTACCAGCGCTGATGACCGCAGTCGGTGGATTATTTCCCTGGTTTCCGACTTGGCCTGAACGGATTCAAGTACTTCTATCCATGCTCCAGCACCGTGACATGGTGGAATCATGACTGGGTCAAATGTGTAGAACTTGGGGGTGGTATTGGCCTGTTTACGACATGTTTACGGCTGTATTTGCAGTGTCCGAATAGAAATAGTGGTGAAACAGATGATTATCATATCGAATCGAATGCGGCCTAACCATACGCAACCTTGACTTCGTGTTGCCGCTATTTTCACCTGCGTTGTCATTACACTCTCGACCGCTACGTGTAACTCGTGCTATCCCTTCAAATATGCGCGGATGCGTTTATTGCAGCGGTCTAATTTTTCTACAGTATCTTAAGAATACGTTTTTTATAACAAATTAGTTTTTTGATATATTGAAATATAAGTTTATTTAACTAAATTATATTTTAGTTTAATACAATAAACGCACTTATGTATATTTAGAGTAACAATTTACCCTATAGTAATTCCGAAAAAAAACCGGAAAAAAAAATAGCGACTCGCCTCCGGACCCAGGGAGCGGTCATTGGCGAGGTCCCGTCTTTATCGATGATAGCAGCCTGTGCGTCGAATTGACCTCAGCAATATCTCGGCACACCTCGAGATCCTACAATCCAAGGGATACGGCCGAAATTGGGTGCTACGCCAAAGCCCCTTTTACGCACGTACAGAAAAGAAGCAAAAAATATTTGCCAACAGACCCGTGCCTCCCTTGTGCGTCTAAGATGCCGTCCGCACCAAGCCGGCCGGTGGCTCCGGCGCAGTAGTCGACATCAATTGATGTCATTTACGTGAGGATACAGCATTTCTGTTGTTGATCTCGCGGGGCAGAAAAGAACCGTGCCATCCGGCACAGATATCCGTGCTGGAAATCTTCTTCTATCCCGAATGCACTCAGAAATCTGCACCGGGTACGGAATAGCCGCGCAGAGAAGCATACTAGTCGACGTGACTGACCGCTTTCTTGAAGGGTCGACGTTGAAGGGCTGCAGAAAACCGAGACACCGAAATTGTGATGTGTCAACTTACAATCAACAAACCTCCGCAAAACGACTAGCCGAAAAAGCAAATCTGGAATGGCTTTTTTCGCTCCCAAGGCAATACTAATCAAGCTGTGTACACGTCGTCTACACGATGCCGGCAGCGAGGGCCCGAAGTTGTCAATAGTCTTACATAATTGGGCGATATTGTAGGCACTCCTTGCTTGGACTCTGGGACTGTGGTTGCTACTCCTAGAGGCTGGTGCTCCAAGGCTCCGAGAAGCATAAAGGGTATCTCCATCTTGGACATGAATCTGATGAATCTGCGAAGCCAATCAGGACCTAGGCTATATCGTTCTCAAGTCGTTCCACCAGTCCAGGAGATGCCAGCTCAACTTCCGCCTAAGACAGGGAACCTTGCATACGCCTGCTTCTGGCGGGATGCTCCCGTCTCCCTCTCCACGGAGTAGCCATCCGTACAATACCTGGCACTAATTTAGAGGATGGAAGAAAGTCAAAATACGAGGATGCAAACGGTTTCTCGTTTTCTTTTGCACACCGTTACAATACCCATCCTTTTGCGCCGCAGTCGGCTCAGATGGAGTCGTGAAGATTTCATTCCGCCGCCTCGCGGATCCGGACCAACTATAGATATGCCCATGCTCTTAATTAATATACAGAGCAAGTATATTGTTGTAAACGCTGAGGCGTCGTTGTCTCATTCAATCTTCCGCTCGTTTTTTCATTCTCTTCATGTCAGAGCCAAAACTTGGGGAGAGTTGACCGCTTTAACCATGGGCATCACGTTTAGTAAACGAGATGCAGCGACGTACTCGGCAGCCAAAGTTGGGGGAAAGCTGCTACAAACAAGAACGAATGGGTATATTGCAACACTCGCAAATAGTTGATGCTTTCTGGAAAAGACAATGCGCTAACCATGTCACAGAAAATCAGTTTTGGGGACACTTCTCGCGCCTCTGCTGCCCGTCTTCCTAGATAACAACCCCCTGCCAAACGGATACCCCTGGAGTCTGCTCAATCTCACCACAGACTACTACGAACACTTCCCACGTACTGGCGTTATACGATCGTACGATTTCACCATTAGCCGCGGCCTCATCGCGCCAGACGGGTACCAGCGCGAGGTACTGCTCGTCAACGGCGCATTCCCCGGCCCCCTGATAGAAGCCAACTGGGGAGACACGATCCAAGTGACGGTCCATAACAACATCTCGCGGGCCGAAGAGGGCGTCGCCCTGCACTGGCATGGCTTCCTGCAACACGGCAAGCCCTGGGAAGATGGCGTCCCCGGTGTAACCCAGTGCCCCATTGCGCCCGGTAAAAGCTACACGTATTCCTTCGAGGCCGAGTTGTACGGCACGACGTGGTACCACTCACACTACTCGGCGCAGTATGTAGGCGGCATCGTCGGACCAATGGTCATATACGGACCTCAGACGAGGAGGTACGACGTCGACCTCGGTCCCGTCATGGTCTCGGACTGGTACCACCGGGACTACTACACCTTGGTCGAGGAGACGATGAAGCCCAACGGCCGCCCCTTGAAGTCGGACAGCAACATGATCAATGGGAAAGCAAACTTTGACTGCTCAAAACTGCCGGCCGGCGACAAGACGCCGTGCCACAGCAACGCCGGCATCGCGACCTTCAAGTTCACGCGCGGCAAAACCCACCGCCTCCGCCTCATCAACACGGGCTGCGAGGCGCTGCAGCGCTTCACCATCGACGGGCACACCATGGCCGTCGTCGCCAACGACTTTGTGCCCGTGGAGCCCTACGACACCAAGGTGGTGACGCTCGGCATCGGCCAGCGGACAGACGTCCTCGTCACGGCAGACGGGCCGCTCGACGCCTACTGGATGCGCAGCAACATATCCGAGCCGTGTAGCCTCGCCGACGAGCGGCACGCCTACGCGGCGATATACTACGACGGCGCCGACGAGACCAAGCAGCCGCAGTCGCAGCCGTGGCATGTCCCCGACCCCGAGACCTGTGCCAACGACGACCTTGCGCTCACGAAGCCCGTGATGAAGCGCCGGCCCATTGAGCCCGATTTGGCGTACGACATGGAAGTCAGCCTGTTCAAGAACGCGAGCAACATTACCCTGTGGTCGTTTGGCGGCGTCGACTTCAGGGGCAACTACAACAGCCCGACGTTGCTGCTGAGTGCCCTGGGCAACCACACGTTTGAGAAGCAGTGGAATGTGAAGAACACACGCGGCGCCAAGAGCGTGAGGGTTCACGTCATCAACAACACGCCCGTTGCGTAGGTCCATGCTTTCATACGCTCATGAGGGCAGTTTTGCTGATGGCTCGCAGGCACCCGATGCATCTGCACGGGTTCAACATGTACGTCCTCCACGAGGGGGAGGGAAAATGGGACGGCACCATTGTCAACAGGGACAATCCGCAGCGGCGAGACGTGGTGCAGGTCCGCAAGCATGGACACTTGGTGATTCAGTTTGACGCCGCAGACAATCCGGGTATGTCCCATCATCCATGTCATGTCACTACTACCGACGACCAGTTTGCTAATGTATACCATGCTAGGCGTCTGGCCGTTCCATTGCCATATTGCGTGGCATGTGTCGGCTGGCTTCTTCGCACAGTTCCTCACCAGCCCCGACCAAGTATCCCAGTATCGGCACACGATGCCGCAGGTGGTTGCCGAGACGTGCCGGCAATGGGGGGAGTGGACAAACACCAACATCCCGGATCAAATCGATAGCGGGTTATGAAACGGAAAAATCATCTTGTGTGTGTACGTGTGTTTGTTGGGGTGGGCCAAACCAGGCGCGCGGGCAGTATATACAACACCGAGGCTTTGTACATTTTTTCCCTTCTCTTTTCTAGAACTCCTCTTTGTACCATGTAGAGCACCTGTGTATTTTAATTAGACAACTCGAACACCTCTATGTGTCTTGACATGACTCAATCGTAACCAAAATGGGTGAATGTGACGGGGTTTAAAGTGACGGTTTTCCAACCTCCTTTTCCTTTTCCTTTTCGTTGACTCTTTCGGGACCTGCTGCTTCAGCCGCTGCTTGAGCAACATCTTGCTCAACAGGAGACCCGGGGGCCTCTTTGGAAGATTCCGCTCGAGCCATCGAATGCTCTCCCTTTGCAGCCGTTGGCTCCCCAGAAACCACAGCCTCATGATCCTCATTGCCCATCGTCTGCGTCTTCTCAACGCCCTGTTGCGTCAATGGCCCTGCCTCGTCTTCGCTCTCACAAAGCCTCAACGCCTCCTGCACCCCCTCGGTCAACTTCTGCACCTCATCCTCGACCTCCTGCTCCCCGCGTCTCGCGCTCCCCAACTGCCTGTCCGCCTCCTCGTGGCCAACAACCTCCCTCCAGCACGCCTCCAGCTCGTCCCTCCACCCCAGCTCGTCGGCCAACTTGCGAATGCCCTCGTCGCACGACCCCAGCTCCATGACGTCGTCCGGCCTGGTGCCCAGCCGCCCTACCCTCTCCATATTGAACAACACCCTCGGCTTCCCCTCGGCCACCAGCTCGGGCAGCCCCGCAAACGGATGCACCGTCAGGCTCGTCCCCAGGATCAAGACCAGATCCGCCGTGCGCGCCTGCCCTGCATTCTCCCCAAACGCAGACGGCAGCATCTCGCCAAAGAAGACGATGTCCGGCTTCACCGTCCCCGTGCAGCCCCCCTCCTGGCACCGTGGCACCTCGCCCCTCGCTACGTGCGCCCTCATGAGGTGGTCGGGGAACTCTACCTTGCACTCTATGCACCGCTGCGTGGCAAAACTGCCGTGCGCCTCGACAATCTTGTCCGCGGGGACACCGACCCGCCGCTCGAGGCAGTCGATGTTTTGCGTGAAGAGCATTTGCAGCATGCCCTTTGTGTCGAGGAGCTTGATGAAGGCATGGGAGACGGTGGGGTGGAACCTGCCCGGGTAGAGCTCCTGCGCGAGGACGTAGAACGGCTCGGGGTGCGAGCGGAAGTAGGAGATGTCGAAGACGGCCTCGGCGTAGGGGAGATTGAGGCGCGCGAGGTTGTTGTAGAGTCCTGTTTTGGGGGACCGGAAATCAGGGACTAGCAGGCGAGGAAGGTTAGATGTCTTGCTGCTTTTTTGCGGCCAGAGCAGACAGAGGTTTGGGCTGCTACGTACTTCCGGCGGCGGTGGAGATGCCCGCGCCCGTGAGGACGACGACTTTTCTCTTCTTCGACTCGTCCTTCAAGTAGGCTGCCACTGCTGCCAGCGACCGCTCCGTCAGCGTCTGGGGCCTGACCGACTCGGCGACGAGGGTCGACTCCTCGTTGCCCATCCTGCGACGGAGCCAGCGCGGGAGCCGGAAGCCTTGCTTGTCGCGATGGCGTCTGCTTCGACCTATTGTGGCGGCTGTTGTGACGGGCGTCCCCCTGCAGGGTTGTGTGCGAATGATGTAGTTGTCTGCAAATCTGTTGTGGTTGATGGCTGTGGAAATTTGTTTGCCTTGGATCAGCCACCAACCACGGACGTGGGGTTTTGTCCCGCCGTTGCATCATCATTTTGATCGTGTCCACGATTCAACGGCGCCTGGGCTCGTACGACAGGAGTCAATACATGGGTTACTTTCTTGCGGGGCAATTTCGCTTCACTTTACTGCCATTACTTTTATTTTATTTTATTTTATTTTATTTTATTTTTCAAATTGACCAAAATATGTTCATAAAATCGTGATATGTTAAACATGGATAATCGAGCTCTATTTCCCCAACATGTTCTCATTATTCCTCACCTGGCTCGTTAGGTTCGCTGCCGACGTCCACCCGCTTGGCTCAGAGCTGCCGAGAAACGTGCCTGCAGACATGCTGTCGGATAAACCCAAATCTGATGCGTCTTCTGACGAACTGGACTCTCCCGCCATCTTCATCGCCTCGAAAGGGGGAATGTTCAACTTGCTCAGATCCCACTGGAACATGCGCCTGTTTTCTATATTCCAGTCCACGCGTTCTGCCATCTGCGGGAATTCATACCTTGAGGGGTCCGTCAGCCAGTGCTCCTTCAAGTTGACTTCGGCGGCCTCTTTTGTGTCACGGTCGCCAAAGGGCTGGCCCAGCATCATGAGAAGGATAAATGAGAGCTTTACGAGTGAGTCATCTGCCCCGGGCGGAATGTCTAGGAGGTATGCATGATTTGCTTCCCCGACATCGTCCATTGCGGGAAAAGGGTTGTCTGGCCGGACATCCGTCTCCATGAAAGCCTCATCTGATTCGCCCCTGTATACATGTGCCGACGCTGTTTGGAAGATGGCCTCGAGCTGCGCGTGGAATTGTTCGGCGATGCGATCCTGCGAGCCGCAGAACCCAAGTACCGCGAGACAGTCTTCGGCTCTGTCTAAATCATCCTGCCACCGCGATGGCTCAAAGCTGTGTAGTTGCTTCTGGACCACAGAATGTAGAAGAATCGTGCAAGCGGTGTAGGTTTGGAAACTATGTTCGTCCTTGTTAACAAATAAAACTCACCTCCTCATTTTGTAAAGCGAGACATGGGGGGTTACGTACATGACAAGCCAGCAATGTTTAAAGACGCCACCGTCGTCCAGAAGTAGCTTGACGATCCTGGATGATGTGCTGGCTGCGAGAACAGCTTCCGCGCTTTGCTGGACGAAAGCCTCGCGCGGGTGTAGGTGTAGGCTGCCATTGAGGCCCCCGACTGCAAAGGACTGCAAGAACTGAGTTGCCACTCTGCGATAGAGAAGCATGATGGCCCCTAGGTAAAGCATGTGTAGATGCAAGATGGACCGTTTGGTTCCCACCGGGAGATTCTCATGCGCAGGCGCTCCAAGTCGCATGGATTCTGGTAGCTCTTCGTACCAGCTTTGCAGGTCTCCTCGGATGGTCTCAACAGCTGGGATTGTGAGATCCTTGAAGACCAAATGCATACGCAATATCTCCGCCTTGAGAAGGCATATTCTCGCCATTTCCGTTTGCACAACTACTCCACGTCAGAAAACGAGCGCTGGGGTGGCTCCTTGATGAGACATACCCTCGGTGATATTGTCCGCATCATCAAACCTGAGGTCAGCGAGCTTGGAGAGTAGTCAGATTCTGTCGGGCTAAAAAAATAGGGTCGATGCTCTCTACTTACCACTCTTTTCTCGGCCGACCAAGTGTTCCCGGAGATGTACCCAAGTGTCGATGAGAGCCAGCTGCAGGGCACACATGCTGTCAGAAGCAGACTTTTACGCCGAGAATGTTTCTTCATTCGCGTACCTCGAGAAGAATATCAATGTTCTCCATGTATTCCGAAGGTCGCGCCATTCCACGCTGGGTATTGAATCAGGCCGCAAAGCCCTGTTGTTTATTCCGTAGATGTGACACATGCTCAGCCCAGTTTCTGCAAATCAAAAAGGGCACATTAGAGGCGTCAAAACAACAATCAAACACCACAGGTCAACAATCAACGCTAGGTACTTACCAACATACGTCAGAGACACCATCTCCTTGTTCATGATATTATACTGGGCAAATAACGTGCAGGCCTTGATTGCGTGTAGAGGTTCATGCTCTATCGCAACCTCAAGGAAATGCCTAGCAAGATTATACAAGGCCGCCTCTACCTCCTTGCTGATTGTATCGGGCGCGTACTGTGCTCCTACCGCAGCAACCGCCGCCAGGCAGCAGACCTTGGCCTTTAAAAGCTCCGAGGGGGGCTGAGACTCGTCGAAGATTGCGCGATAGCACTGCAGGATATAAGGCTCCGAAAAGACGTGGAATAGCTTGCCGCTGCAGCTAAAGAATGAATTCACCGCCCGCATCACAACCGGTGCTTCCGGAAGCAGGAGGCGGAGATCGCAAGTCAGCTTGTTGGCCAGGAGCAACAAAGCATATTGCTGATCCTGCCCATTCAAACCGCCTGTCTGACTTGCAAGGCTCTCAATAGCTCCGACGGCGTCGTCGGCATCCCGTATGCTGTTTAGGATCGTGGCGAGCTGCTCCGGGCTACTTGTTTTCAACGCAGTCACCAGCTCTTCCAAAGACTCGAGCCGCGACTTGACAGCAGTCGCTCGACTCTGACCCTCCCGGCCGACGTAGCCGCATGCTCGCTTCTTGGTCCTACACGTTGAGCATTTGGGCCAGTTGCCATCGCACTGGTTGCGCGGCAGTGTTAGCAACGGTAAGCAGGGCTTTGAACGTATTCAAGCACGCGGCGTGACAGAGGTCGGGGCCACCTTTATCTTTAATCTTCGACAGTCAAGGCAAGCTTGTATAGCTGGCGTCCGGCTCGGGCCAGCACCAGGGGATCGGGCATCGTCACTAGAAGATGTAGCACGAGATGCGGAGGGTCGTGTTCTCGACGTGGCGGGTTTCAGTGGTCGGAAAGCCATCTTGTCGCCTCACTCGACATCTCAAAATGAAACTCTAGCTTTGGGATGCAAAACGCAAACGATTGTGGGAGCAGATTCGATGATGTGGGCAGATGATGTGTGCAGCTGTACCTACCTGATGGTCGTATAATACGCAAACCCTAGCCTAAGAAAACGATGGGAAAAAAAGAAAAAACGGCGACGCAGGCAAAGAGCGACTGGTGGGGGAATCAACAGCTGAACACCAACGGAGATGTCGCCGTCATGAAATCGGCACCAATCAGACGGCAGCACATGGTGTTGCAGACCGATCTAGATCGAAGCAATGACTGGAAATACTTGGGTACCTTGCCACACAACTTTTGTGGCTTGCTGGAACTAGTGAAATGAGGAGAGAGGGTACTCCGTAACTTTAAATGACCAAATGGAGCTTGAATCACTACAGCAAGGCGAAAATGCAAAGGACAAAGGATATTCCTCAACCGAGTCGTGAAAAGTAGCGGAGCGACGTGGAACCCGTATGTATGATGTATTCAAAGCACTGCATAACCTTTTCCCGATCGTTACATCTTTGCGAACCTAGGACTTGATGTGCGTCCTTTCGCGATAGATTCAACGATTAATCAAAGAAACTCAAAAGACCCCAGCAAACAATCTTCGCATCGTCAATCATTTGTGTCCTATATGTCAACGCCAAGCAATGCCCTTTACGACGCCCAATAAAACGAAGCAGCTCCCCTGTCACATGGGGGAAAATGACAAGACTTATCCATGTCTCTGTCTGGCCTGGGCGAACTGTTCTTCTTGCAAACGCGCCAGTTCTTCCATGGACATGCCGCTGTTGGCGAATTTGTCTGCCTTCTTTTCTCGGCCCTGGGGTAGACGTGCATTAGCAAAACGCTTAGGGAAGATGTAAACACGAAAGACGAGCCAAGACATACCTTCTGAACCTCCTTGTGCTCGGCAGCGGCTTCAAGCACAGCGGGCACGTAATCGGAAAAGCCAAGCTGCTCGAGGGCCTTTGTGATGTGATCACAGGCAATGGTCTTTTTGGCCTCCTTTTCAGAAATTTCGTTGGCTTCGGAAGAAATGAGGGTGATGAATTCCACGCAGCATTCAATGAGGAGATCCCTGGCCTCTTTTGCGAAAGCTACTCCACCGTGTGGTGGCAGGATTTCGCCTACAATCTTCTGGACGGTGGCTATCAACGGGGGTTAGCTTCGGCACCCTTCCGTAGAAGTGAATGGGCGGCTATGTATAGCATACCTTTGGGGAGAGACAGGTCATCGTTGCCTGTACATCCTCTCGTTAGGAAATCTGGCACGGACGGCGAAACAAAGAAAAACAAAGAAATGCAGCGTTTACTGAGGCCTGAATCCACCCTGGCCCAATATCGGTCCGTCGAAGGCTTCCTGGGCATGGTAAAAATGCGCAGGACAACAAGGCAAACGGGGTTTGTTTCAAAAGATGACGGCACACTCTGATACATAGAATGTGGGATGATGCGGCTAGGACATGAGAAGAGACGTGACAACAAGCACTTGCGTTGCAGCTGCGACCAACGACACATGAAGCTTTATATACCAGTGGACACAAAAAAAAAACGAAAGACACAGAAATGGCTCGTGCACCGCGTAACGATACCTCTGCTTCATATCGAGTTCAATACTCAATGAAGCAAACGCGGGAGGGCCGTCATGGCAACAGCACCGACATTTACCGTCTTCAAGTTTGATATGACAAGGAGGGGGCGGGTGCAAGACAAGAGCAAGACAAGAAAGAATTGACGAAATGGTGGTACAACAGTGGATGCATGAAAGGAGGCAAGCAGTGATGAACATGCGACGAAAAAAATGAAATAAAATACAATAAAGCTGAACGTACCGCCGAACTCGTGATCCGACATGTTGACGGATGAAAGTCGTGATGATTTGTGTGGGTAGGAGGTGCGGCAGGATACGGCGCGGTAGGCCACCTGAATGCAACGTCAATACGGCGTGCAAAAGTAGAATATTAAATGCAAGTGAGGGCCCGGATAGATAAACTTACGGACTGGGAAGCTCAGTTGCGGATGGACGCGAGGATGGTGAGGCAGCTAGAGGAAGATGTGATGTGAGCGACGCGCCACGGTCAGGCCAGTTCACAGCTCAAGGACGAAACAGTTGAGCATTGAATGACGGATGAGGGCGGATGGTGGGGCGAAGCTGTCTGGTGAATTATAACCTCCCAAGATGCCTGAACTTGCATGTGGCTATGAAGGCCACAGTGCCGCGTCTAGCGGGGCGCCGGGACTGTGGCCACTAGCAGCTCGCCAAAGCTAGGCGGGCTCTCCACTCCAGGTCCTTAACCTCCCCCACTGCTGCCAGTGTTCGGTAGCACTTGAGTACTACACGGGCGCACACTCAAGGGCGCAGGCAGCAACAGCACTGTGGCAATTCCGCTCTCCAGTCAGCGTGCACGTGCCAGCGGGTCCTCAACTAAAAAGCGACCGGCAAAGGAAAAAAAAAAAAACTACCCTCTTTCGTTTTCCTCCTCTTCACCAAGCATTCGTGTCGAGCTCAACAACACATCTGTCCGAGTCGCAATTGAGTTGATTTTGCTCTTGCGTGTGTTAGCGTGACTGAAATTGGTCGCCTGGAGGTAAGTAAGATTTGCACAACTGACGTCCTTTTTTCCGTGCCTTTCTAGTGATGAGATACGTTGTCGCCCCAGTCTGAGGAGGTCCGACAAGCCTCTTTGCTGATAGACACGTCTTATGCCAAATAGACACAGCTGAACCCTTGTTGGCCTTGAATCCCATTCCGTTGCGCACATTTTATTCAAGGCCAAATCAAGCTAACTCGCGTTCCGGCCAGGCTTCCCGTGCACAATGTAAGATTTTCTACCTGCGCCATGCCGACCTTCGACCTTCGACTGCCGTGATGCCTTTTGCTATCTGGTACTATCAAATACCGATCATTCATGATGGAGACATTCGATAGCCTGAGCGCAGCACCCAACAATGTGTTGAATGGAATAGTCAAGGCAACCAGGCATGCTAACGAGCCTCGAAGTAGGCATGGACCCAGCCATCACCTAGACTGAAGCCACTGTCACGCAAGCACGAACCTTCAATAAGGTAAGAAAAAATGTTATGTATATGAATTGCTGTTAAATATTTGCTATGATGAAGAAACTTACATTCCATGCTAATACCGAATCACGCATGTGGAGTAAATTAAGAGCTTTTCATCTTTCGACTGACTGCAAATTTTTTTCTCTTTCTATAAACTGATTCATGTTTCCATGGAGTCCAAGCTAACATGATTGGAAGTCATTCACAGTCTACGCGGCCGTTGCCTACTCTTGATATGAAGCCAACTCTGCCGAATTCCAACTGTTCATGTTGTCAGTGAGTATCAAGGACGTAAATATGATTGCGCGCTTACCCGAGGTCTTTTCCACTCAATTCCCTCTGTGGGGATGCCACAAATTTGGCAATCACGTTGCCAGGTTGCTCGGGTTTTAGTAGTTTGCCCTGCTCGAATGCTTCGATGAAAGTGTCGTATTGTGCCTTGTCCATGGATTGCTGCCCTGATGATCGAATCTGCACTTGCATGTCTGTATCCACGCGTCCCGGACTGACGGTGATGCTCGTAATGTCCTTTTCTTCAAAAGCAAGATGCGAGGAGAGGGAGTTGAGCGCTGCCTTGGATGAACCGTATGCGCTCCATCCCGTGTATGGCTTGAGAGCGGCACCCGAAGAGACCCAGACAACGCATCCCTTGGTCTTTCGTAGCTCACCAAGTGCTGCTTGAGCCTAATGAGAAAGATTAGTACGAGGTGATTGACTAGTGTAGACAGCGCAACAAAGAAGTTTACCATGGTCAAACAGCTAAAGACATTGACGTTGTAAAGATTCTTGAAAGTTTCGATAGACGTAGTCTCTAATCTCGAAGACACAAGAAGTCCATGATTAATTACCAGCCCATTCAGTTTGCCAAACGATGCGACTGCAAGGCTGGTCAATTTCTCGGGCATCTGCCACGCATCATCAGCTCATGTTGTGCCGCATGCCAACGCCACCATTCACAGAAACACGCCGACATTCATTTCATCCACTTGCTCCCAAGGCCAGCACTCGGGAAGATGGGAATAAGTCATACCTCGGCACTGGTCATGTCCCCGGCCACATATTCAACTTGACCCGGGTACGCTTTTTTGATCCCTTCCAACGGCTCCGCCGAACGAGCCGTGACCACGACCTTGTGCGACTGCTCGAGCAAGTGGCGCGTGACGGCTGCTCCGATGCCCTTGCTCGCGCCGGTTACAATAAAGACCTTGGGATATGTCATACTTGTACGCGCTGTTATGGGTTGGGGGGTTTGAATGGGGGGAAGTTGCGCGGTGCGGTGATTTTTTTGATAACCATTGCGGGTGGCTCCGGGAATGTGGAGACGCTCGTTTCTAGTCCCGGCTGTGGGTATTACGAGTCCGTGTTAGAGCTGTAGGAATAGGTGCTGAAGCAGAATTCGTCTTGATCGATCTTGCAGTGGTGTTGAGTTGTTTATGCAGAGTCAAGTATGTTCTGTGCGGTTGTGGTCGGGGAGGCGGCAGCCGTGTCCGAGAAGTCGCAGATGCAGGACGATTGCGCGGGAGTTTTGCAGTGGAGTGAGAATGTACGCGTTTCGCGTTTGTCTGTGTGCGGTATCATGCTTATAGAATAGAGAATTGACACGAGGAAACTTTGTTGAGCTGTTTGGAGACGGTACCAGCTCGCCCTGGACGATGCGTATGTGGTACATAGTTTGGGTCTACTATCGCGAGTGGCAGATACTGCATCTGTCGGCTATATTGTGTTAGAATACAATGTATAGCTTGGGGATATGATGCACCAAGTGGTATATTTGGAGTTGTTGTATTAATATGGAAGGGCTGCTCGCTTTGAGTCATGATGGAAATCTGCATGAGCATGTATGAGAAAGAGTACACCGCAAATGGCATTGAACTAGGTCACTTTGTCTTTGAGATAAAGTGCGTAATGTGATTCTAATCGAGGTAGTAACTAGGGTATCAAAATTACGTTCAACCATTTAAGAGCACTTTGACCAGTGTTTGCATTGTATCTAAGGCAATGGAGATGGCGGTCAATCATGGTATGCTAATCACCGTCTGTGTTTGAGTTTTGTAAATAATAAAAGAAATGGGCCGCGCGGCATCTGCGTCTTATCACAAAACGACTATTTGCCCTCGGATTTTGTCAGATTCACACCTCGTCTCTTGGAAGGAGTTTCGGAACTTCTTTGTAGCTAATTCCAGGCAGGGCTCCTTAACTTGAAGCACGTGGCGTTTTAAAGGCTCGGTCGTGTTGTTTGAACATTGCAGGGCTACTGCAATCGCACAAACACTTGCAGCGTAACCGAGCTGCGATATTCGGTCTTGCGGATCTGTCTACACCAAAATAAATCGAGATCGGCTCCATTCGATATGACGGACGTTCCCGCGGCGTGGCCGTTAGTTGCTATCATGACTGCGCGCCAA